>NC_073340.2:33142500-33462500 GCF_027580225.2 Misgurnus anguillicaudatus | reverse complement strand
TTTGATACTAGGTTGCAGAAATATATCATCCGAAGCAAACCAGTTGAGAGCCACCGTACTAGTGCATGCATAAATGCGCGTGTGCACACATGCATGTGTGTGTTGTTGCCAAAAGGCTCAGTTTAAAGCAGACTGGTGGATGTCAGGTGGCGGCATCACCCGTAACAGGCCGAGAGCTCAGCTGCTGTGCGCAGTTACTTCTTCTACTCGACTACACATTAAAAGAGCCTCGCAGTCAAGCCAAGCAACAGCAACCAACCTGACAGCATAACAGCAATCACACACCCCGCAGCCTGCGGAGAAAACACAGACACACGGGCACGTCGCAGCGAACACACGCGGCGTGCCAGGTCTTTAACACGCATGCAAACACACGTTAGCGCTAGAGCGGGGATGCAAACACATGCTTTCACACGCACGTGCCGTCACGTGGCGCGTGCTATCACACGGCCTTGTCTGATATTTATGAAAGGCATAAAATGCGAAGCAAAGACAGTAACGACACGTTTAGATATTGTTGCAATGTCACATGCGCTTGGCTGTCAGGACGTTACATCATCTTCGGTTCAGATTGTGTTTTCCCACCTTAGTCTCAACGTTAAAAAAAACCCATCTCAATCTGCTCTCATGGCCATCTCCATTGGTGTAGGAGATGGTACGGAGGATAGACGGAGAGATCTCAAGCCAAGCTGTGACACTACCACATATGGCCTGTTCATCAATCAGCTTAATCAAGCAGCAAGCAGAAGCAAAGACGCCTAATTGCCAACCGCACTCGTCGGCCAGATCCGTCTGCCGAAAAACAGATCCGAGCGACAGAAGACTCACAGCGCCGCTCTGATTAGCAAGCAAAAATCTGAAAACGGACGCATCAAGAGATATTGACCAATCAGCATTCAGGACCTGAACTCTGTTTTTATAATGTTAATGTTTGTGTGTCTTTTTTGGCAGGAAGCTGTTTTTATAAGCACATGAGGTTTCTTAAAAAGGATGGAGCTTCCTGTTTTCCAGATGAACCCTCTGGGGCTTTAGAGGGGAAACAACTAGACTCACAAAACATAGAAAGAGGGAAAAAGTGAGAGATTATTCCCGCACCCCAGCTTCATTTCCATGCCTCTTTCATGGGATAAACACTTGCTTGTCACAACGGCAGGATAGCTTTTGTCCGTTCCTCTTTTTTCTCGCCTTCATCTCTTTCCGTCTTGTTTTCCTTAAAGCCAATGACTGACAGCTGACATTCGGATATTTATTATTGAGGAGGAGACTTTTGATGTTATCTGCCCATGCAGAAATATAAAAAACACGGTCCAAATGTCAAAGACCGAATATTTTCTCCTGTTTTATATGAAATGACCTCTTACGATGCTTCTTTTATTGTGCGCGGGGCGGTCTGTGGCCTGCCGGCGATATGCATGCGCGGACGCAGATAGCACCGAACTCTGTTGTTTCGGAAGAGGCCGGGGAGGAAAAAAAGCTCTCCGGCCTTACAGAGCAGGGGGATTCGGGATAAGCAGGAAAATCAAATGACTCTGGCATCGCCGTGATCCGACGTGCTAAACTTGGACCGAGTTCAAGACGGAGAGAGAGATGGATGGCGCGGAGGGGAACAAAAGACCAGACCGATGGCTGTCGTCAATTTTCATATGAATGGCAGGTTTAACATATCTCTTGGAAAGGGCAGCTCTCGCAGGCTTGGGCCGCGTCCAGAGGTCCAGAGCTTTCCGGCGCACCCACGTGCTGAGGGGGACACACACGCTCTCAAAGACGAGCACACACAGTGTCCGTAATTAAACTATCGTGTTTCAAAGTCCTGACAACAGCACAGAGAGGAGAAGAACAAGACGATAATTTCATTAGGCCAACTCGTAATGAGCAGACTTTCAACATGAGAAAGGGGGAGACAATCGCACACTCTACAGCCGTCTGCCGCACAACCAAACACAAGATGTTTAAGGCAAAATTAAACCCCAATAATGCATATTATTACATTTGCAATAATAGTTGCATGTTGTTTAAGACATAACATTTCCTCCATGAAGTCGGATCCTACAGCATGCATCAAAGGGTGGGGGGGTTGGTCTTGGTGCATTTTTCTTTTTTCTTAAGGGAGTCATTACGGCAACGCTTAATTCTTATTGTACTTTATTTATTTCTCTCTTTAGTCAGCAGGAGGAATTTGCATACTTAATTGATCAATATGCTTGGTGTTCCTTATGCACATCTGCCAGACTGCTCTCTCCTGCCACACTCCCTCATTCCTCAATGTGACAGCTCTCTCACACTAACACACACACGCTCTCGCTCGCTCACCACCGTGGACATTCATTCACAGAGACTCAATGGTCCATTCCAGGTTTCAAACAATGGCACTCCATCGCTCCAGCCTGTTCAATGTACTGATCTACAGTGGACGTATCGTGTTGTGTTCCAGTTTGGAGCTGTGAAATAGTTCGGTGCGTTATATCGGTCCAGATCTCAGGCATTCGGAGGGCATTTTTGTTGGAGATGTGGCTCAGAGGATTTGTGCGTGAAGCGGATGTTCTTTATACAGTTTCATTGTGTCGGGGTGTCTATATCAGAACAAAACGCCCCATACTAACAGCTCTTATCAGACTTGTGTCAGAGACCAGGAATCATGCGCTCCCAAGCTGCTATACACAGCATCCAGGGGCTTCTCAACAATGAGGTCCAAAATATGTATATACTAGCTTTCAATGGGACAACGAACATTGATATTCAAAATGACATTTCAGACAAAGATAAGTTTCAATTTAGCTTCCAATTTCCAGTTGAATTGCCAATTGTTGTAGTTTTCGTTCAGCGAGTAGTTTTCTTTTTCTTTCTGTCACATGAAGGACTCTTTAAACTGTTGTTTGAAGGAAATTGGATCAGGGGTTTGGAGCTGTTAGCAGGTTAGAAAAGTATTCTCGTCTCTAATCGCTGCCAAAGTTTGTCATGTTGCTACTTTTTGATTGATGCCTCAGCCAACTCTGTCATTTCCTCAATTAATTTGCTTGCAGAAAGAAAGAGAGTCTCTCCACAGCAAACCCCTTATGAGACCCTAAATATAGGAACTCGTCGTTGCCGCGTGAAACTTAGACGCAGCGCTATTGTCATCGCTGCGAAGAGAAACTTTAATTTGATCAGAATTCCTCAAGAGGAGTGTTAAATTAATTTGAACAGGGTTGGAGGGAAGAAAAGGATGCATGGTGACTTTGGGAAAATAGGAACGAAATGGAATTATACGGGAAGAGATGAGTGCTGACTGCACAGTTTCTGGCGGGGTCGACGGCGCTAAACATCTCTTTCATATCCGACTCGGGCTAAATAAATGCCAATATTCACCTTGAGAGTATCATCATAAAGAAGAGGCTCTCCGGAGACTCGGGCGGAGGTGTGGAGCGTTATCCGAGCGGCCGGGAGAGAGCGATGAGCTGTGCGGAGAGAAATATGGCTCTTTTGAATGGTTTCCTCGTTCTAAGTGAGCAGTCAGTCTGTGAAAGTGTCAAGGATAAACCCAACACCACAAATAACGGAGAAATGACTTGTGAGAGACTGAGATAGACCGAGATTCACATGACTGGTTTTAATTTGAGTTTGAAAAATACAACCTGTTTCCTCCTAACACACCTAAATCATCTTTCCATCGATCCGGTCTAAATCTGACAAGTTTTCGCTTCTAAAAAGTCGTTTAAAAACCTTAAACTTGCCGGCAATGAGGAACGACAGCGGTAAATGCCTTTCACCTGACGGGTGACCTGTGCAAGAACAGGTCATTGCCTTCGCCCTATAGCGCGACAGAAAAGAGAAGAAATTAATAGCTCCATAAGATTAAATTGAACTAATGGAGTCTTTTATCTCGAGACTGTAATAAGATCTCAACAATTTAGGACACCTGCTATAAAAGTCACTGAATTATCTGAGAAACGCTAACCTTGTTCATTTCGTAGCTCTGTTCAAATTTCAACAATTTCTTTGAGAATTTAAAGAATATTTGATAACCAACTTTTATAGCAGAGCAATGAAATAAAGAGACAGACGTGAAACCGCGCATGTACCTGCATTGTCTAGCGGGCAGGTCGCTGGCACGATTTTCGATTCGCTTTTAATTGTTCGCTCCGGATGGCACGCTGAGCGAGTCTTTGTGTTGCAGGCACGGCAGCAATCTCCTCTCATTATTGTGTAAATAGGTTTTGGCAAGGCTCAGTAAATAAAACAGAGACTGACAGAGGGACGAGGGGGAATTAGCCTTCCTACCAATTAGACTAGCCTTAGGCCGTACTTTTAACTGCAGATGAATCTCACCAATCTCTGAAATGATCCTGTCATGGAGCCGCGACATGAAAACCCCACCGCGCGGTGTGGGAGAGCGGAGGAGAGGAGGACGGGAGCCGAGAGAAGAGAACGCCGAACCGAGCGAGGAGGGGAGCGTTAGGGAAGCTGTTTTAATGAGTCGGGGAGGGCTTCCAGGCGGGGGCCGCACCTCACAGCTGGGGCCTATTGATTGACAGGTCGGATCAGGTTCCTCAGCCAGTGGGGCCAGATGGAAAGAGCAGGAATCTGTTTAAAATGCAGCAGTTTTCCGCTCTCTATCCTACTTCCCAGCGAACGGAAATTCCCAAATTGTCTCACCTCCTACCTGTAAAAATTATTTTCCATAATAAATGCAAAATATGCTTCTCGTTTGCCAAGAATCTATTTTTCGTAAAGCCCGGAAGCAATTTATTTGAGGAGTTTGCGCGGGGGGAGAAAGACGCTATTATTGCCGAACAGAAGTGTCGCCTTTGCATGCCGTGAAGCTTAAAGACAAACACATGCGGGAGAACGAGGGAAGATCGGGATAAAACGAATGAAGGCTGGATCAGGGGAGGGAAATGTTCTCCTCGGCCAAACGTGTAACCCAAGTCAGGAGCGCGGGGGGATATAAAGCTTCCACAGTCATCTGGGAAGTGAATTTTAACCAGATTTTTTCTGAATTTGGAAAGCTACGGACTGAACATGAGCTTTATAATGCTTCAAATCTGAGCTCCCAACTGAGGATTCTCACGGCCGGTGAACATGCCAAAGTTTTGTGTGTGTGCATGTGTGTGTGAGAGAGAGAAATGAACAAATACTGGTGAGAGTCTCACCCTTCACTTCCTGTGCTTCTTCATGAAGACTTCCTGTTCTCAGTGTGTGTGTGGGACGGCTTGTGTTTTCTCAGTCAGAGATGTTTGTTTGCTTTAGTATTAATCTCATCCTTCCCTGGTGTGTGATTTCATGTGTGTGTGTGTGATGGGGTCACAGAACAGCACTCTGAGATCATAAAGGTCACAAGCAGTCAAGACAAAACAACTCGAAATTTGTGTCTTTATGGTAAGATACGTCCTTCTAAAAAGTACTGTGGTATTACCATAGTACCAATTTTTAACACCATGGTATTCTTTTAAGTACCTTGCAGTGCCACGAAAGTTTAATGGTGTATTAATATAATAATTAAACAATACCATTGTATCAATATACAACTGTGTAACCACCTAAACAATAACTGAACTATGGTTGGATTTCTATGACATTTCCAGTCAGTTATGATAACTAAATAGGGGTATTTTCAAATGCATTCACAATAAATATTTAAGCATAACTAGAAATGTTTATATTCACTACAGAAATGTTGATGACTTTTCCAGGCATGGAAATCACCGTTTCAAGAATGTCCAGGTTCTCTGTGTCTGCGGGAAAGCGATTTTGCTATTTGTCTGATATATTTAAAGTCAACTCGTAAACTTCTGTTAGAAAGACTTCAATTTTAAGTCTCGTTCCAGGTTCTCCTTCCCTCCATGAATCATTGTAGATTCTGACTCGGAGTTAATGCAAATTCCTGGCACAAATCAAATTGCTAAATAATGTGGCCAGGACAATAAATTTGTCCTTATAACACTTAAGGATGTGTCCCGGAGGGAGTCGTAGAGTACGGAGAGAAGGTGCTGGGTGGGGGTAGACCGCCGCACTGTTCTTTATCATGACAGATCTCTTTTGCACACTAATTTTCTTGTTAAAGAAGAGCGGACAGACTTAAATCTTTTTTTTCCTCCCTGCCGCTGGTGCTTGTCAGCTAAAGCTCACATTAAGAAACAGAGGAGTCACATTAGCCCATATTACCATCTAATCGGGTCACTTCACCCTTACTGAAGAAATATCTCACCGCGTCCCAAATCAATCACTCCTGCTGCGGGTTTCCATCTCGTGCGGCTCTTATTGCACAGAAAGACCATTTTTATATCTAAATATCTGCTTTTTTGCCTCCTATCGACGCTAAAAGCAATACGCAGAGCAAGCCGAGAGAGAAGAGAGTCGAAGGTCGACGTTGTCGTTCTGCTCTTCAATTCTTCAATAAACTAAACAAAATTAGACGTCGCGCTCGTTCCCTCAGATAACACAGCGGTTGGGATCGATCGCGGACGACATGCGAGTTTAAGACTTAATAAAGCATGTGAGAAAGATATTAGGGCTTAAAGATGAATTTGCTTCCAATTCAATTTTTCCAGTGTTAAATTTATTGCACCTGCAAATAAGTCCCTGTTGCAATGAATACGTCGGAGGCCGGAGATTCGAAAGCGAGGGGGGAGATGATAAAATCAGGCCACATTGCTGTCCGCCTCTTTGACGGATGTGCATCAAAAAGGAGGAACCAGACAGCATGGAGTTAGATAAAAAATAGAAGGAGAAAGCAAAGACTTTGGCACTTCAACTTTTCACCTTCTTAATAGACAGCTGTGAAGAGAGAGGGAAAAAATTGGCGCTCATTTTCTCTTCCGGTGGAAAGCGTAGAGGCGCTCAGCAGGAAAGCAAAGGGAGAGAGAGAAAACTACAGGCCGGGAAACGCTCGGCGGCAAGATGATGAAAGTTGTCAGGGTTCAAATTTACTCATACGCTCACTTACGACATGATTGATTTTCCTTCAGAGTTCTCAAACACACGATTGTCTTTCCTTCTACAGGCTAAGCTAATGTGCTAGCCCAACTCTCTCTCTTTCTCGCTCACTCACTCGCTCTCGCTCTCTCTCTACTGTCTTTGGCCCATGGGGTTTTGACACACAGAAGAACTGAACAGAAAGACTGAGATGAATTTGAAAGCGTAATTTTCCTTCTGTCAGTCACTCGACTAAAAGGAACAACTTAAGCAGGCGTCTGAAGGGGGTCTGCGGCGGGTCACTCTGAAATGAGAGTCGCCATTGTCCTCGTTCTGATTGGATGTGATATGACGGATGAAAATCAGATTCAGGGAGATGACAGAAACAACTTAAAGGCCAAATTTTCATTTTGAACATTTTGAATGCAGATTTATATATCCACGAAAAACGAGAAATCTGTCATTGTTTACTTGCACTTTATTCCACATTTTTGTTGTTTTCCAGTAAACAAAATCTGAAATGCACAATGTTGTAAAATATAAAAAAATAAATAAAATAACATTTTGTAATTTTGCTTCTCAAGTAAAAAATACATCTAATGGATGTTTTGATTTTTTTTACTGAAATAAAATTGATTTTGGAAATGTTGACAGAATATTTATTTTTAGGTAAACTACTCTCTTTCCAAATCATACGATTTCATAATTAGTTTTTTACACCGACTGCTTCAGGAATGGATCCAGTTATGGTTCACTGAATTATTAAGAAAAATAAAATAAATAAAAAAAGAAGCATGTTAAAAATCTTTTGGTTTCAGTCAATCATTTTGAAACATTAATGAGGCAGGCCAGAGTGCCATAAAACCAGATATAGGCAACAATAGTGAATTATAAATTGCTATTGATTTTTCTCTTCCATCGCAATAAGACGCTCAGGTAATCGCGTGTTACACATGTAAAGTGCACTTTCCTGGCAGAGGCAAATACCAGCGTTCAAATATATATGAGATGGCCTGGATTTATGACCAATCTCATTTCGCAAACAAAAACAAGGGGACAGAAAGGAAGGGGGCACACACAAGACTTTATTGAGGCTTAGTGGGAGACCCCGCCGTGCGGCGGCTTGATATGTTACCTTGTTAGCATCGCTAAGAGGAGCATAAATATTTCTTTATTATTTGCCGGGGCAGTCCTGTCACACCTAATAGACAGGCCACATGGAGTCAACACCGCATTAGCTGCTCCTGCACCCAACGATCTGTCAAGGACGCAAAGGAAGATTGCTACGTATGGATTTATCGTCCGTATTAATAAGCAAAACTTGACGGCGCGCAGGTAAAGCCGAACGCTAAATAAAGCGTAAACGCCCCTCCCGCCGAGCCGTGCTCTTACAGGAAGTATTTGGGTACAAATGGCCTCTTTTTGGTCCCAAGACAACCTCAGACATAGGCCGCAATTACTATTGGCATTTTAGAGGTAAATATTTAACACTTCACAGCTACTTTGGCCCTAAATGGCCATTAGGTACAGCTTCGGGCCGCGCGGACGGACTCTCGAAGGGACACTACTGCACAGACCTGCCCGGCTTTATTGGATTACGGTTAACACAAATCTCTACGTCGGAGTGTGCGAGACGAAGGACCCAATTTGAGGCGAGAGAGTGTGTGTGTGTTCGCAATTGAGTGACAGGGTAATGGTGGCTACAGCAGAGAGCTTGTTGTTAAGTGGTCGGCCCCTGTCGGTAAAGGGCCCTTTTGTCAGGTTAATTGATAGTTTTGGCCTGCAGTTCATTAGGCAGACACATCAACTTCAGTCACACGGACAATGCTGTGGCCCTCAACCTGATATGTTAATCTGAGAGGATCAACACACAGTCTAATTAATCTGTACCAACAGACTCTCTCCCCTCCTCTCTCTCTCCCTCCGTGCACATCAAAACCTGGACTACTAGATAGTATTGACCAAAAAAGTGTATTGTATCCAAATAAACTAGAATATTTAAAAATAGGTAGTGATGATATCCTGGTACAATAATAGCATCACATGGTATTACTGTTTTGAATAGCTATGTTATTATTATCATACATATCCAAAAAAATGTACTACTCTGGTAAAAATAAGTAATACTATAATACTTTAGGAATTACTTAGCTATGCTTTAGGTATAAAACAACACCTATGAATTATTTTAATTAAAAGGTATATAAAAAATACAAATGGTAAATTCCTTCAGCGATGCTCTCGAAGGTACTATAAAAAAACTCTACTTTAAAGTTAGACTGAAAAAAATATGTAAATATATAATTATCTGTATTTACAAACAGTGGCCACATAAGCATGTTTGTGTCCACTTGCTATTCACAAGAGACTGTTTGGGGAAAAACAAGCACTTTTACAGCCTCTTGTCTCTCTCACATCTCCAACCAAACGTGTGCCCTGCCTCTGTGAACCCACGGCCTGTGCTTCTGACCCCTGAGCATGTATATTTAATAGGCCGATGGTTAGAAAAACCAGTACATTTGATCCGAATTTCACTGTGTAGCTTTGAACACCGATCTATGAGTTAGCATACAGCTAACTCACGCTAAGAGAAGCATCTGTGGGCATCCCTCCTCATTTTGTTTCCTGCTGATGGTGGGATGGTAAAAAAAGGAACGGGAGGGGGGAAAGGAGATGAGAAGAGCAGAAAATCCCTCACAGTGGTGCACTGGGTCTTGTGGAGCTTCAAACACGCTTGTGTTCGGAGACGAGGGGCAGTTCATTTCACAGGCACGATCAGATGCCTAAAACGCTATTGACCGGCGTACGGCTGTTTGCTCAACAACTCTGTGTGTGAGCCTGACGCGCAAGAACGTGACAAAACATTGACGACGGGGAACCACGCTCGCAGACAGACACCTCTAGAGGCTTCGGCTGAACACCTGAGAAAAGAGATGAGACAAAAACCGAACCGCAGCTTCTCCGCTGATACCTCTCTGGGAATGCAGACATATCTTCTTAACCTCACAAATGATTACAGGTGTTCCCTGCCTGGCTATAAACACGCAGCATTTCCCTTTGTACCGGCATTTTCGCACAGCCATGCAGAGAATGAAAAAAGACAGCGAGGAAATCTGTTTGGAAACTGGCACGTCAAAGCCGAATAAAGGGTCTCTCTCTGTTTCTCGAACGACTGTCAAGGTACACGGCCGAGGAGAAAAAGGTGTGAAGGAAACGGCGGTACGGCTCTGTGCTGCATGTCAGGTAGATTAGGTCATTGTGGTGTGTATATAGACAGACAGCTCGGGATGAGTTGGATGTATTTATTAGAGATGCTTGCTAAAGCTTCACTACTACTATTGCTCAAATTTAGTGTTGGGGATTTGAACAGACACACAACACACCCAGCTTATTTAGAGATCAGAATATCATGAAGACTTGGGGGTGGGCTATTCTAACTCTGACGACTAAGAACCCATCTTTTAACCAATCATAACACCCTACAGTAAAGCCTGTGTTTTCATATATATATTCTATGTAAAGGACTTTGAGCTCCCTTTGTGTATGAAATGTGCCTTTAAAATAAACTTGCCTTGTCTTTCCTTGCTAAGAAAAACCCTAAAATTAGCAACCATTCAGACACAATAAAATGCCTTAGCAACCACCCAAAAGCACCCTAGAAACACCTTAAATTTAATTTATTTGTTTAGCTTTTTCCAAAGTGACTTACAAATGACAGCGTTTAGCCTTAGCGATCACCCAGAACACCCTAGTGACACCTTAGCAACCACCCATTACACCTTAAAACATCTTAGCAACCACGCATAACACCCTAGATACACATTAGTGATCACCAACAACACGCTGTAAACACCTTACATTTAAATGTATTTGTTTAGCTTTTATCCAAAGTGACTTACAAATGACAGTGTTTAGCCTTAGAAACCACCCATAATACCTTAGAAACACCTTAGCAACCATGCATAACACCCTAAATACACCTTTGTGATCACCCACGACACCCTGTAAACACCTTTCAATTAAATGTATTTGTTTAGATTTTATCCAAAGTGACTTACAAATGACAGTGTTTAGCCTTAGCAACCACCCATAACACCTTAGCAACCACCTTTAACACCCTATAAACACCTAAGCGATAACCCACAACACCCTAGAAACACCTTACATTTAAATGTATTTATTTAGCTTTTATCCAAAGTGATTACAAATTACAGTGTTTAGCCTTAGCCTTAGCAATCACCCAGAACACCCATAAACACCATAGCAACCACCCATAACACCTTGGCAACCACCCATAACACCCTAAAAAACACATTTGTGATCGCCCACAACACCCTAGAAACACCTTACATTAAAATGTAGCAGCTTAGCTTTTATCCAAATTGACTTAGAAAGGACAGTGTTTAGCATTCGCCCTAGCGATAACCCACAAGACCCTAGAAACACCTTACATTTAAATTTATTTGTTTAGCTTTTATTCAAAGTGACTTACAAATTACAGAGTTTAGCCTTAGCCATCACCCAGAACACACTAGAAACACCTTAGCAACCACCCATAACACCTTAGATACACATTGGCAACCACCTATAACACCCTAGAAACACATTCACGATCGCCCACAACACCCTAGAAACACCTAACATTAAAATGTATCAGTTTAGCTTTTATCCAAATTGACTTAGAAAGGACAGTGTTTAGCATTTGCCTTAGCAATCACTCAGAACACCCTAGAAACACCTTAGCAACCACTCATAACACCCTAGAAACACCTTAGCGATTACTCACAACACCCTAGAAACATCTTATATTTAAATGTATTTGTTTAGCTTTTATCCAAACCTACTTAGAAAGGACAGTGTTTAGCCTTCGCCCTAGCAATCACCTAGAACACCCTAGAAACACCTTAGCAACTGCTCATAACACCTAAGCAACCACCCATAACACCCTAGAAACACCTTAGCGATTACTCGCAACACCCTAGAAACAACTTACATTTACGTGTTTAGCCTTAGCAACCACCCATAAAACCTTAGAAACATCTTAGCAACCACCCTAGAAACACCCTGGTGATCATCCAGAACACCATAGCAACCACATAACAACAATCTACATAGCATCCTTGAATTCTGATTGTGACTTGCAAGTACCAGTCACATTTTCTTTAGTAAATCTATTAATTTAGTTCTGAAACGAGTGTGTGTGTGTGTGTGTGTGTATTTTGTGTGTCCAATTCAGAGGATATAAAACCTGTACACACACACCAGTGTAACTCGGACTCAAGCTCTCCTTCATTCTCCGCAATGACCTCATTGTTCTGGTAACAATTATTTCAGGAAAGCCTGTCAATATCGTTATTTTTACAAGAAATCAATACACTTCACAAAGGTAATGGGCGATTCAGTGCAGAAACGCTCTTCCTCTCTCTCTCTCTCTCTCTCTCTCTCTCTCTCTCTGTCAGGGCGTGAGTGGCCAGGCTGGACGGCCGAGAGCAGATGACAGATTCTGCTGGACGTGAAGCAGACAGTGCTGAGCGGAGAAGAGGAGAGGAAGCCGGCTGAAGGTAGGCATGGAAAACGTCAGCTCTTGCAGGCTCTAACGAGCCAAAGATGTCAGCCGCTACGAGTGTCCACTCGCCAACCAGTAACTCGCCCGAAGAGAGAGAGAGAGAGAAAGAGAGAGAGAGCATGTTGGGTAGCACATGCTGGCACACTCTAATCCTGTTTCCAAGGCATTCTCTATTTCTCTTATATATTATATTTATATATTAGTTCTGCAATGACCACAACCAGAAAATGGACACTACATTATTATTGCTCAGCCAAAAACAACAACAACAATAAATACCAAGTTACCTCACACATTTCACAAACCCACGCATGCTGTGTCAAAACCCTAGTGTATTTCTCCTCCCCCAGATGATAAATTAGCCGATCAGTCATCATTAATTTATTTTAAATATATTAATCATATTTCTCATAGGAGAACCTCACGTTCCACTCCTCGCATTCATCTTTGGTCTCCTGGCGATTTTTTTATTTCAAGAAGGTGAGAGAGAAAGCGTTCGATCTGCTGTCCTACTTCCCTAACATCGGTTTCATACGCCGTCTACCGTTATTTAACTCAGGCTTCTGAATTCGTTCAAAGCAGCACTTCCCAGATGGCCCCTGCAAGCTGTGCCAAAAATGCGTCTTGTCAACAGCCTTGAACTATGAGATCATATGGCGACAAGAGATAGGTCTTTATATCTGTTTTGTTTCGGAGTTTCGCAGTCTCCGTATGGCCGTCCAATTCATCACGGGCGAATATTACTGTCAAAGTGATAGCGAGAGGAAGTGCCTCGTACGGCTCTGATAAAAAGATGTGTCCGACATGCCGAGGCTCTCAACAGCTTCGCCGAACAGCCGGCACGGAGAATTTATGATAAAATAATTGAGCAAAGGGTCTAGACTGACTTCGCAAAGCCCTCCCACTCACGAATGTTGCAATGTTGATGGGATTGTCAAAAACATAAGATTACAGAAAAGCCATTTCGGAAAGATATTATTGCTCTGTTCAGGAGACTGAGCAGAGTTCACAACAGGGTATCAATGTTGTTTCAACTAAAATTGATATGGTAAAATAAAAAATAGACAAATTTGACCATGTCAGTGATATCCAGACTCAAGTCTCATAATCTAAATATGAGATTAGGAGCTTCAAAGTTACAAATGTCACTTTAACATCTTTGACTTAATCAATATTTAATATATCATTGTTATATTTTCACAATTTTTTTTTTAGGTATATAACAGTACCTGTGTTTTCACATACTGTTGATGTATAATGCAGTTAATTTGGTTTTGTAAAAAAAATAAACGTGAAATCCGCAAATACGTGCATGCACATTTACAATATGTGCACTGGCACCAAGTGTGTGGTGGCTTTCATTGGAAATATGTTGATTTATTTCGCTGGCATTTCCTGTGGCTGGCATACAGGGCTGAAGTCAAGTTTGATGAGGGACTAACCATATTTAAACGCCTCTTATGACTGCCACTACACGAGAGACAGTCACGTCATTAGACCTGTCACTCACAGCCGTTCTGAATGCGTGTGTATGTGTGATAGAGTCTCAGGGTTACTAATGCGGGCCACATGTATGAGTGGCGCTGATGTCTCTGGGTAATAAAACAGCTGCGCTCTCATTGGCTCTCGAAAGGAAAGTCTCCGAGGGAAAAACTAAAAAACAAACACGCTGAACCCAAAAAACACTCCAGCGTGTCAAAAAACAGCAAGCTCTTCAAAAATATTGAGAGAAGGTAAAAGAGATAGAAAATGGCATGCCCATATTGTAGATCTGCCAAACGTGATGGGCAAAAAGCAGAATTCGTCTGTGGTTTTTGGATTTGTAGTAACGTGTTCCACCACAGGCGCTCCCGGCAGATTTGTGAACTGTGTTTATGAATCATCTAACACTTTCTGTCAGACAACAGAACTAGGCGGAAACTATAAGTCTCCCTTTGCTGACAAGCAAAAAAATAGCAATATTTGAATAAAATGCTGATTTTTTTGTCTTTAACTTGTTCTCTAGTGAATGCAATGGAGAAGGGTTGAAATGTTGTTCTTTATTTCTGAAATCCCCGGAGGCAAAAACTGAAAGAATTCAGTGTGTCGCATTTTATACTGTGAGAGAATAAAAACACACTTCTGATAAAGTTTACTTCTTTCTGACTACAAATACAGGCCATCTTGTCTCATTCATTCCAGCTAAAAATAATAATAAAAATAAATTTACAAGTTTTACATATATATCGCAGTGTATATATGTTGCGTATTCTTGCAATACTTATAAGGATCAGAAGCTTTGACGATTGCTAACAAGCAGGTGAAAAAAGCAATATAAAGACAACAAAACACAACCGTCATTAACATTTATGAGTGTTGCAGGTGTCAGTCAAGATGTGATATTAGAAGAAAGTAATTTAATTTGAATGCAGAAGGTGTGCACTGAAAGAGGGGAGACTGTTGCGTGTAAGCCGGCGGTTTTTAATTTGCATGCCGGAGATTGTTTATACGGCTCTTTAATAGGGACGTCAGCTCGCTGGCAAACGTTCTTGAGCGCAACAAAGACAAATGTCACCGTATTTTCTATGAGCGATCATGTTTAATAACATGGACCATTAGCGGAGAGATCAATACGGATGTAGCGAGCCTGCTCGAGCGAAACAAATATGACGAGCTGTAACTCCTCCTTCCTCTCTCAATTTGCACGAGGAGAATTATGGGATACATTCAAAGGCTGATTTATGTATGAACGAATAGGAATAAAACCTTAATTACGGGAGGTTACACAAACGTATTTTACAGGGTAACATAGGCAGATTAATTCCCCCCTTGTACTTTTGCAGTTTAATCAGCGACGGTAAAATATACGGATGGCGGTAGCCACAAATCGCGTAAGGCCATTTGTTTGGGTTGTGAGTACCGACTTTGGTTGTTTCTCAAACTCTTGTTTCCCCCCAGCATGTGTGTGTGTGCCGGGCAGGGAGAATCTCTTAAGCTTCTCACAGGCCGCTACCCCGTCTGATTCGGTCACTAATGATAGATTGCCCTTCCCTCCCTCCTCCCTCCCCTTTCACTTTCTCTCAGCGTTGGTGAAGGACTAAACCTCGAGCCCTCTCTCCCACCCCATCACCTCTGGAGCTGCCTGTCTGCTCTCTGCTTAGACATCAGCTCTCCGTCAGCCTGTGGCCATCTCCTTTCTCTCCAGTCAAACGCTGCAGGACGGACACACGCATTCAAAAACAACAGCACTGGGGTTTTTGTCTTTTGTTATTTTTTCTACGTTTTAATAGATGCTCTTAAAGGGTTTATTGCCAATCAAATAGGAGCATGAGTGATATACAGTATTGGATTGCAAAGGCATTAACAAATTTCTGTAAATTAATGATGAACATTATAGAATACTGCAAATAAAGCTGTTAAAGAACCAGAAAATGTCATTGTTAATTATTAAAAACCTTAAAAACCTATCCCAGCCCGCATTTCAATGTTGATTCATGGTTGAAGCAACGTTAAGGACAAGGTTGAATCAACGTTGAGTTACCTTTTGATTTTGCCAATTGAATCAACGTTTAACAAACAACTTACATTATTTCAACCAAATTTCAACGTTGATTTTTAAGCATTTTATTAACCTTTTGCAACCGTTTAGAATTAACTGTTGTATCAACATTGTTTCAACGTTGAAACAAGAACTGACATTATGTCAACCAAATTTCAACGTTGATTTTTAAGCATTTTATTAACATTTTGCAACCGCTTAGAATTATCTGTTGTATCAACGTTGAAACAAGAACTGACATTGTTTCAACCATATTTCAACATTGATTTTTAAGCTTTTTATTAACCTTTTGCCAACGCTTAGAATTAACTGTCATATTAACGTTGTTTTAACGTTGAAACAAGAACTGACATTATTTCAACTAAATTTCAATGTTGATTTTTAAGCATTTGATTAACCTTTTGCAACCGCTTAGAATTAACTGTCATATTAATGTTGTTTCAACGTTGAAACAAGAATTGACATCATTTCAACCAAATTTCAACGTTGATTTTTAAGCTTTTTATTAACCTTTTTCCACCGCTTAGAATTAACTTTCATATTAACGTTGTTTCAACGTTGAAACAAGAATTAACATTATTTCAACCAAATTTCAACGTTGATTTTTAAGCATTTTATTATCCTTTTGCAACTGCTTAGAATTAATTGTTGTATCAATGTTGTTTTAATGTTGAAACAAGAATTGACATTATTTCAACCAAATTTCAACATTGATTTTTAAGCATTTTATTAACCTTTTGCAACCGCTTAAAATTAACTGTCATATTAACGTTGTTTCAACGTTGAAACAAGAATCAACATTATTTCAACCAAATTTTACGTTGATTTTTAAGCATTTAATTAACCTTTTGCAACCGCTTAGAATTAACTGTTGTATCAACGTTGTTTTAACGTTGAAACAAGAACTGACATTATTTCAACCATATTTCAACGTTGAAAGTTGCTCATATGTCTGCTGAGATTATTAGAGAAAATTCAAGCAAGTACTACTGTTTGCTATACACCCCGAAATATCAAGGGACTAACCGGCCCAGGACAATATGTCACTAGCCCCCAAAAATACGTCCATATGTTACCCACATCTACATTATTGTTTTATGCCCCGGCACACATACACACACATGCACTTACATTGTTTCTGTGTGCACTGCTTAATTCATGGTAGCGTGTGTGTCCTTTAATAGCGGAGCAGGAATTGGTTCGGTGGGGTTGATATCCGGGTGTCTATCTGCAGGGACGAATCCATGAAGCATTTCAGACCATCTCCCCTTTTCAATTTCGCTCTGTGCCTGTGAACCAACATGGTTCTAATGCCTTTCACCCTTCAGTGGCCACACAGCCACCGCTAATCAGGATTACATCCTTCAGTCAACAGTGATTTCAATAAAAGAAGAGAGAGAGAGAGAGCTAGAGCTAGAGAGAGAGAGAGAGACAGAAGGCAAGTTAAAACAACAAAAATTATCATAAATATAGGAAGAGGTTGAGCTGGACCAGTGGCTGGAGATAGCAGAAGGTGATTAAAATCTCATTCGACGGGAATCCGACTGAGGCATTGTGGTCAAATTGTAGATGAACACACACACGTGCGCACACACACACACACTTCGGTACGAGCGAGCAGAGTAAAGATGATGGAGCCGGTCCGTGAGTCGTTTCTGATTGCACATGCACACACAAATTGGCACAAAGTAGATTCATGAACAACAAATCATTGTGCGGGGAGCCTGACCTCTTCAAAATGAGACTTTGTTACAATCCGTTCAGTCAGGGCCGCCGCCACGAGGTGCCTCATACTAATTTGCTGTCTCCGAGAGGGAAGATGCGGAAAATGGCTGCCAGTCCCAATGATGAGGCGGTTTGTTTGGCCCCCAATGCGTTAACACGCTAACACGCTCACCTTTAAATGGATGTGACGTGTGACCTTTTTCGGGGTCTGGATGGTGAGGTAATAACTTCCTCGGTGAAACAAATTACCCAGCTTTGGCCTAGCATTATTATTTTCTGTATGTTTAAAGAGAGGACATTTAACAGCATGCCCGGCTGCGAGCGAGGGAATGTGTGTGCACGCCGTTCCAGTGTGTGCGGTTTAATTACCCCATCGACACATGTGTATCTGATGCAATACCTCTGCTCGCCGGTGAAACCCCTGTACAAACACGCGTCACTCGGAAAACTCGTCCACGAGATGTGTGCTCGAAAATCTGAGAATTGCTAACGTGCAGAAAAACGAATATTGACTCGTACAGGCTGGTTTTCCTCTGCGTTTCTGTGGCTAATAAACCGTTTCACCGAGGCAGCCTCTTAAATGCGTTCGGGTTAATGGCGAGACCACAAAATTTGTGCTGCGGAGTGAATTGGGGCCACAGTTGTTTTAGCTAAGCGTCATTATCAATCCCACGAGAGTCGGAAAGGTGTAAAAGCGCACGTCAATGCGTTCGTTGTCCTTCCATCAAACGAGAGGTGCCCGGCTCAGTGATGGCAGGTCGGAAGAACTGTGAGGGGCTGACTTGTTTTCTAAGCAATTAAAGAGTGAAGCTCAACGGGAGAGAGGGTGAAGTGGTGTGCCATTAAGCCTAGTTAGAGGGGTCGTAAAGCTAACCTGTTGAGGGACGTGTGTGTGTGTGTGTGTGTCGAGGAGCTGTCTGGATTGTGTCAGGTTGTCAAGGTTGGCCACTTTAACAGAGGGAAGTTAAGGCGGTGACCCACGAGGCCAGACACTTTGAGGAGATAATGTCCAACTCTTTCTTTCTTTCTCAGTCTGCCTTTCCATCTCTCTCTCTCTCTCTCTCTCTCTCTCTCTCTCTCTCTCTACCTCCCACGAGCCAATTAAATCATATACTCACGGGAAAAAGTTAACTGGGACTTTCTCTACCCGCTCTCCTCTGTTTTCTGCTTAGCAACATCTTGTCAACATATACTGTACATTCATGAGATTCTTCATCAAATGAAAATGACTTTGAACAACAAGCGGGCCTAATCTGTTTACATGGTTGCATTTGTTGGCGTGGCACTTGTTTCGAAGGTGGACTCTGTCCATCACGTTCGGCAATCTGTTCAGCAATCTAAAATATTACACAAAAGAAGATCGGATGAAACCCAAACACATAAAACTTCAGGTTTATTTGATCAATACTTGTCATTTTGGCAGCCAAACTTTTAACACGACTCTTATCTTCTTCTGTAATGTAAACGATACACAAGCTAACGGATTAACCCAAAGTGAACGAGCTAAATCTAGTGGCATCTAGGCCAGTTCTGCTTTGTTTTTACATCTAAACCTCTCACAAAAGAGCTAAAGGCTCTGCGACACTCTCGCATTTCACACGTGTGAATATCTGAAGTGCTTACGCCACCCACCCTCCCCGAAAACGATTTCCTTTCCCTTTATCCTCTCAGTCTCACTCTTTAGACGAGGAAGTCTACGCCTGAAGCTTTCTAACGCAAACCAACTGTCATTTGTCCTTCACTTCTACCCACCCGAGTGGTGATTAGTTTGGTTTAGCTGCTGGCTAAAAAGCAAACCAATACAGTAGACCAAACAAGACACCCGACGCCGGTGGGCAGAGAAACGCTCTGATTGGCTGCTCTTCATTATGTCCAGCTGGAAGGTAAATAATCAACAAACACTCAATGAGGGACAGCCTGTTACAGCCCACCACCTTAATCAACACTTAAGGAATCAAATTGGATTTGCTCTATCAGAAGCAAATAGACTCCAGATTGTTTGTGCGTGCGTGTGCAGCTGTCTGAGAGTTTCGTATACTAAACCGCACGTCTGAATGTAAAGCGCGACGGCATTTCGACCCCGTTAAGTTTGGGGGAAAAAATCACAGATTAAAGCTTTCTATCATTTTGTTAAACGCTACGATACAACATGTCTAACAATTATTCTCAGACCTACCGCAGTATTAAGTCAATATTCTTTTAAATTTACTGATAAAATACTCTTCTTCCAGAGTACAGTAAACTAAAAATTTTCTGACGTACTGTACAACCGTATGTGTGTCCCGAAGACGCACTAAATAATCCTGTAGGTCTGGCAGAAGAATGCCATCCCTTAAAACCGAAACCCTACTGAGAACCGCGGTTTCCTCTGTTATTACAAAAGTGTAAACTCCTGAATGTGGGAAATTGTGGGTAATTTCTTACAGATGCAGCCTCTCTCTGGCACTCGACATGGAGATTTAGGGAGAGAGGAGAATCAGCCAGAAATCGGACGGGGCGGAAGGATCGGTTCCCATTCACTGTGGATGAATCCCTTCATATGTGTGTGTGTGCGTGAGAGTCCGTGACTGAATGCAGGTGTGTGTTACTCATCACAGGCTTATCTGGAAAACATATTATTATACGCAAATATCCAAGACATACTGTACCTATGTAGTCATTGGGTTTGGAGTTTTGCACACACCCACCCAGAAATTGGTTTCAAATCTGACACTTTGCTGTTCTTGTTCATATAAGAATACAGCGTTCATGCTGACATCTCCAATGTCCTGCCGTTGTTTTCTACATGCAACTGTTCCTCATCTCATTCACTGAAGGGCAGAGGCACAATACTTTTTCATTCAGCATATTGAGCAGGTCTCTGGACAAGCTAGCCAGCGGTTTTATAGTTAATCAATACCAATCCATTCCAAGCCTTGATGTTAAATAGGGATCAATACAGGCAAGCTGTGACTGGATCTGATTTCAATTGGTCGGCCAAGCAGTGGGTTTTAATCTGAAGCTAAATCAGACAGGAGAACATAAGTCAGCTGAATTACAGCACTCCTTTCCCAGCACTAGGAAACGCTTGTCATATTTTATTATCACAGCCCGGGCAGGTTTATTCACCACCTACCATTTCATTTATTTGTTATTTCTTTTCATTTGTATGAGAGAAAGAGATACAAGCCGTCACTGCACAAAAAAGCCAAGAAAATCCTATTTCTGCCCCCTTTTTTGTCTCTCCTTTAATGATTGATTCGGTGCGACTGGACGGATCGATGAACTTCAGAAGTTCAGAAGCTACTCTGCTTTTCCCATCGAGAAGATCATAAAGATCACACGATTTGAGTATTAGTCCTTCTGATGCACACAGGTCTGAGATTTCGTTTTTTATGGCGGACAACAGAAAGAACAAAAACTTAGCCGGCACTTTTCTAGCGGATAGCCGTACCCACAATGCATCTCTCGTGTCCTAAGCGCTAACCCTGTAACAAGCTGTCTGAAGGGCCACTAACCTGCAGCGAGTATTGTCAGACACCACACTTTTGTTAAGCCTACTGAAATCCCACTTTCAGGAGCGAAATCCATAAAACTCATCCGACTCTAACGGATCTAATGAAACATGCTAGCGCCTATAGCGCTGATTGATCAGGTGGCGGTCAGAGCGCTGGCCCGGCTGCCCCGGTGTCTCGCTCTTCTTGTGGTCCATCTATGATGATAAATTAGCATTAGATGGAGCCTAATGAGTTTACTAAACATTTGGGATTTGCACTAATAAACTGGCAAGCTAGCAGGCTAGCAACGCGAATGAGCAATCCCCGAGCAGCCGCTTATCTGAGGGACATGACAGTTAAACCACGCGTCCAATCTGCCATCGATTCATCATCCTGGCGCCATTGTGCATTCTTCACAAGAGGATAATTATACAGCAAAACGCTTCCACTGAGAGCAAGAGACCTGGAGTGTCTTCATTTCTTTAGTAATTACTCTCGGCATAAGAAAAAATTCAGATTGAAATATACTACATATGGACGCCTGTGCAATGGTACTCACGACACGACATGAATATCTTGGTTAAAGTCTATACATTTGTTTAGTGAAGTATAACGTTTCATAGTTTGTTACTTTCCATTCGAGTTTTCCTGACAGACAAAATCTCTATAATGATACTCTAGCACGCATACAAGTTAAAACTGCTTGCGCCATCTGTCAATAATAAACTAGGGATTTATTTATCTCACGATTTTATTTATCTAGCAGTAAAACGAAAGACGCACAGTTAACGGGCCTTGTTTTGTGAGCATAAACATAATTTGAGAGTAAAACAAATATTTAGCATCTCTAATGATATTCTATCATCTATACCTGACCCGAAGCAACGACGATCAGTCAACATCGCACCCTATATTTACAACAATGTAAATGAGCAACAGCTTCGAGTCGACTGATGATGTGTGCTGGATAGCAGACGAGGTTTTGCCGCTGTAATTGCTGGGAATGATTATAATGAGGGTTCGGGAAACTTAAGCAGAGACTCACTTATAATGATAAATAGCCTTGAGCCAGTCCTGGAAACATGCGGTCTAACCTCTCAACTACACCGGTCGCTGTTGACTTTCGGGTGAATCCTTCTCATTTTCTTTTCACTAAGCGTAATTCGAAACTGAATCTTTCTAACGTACTTTGCGGAGGGAGAAACGCACGCTTATATTATCACATCTGAAGTAGCCACCTCTCCTCGCAGTGTGAGCGAGCATCTCAAACGTTCTTTTCATGTGAGAGATTTAAAAAGCACACTCCCCTCGCCAGCAGAACGGCCTAGTGGCCGATAATCTTCTGTATTTAGAGATAACTTGTCAGATTTAATAAATGATAGTTATTTGCTGGATTTTTTTTAAGGTTTCAGAGCCGATGGCCCCTCCCTGGGGGCCCATGGGACGGGGGACGGCCAAGGCCCAGTGCTTCTCGCGGAGAGGCGCTGATGGCGTGTGCCCAATGTCCAGATCGCCATCCCGCGACCTCAAATTGGCGCGACCAGCACCATGTCCAATACAATCCCCACACTGTTTCCTAACCTAATCTCAGCGGTGTCATGCGACAGATTGCCACATTCGTAAAGATGGGAATGGAGGTTGGGTGGGAGGCTGGGAGGAGGTGGTTTACAAAAGATGGAAACTCTGTTTTTGAAAAGAAAAGAAATGGATATTTCTTCCAGCATCTCCAAAAGAGACAGCGTGCTGATCTGATTTACAAACTGCTCCTAATGGCAAACAAATGTTGTGGGTGTCTATTTGCGAATAAAGAAAAGAAAACCGCACAAATCTAGCCAACATCACAACACCGCAAACCAAAAGCGAGTTATAGTGCTTTTACAGCCTGAAATGGGCACATATGCTTTCCTAAACACACTGACACGGTGTTGACAGAATCGAATGGGGCGCTCATAAACACGAGGATGTAAAATAGACAAAAGGGGAAAAGAAAACCAAACACTTCAATTGAATTTAAAACATTCAAGAAGATCAAATAAAAACAAATGCTCAATTTAAAGCGATTTTAAAATTTAAATCTTTTTATCCTCTTTCCAAGCAGATCTGTTTTGAATCGTTTCACGGCATAAAGTTTGAGCAAAACAGGTTTTGGTGTGGAAATCGGCCGCATTCACAGAGGAAAGCGTCATGCACGCAGGACATGCATTCCAGGCAGTCCTTACTAAACCACAACTGATTCAATTTTCCCGGTTGTTATTCAAAAAGGAACGTGCACCCGCGCCTGGCTATTGTGTGACAGCACACCCTCTCCGACTGCCCCGGGTGAGTTTTAATGTGTGCGTCTGGATCACATTTTTACTTGTCGGTCGATAATTGCGCTTTATACATGCGAATATTTGTTGCGTGTGAATTCATGCGTGCATATGCATGTGCTCGTGTGTTGACAAGCTCAGCGGGGGTTTTCATATAGCTCAACAAAAGAGGAGTGTCGATGCTTTGTGCTCTCAATCAAATAAACGGGGATTTTTTAAAGCACATATGTCCCCTTCGGAGAGCCTCGTTTAGACCCTGTATATCTCCACCAGACGCGCGCACAATGAAACTAGCTGTTTAAGCAGAACTATCGTCTTGCGCTTTCTCTCTTACTTTTGCACGTGTCCTAATGCACTCGTTCTCACCCCCAAGTGAGCGTGTGGATATCGTCTCTCACCATAGACTGTTTGGAGCCGACCTCTTCCGGCTTTAGGGACCATGCAACATGTCTTACAACACAGCGAAGGGGGCACATGCTAACCCCCCCATCCTCACACACAGACCCACACATCACAAAGAAGGAAAACACACACGCAAGCAGTGGCCAAATCAAGTCTTGTCCAAATCTAATCTGGTCCCAAAACAAGATTTTGGGATATTTCAAAAAGTTACTAAATAAGAACAAGGATTGGCAGACAATTTCATACAAAGTGACTTACATTGTTTCATTAGTATGCGTGTTTTCTGGGGATCGAACCTATGACCTTTTAGGCATGCTAATGCATATTTATGACAATTTATGCATGCAATAAAAAAATTATATCATCATTATTATCAACATGTCGTTCCTGTAGCTCAGTGGTACAGCATTGTGTTAGCAGTCCCAAAAGGTCATGGGTTCAATCCAAGGTAAAGTATAGTCGCTTTGGATAAAAGCATCTCCTGAATGCATAAATGTAGTTGTAACGCAAATGTAAAAGCATCAGAACATGTTTTTTAAGGAACCAGAGAACGTGACATCAAGCTGTAAAACCTTATTTTTAAGTATACAAGGAGCAAATCACCAGATGTCTCGACACTTCACTCGGAGGACGTCGTCTAGAAAACTTTCCTCTGGATGTTGCATGGTGTCGGACATCTGCTAGGCCTTGACCCATTTCTATGTGTGAGCAATGTGTGGCGGCTCTAAGGTTTGGCTTTTTGACCGCCGTGGCTGTTTCTCATTTTCTATGTGAGAGCGAGTCGAGCGCTAGCTGCCAAGGGCAGGTTAAGCTCCCCGACTCTCTCCTCCTGTAGATCTGGCATCCCTTCAGTTCCTCGCATAAAAGGTGGCAATCTTCATTAAAACCTCTTACAGACAACTGTCAGTTATTCACAGTTAGAAAGAGCCAGCTGTTGTCACTCGCTCTCTCTCTCTCTCTTGATCCCTCTAGTGAGACGAAAGCCACCGGTTCATAACGGTGGGGTTTTGAAGCGCTGTCTGTTCTGAAGAGTTTCAAGGTGACTGTGTCATCCGCACTGCACGCGAAGGCATTTTTGTATATCATTATGTCGAAGAGACAAAAGAGCAATTAACAAATAATTACAAAAGATTTTTTGCTTTGGATTTCAAACAAGCCGGCATAAGGAGAACTTAAGTATGCTAATGACAAATCATTTGCATGCATCCAAACACTTTTTATGAAAACATCATTTTTGATATCTTTGGATGTGACCCAGTCTGTGAAAACACAGCTTAAGTCATTTTTGTGATATACAGTTTTCAACATAAAATCATCCTTCATACACTTTGTGAAAATATAACCTTGATATCTTTAATATTGACTGTGTACGGTCATGTCAAAGATTGAAATCAAACTTTGATGCTCATTATTAGATTATCAGACTTCAACCTGGATTTCACATATAGAGTCACATTTTAAAGGGACATTCCACTTTAAAAAAAAAATGTTCATTTTTTAGCTGCCCTAGAGTTAAACATTTGATATTTACCATTTTGGAATCCATTCAGCTGATCTCCAGTTTTAGCATAGCTTAGCACAATTCATTGAATCTGATTAGACCATTAGCATTGCGCTAAAGAATAACCAAAGAGTTTTGATATTTTTCCTATTTAAAACTTGACTCTTCTGTAGTTACACTGTGTAATAAGATCGACAAAAAATTAAAAGTTGTGATTTTCTAGGCAGATATGGTTAGGAACTATACTCTCATTCTGGCGTAATAATCAAGGACTTTGCAGCTGTAACATGGCTGCAGGAGGCACAATGATAATTTCAGCAGTCGGAAATAGACCCCTTAGTAACTTTCAATGGCAGGGGACTATTTTCGGGCAGTGCGTAATATCACTACGCCTGCTGCAGCCATGTTACAGCAGCAAAGTTCTTGATTATTACGCCAGAGAAAATCACAACTTTTAATTTTTCGTCGGTCTTAGTACACGATGTTACTACAGAAGAGTTAAGTTTAAAAATATCGAAACTCTTTGGTTATTTTTTTGCGCAATGCTAATGGTCTAATTAGATTCAATGGATTATGCTAAGCTATGCTAAAAGTGCTAGCGCCAGACCCGAAGATCAGCTGAATGTATTCAAAACGGTAAAAATCAAATGTTTAACTTAAAAAAAGTAAAATGTCCCTTTAATGCAACATGGATTAGGCATATACCTCTTAAACTGTCCAGCTACTAAAAGAAAATCAGAAGTGAATTGGGTAATTTATTCGACAATAGCAGCACCAATAAAACTGCTAGACTTGACCCAACCAATGCAATGACTTTGTGGGCGGGGTTATCTTTTTTGTATGACCAATGGCAGATGGAAAGAGTGTTTACAACTTGAAAACATTATATTTGCAATTTTGGGTTTCCCAAACGCGTCCGGGCCAGGATTTCGGGTTCGTGTTCCGGAAGTCGTATTTGTCGACTGCATACGTCATTACATTTTAAGGTAAGAATGTAACTATGATTGTATGTCTTATGTTTTTAACTGAATGGCGTAAGCGGTCAACAAATACGACTTCCGGAAGACGCACCGAAATCCTGGCCAGGATGCGTCCGGGAAGAATGGTACGTATGGTCACCCTGGTGAATGAACATCTTGCACAAAACCTTACACCTTACACCACACACTGATTTGCCCCAAACACAAACACTCCTGTGCCAAACCAAAACACCAACACACCTGCAAACATTCCCAGTATTAGGACAAACTTGTGTGACAGTATTGACACAGATATGAGCCAACTCATTGAAGGAGTAACATTTCATTCTCATCTACGCCTGACTCTTTCTCTCTCATGTTGGCAAAGCGGTTGCTGACGGTCTCATAAATAAGAAGTTGCGTTGCACACCTGTGTACCTGCAGCAGTGTGGCTGTTACCTGGCCAGTGAGATATATCTGCTGTCCACAGCCTCATTAATCAGCTCTAATGGAGCACCGCTGTGTGTGCCCGAACATAAACACACGTATACGTACTGTACATACACACCTCCTACTGCACCTACAAGACTGTTAAACACTTGCGCTATAGATACAAGGACTTTTCAAATAAAACATTCATACACTCACAAAGTCCGTTGAATGTCACCTGGACAAGGTAGGGTATAAATAAATAAAAATATTACTCTTGTGGCTGGAGGCAAGAACAGTAGTTCAACCGCCCTCGACCGTACCTCTCTCTCTTTCTCTCTCTCTATCTCTCTCTCTCAGGCTTGATTCAGATACACATGCATGCTGTAATCGTGGGAGGCAATTTTGCTTAAATGTAAACTTATAGATGAAATTTAGATGGTCTAAGTTAAAAGGGACATTTCACAAGACTTTTTAAAGATGTAAAATAAATCTTTGGTGTCTCTAGAGTACATATGTAAAGTTCTATCTCAAAGTATCATATAGATAATTTATTATAACATGTTAAATGACCACTTTGTAGGTGTGAGCAAAAATGTGCTGTTTTTGGGTGTGTCCTTTTAAATGCAAATGAGCTGATCTCTGCACTAACTGAAAGTGCCGTGGTTGGATAGTGTAAATTAAGAGGCGATATAATCCCCTTCTGACATCACAAGGGGAGCCAGATTTCAATGACCTAATTTTTTACATGCTTGCAGAGAATGGTTTACCAATACTAAGTTACTAGGTTGATTTTTTTCACATTTTCTATGTTGATAAAAGCACTGGGGACCAAATTATAGTCAGATTTTCATGATATGCCCCCTTTAACAGGCATTATTGTAATGCAAACTGAATTCACTTCGCTTACACACTGCAGACTTAAAATGTGGAACTGGTTTTCCTTGGAAAAAGCGGAGGAATTAACACTTAACACAGGCTTAATGACGCCTGCGAAAACCTGCCATTCAAGCGCATTGGTAAATAAACCTCTCTTTACAGGTGATCCAAATGTGTATCGCTCCAGACAAGCCTCTGTTCCAGCGCTGATATGTAATTAAAATCATCTCCAAAATTCTCCTCGACAGGACGGGCCCGAGCCAAAAATGTAAATGACATTAAGGGAGACAATGAATTGAATTTTGTTTAATGTCCCTTTCGCTGGTGCTAATTTACATAGCGCTTTTCCAACAAAAGCTCTGACCTTCTAAACGCTGGCATTTGCTCAGCCCGGAGAGCGGGCCTGCGTTGGGATGAGAGGGAGGAGATCTTTTTAAGTAGCCTGGTCGGAGAAGATACAAACAAAAGGCCAAAAAAATTTGAAATAACGGAGAGGACGACCGGTGTTTGTTTTTAAAGATTAAAAACCTGCAACAGGAGAATTTTACTTTAGCTAACAACGAACCATAATCCCTTTCGAAAAGGTTCTTCTATATTTAAAAAAAAAAGATTAATTAATGAATGTTTAGCTAAATCAGCACCGTGCCTAAATGCCAAGCCGTCCGAACAGGTGCAAAAGCCTTGGCAAAATGAGCCGTATAAACAGTCTTGCAACAAAACAGTGTACGCTGACAAAAAAAGTCAATCTCATGAATTATTTAGTATGGTGGGGGGTTGTCTGACAGAGGTCAGACCTTTGTGACCTTTGTGACAGGAAGTGAAAGGGAGATCGGTTGGCGAGGAAAGCCCTGATCGTTTGAGTCAGAGAGGTATTATTAGTATTGCCGGGTGATTCGGGGGAGGTAACTGATCTGACGCCCACCTCTTGACGTCGTTCACAAAAGCAGATGATGTTATGGGATATAACAGTGTATCTCTAAGACTCAATCTATCTTTAAAAAAACACTGAATAATCTATGGAGAAGCGGGGTTGGCTTGTGAAATATTTACAGACCCATCGAGGTTGAAATTTTGTAACAGCTGTGAAATACAACCAACTTTTTTCCTCTTGAAGAACCTAAAGCTGCACCAAAGTCCAAGAGAAATAGTATAAACAGATGTCTGGCTTGACTACAGGAAAATAGGACACATTTGGAATGATAAGTCTCCTAAACTCCATTGAAAATGCCAGAAGCGAGCCGGTGCCAGTTATTGTCCAAGCCCGTGCCAACGAGCAGTATGCCTGCCCCATGTGCCATCTGGGAATGTGGCTAAAAACGTTATTGATAATGGATCACCAGATCTTTTGGTCATGTTTAGCAGAATATTTTATCTATATATCTAAATCTATTCACTTCTGATCTACATCAAAAATGCTTGACTGAACATTTCCAATAATGTTGGCATTCCCTAAAACTCCCTCATGGAGTGTAACATTCCGCTTTCAACAAAACCAGGACAAGACATTTCTTCACAGGATTGGTTTTGTGATTACAAATTAGCTTGATATCATACACCCCACCTGCACTAACACTTCATTCATCCGAGTTTCATGTTTCCCTGCGTTTCGAGCTCCCCAACCGCCTTGTTCTCTAAGCGGCGGATACAATCGTCAGTTCGTGGTTGTGATATGCAGACAATGCAATAGGCTAATGAAGCACATCTGCTTTTGTGATCCGACAGAACGTATGAAAACTATCCTCTCGAGCCTTTCAGAAGCCTCACAATCACATGTTAGCTTTTTTATTCACCGTTTCAACCCACCACAATATCCCTCCTTTATACTCCGGCCTTCTTCGGAGAATCAGAGACGTTCTCCTTTTCCTCTTTTACTACTGTTACACATATTGTTCACCAGACTGAAGCACAAAGCGCCAAGACATCCGATCCATCCACCTCTATTTAGCCACGATACAAAGCCGAGCAATTTATGGGAAGAGCCAATGCGTTAAATATCAGCGAAACCCTGTTCAAGTAAAGTGAAGGCAAATACATACTTAAAGACTCCACTCGGAGAGAGAATCGACTCTGACTGCCTGAGATTCATTTCAGGATATGCTAAGAGGAAGTGATGGCTGTTTTATCTTCTATTCAGAAAACCAAAACAAATCCTCCGCCATGTCCTGCTCTTTTTTTCCCTCGCTCTCTTTTCTCTCTGTTGCGGTTGAGTTACACTGAGACCGTGAACGGCAGCCCTGTAACTAATTACCGTTCGCGCACTGTCACAACTCTTCAGTAAGTCTGTTTAAACAAGCTAATCATTTAATGCAAAGATAACCAGGGTGAATGCTATTGATTCACGCTCTCTGAAAGCGTGTTTACAAAAGATGTAAGGAATTCACACCCCTCTAAAAAAGGTTAAACGCAGGCAGCGTTCCAAACAAAGTGAGCTGCCTAGGCAGCATATTTATAGGCTTTCATGGGCTGAGGGATGACACGAGTAAAGTGAAAGAAATGCACAACTCATTGATGATCTCTATTTGTATGATGCAGTTGAGGAATGCTACATGTTTTGCATACAATTCAGGTCAATTTAAAATAACATGCACCCTTGGTAGGCAGCTGCCTATGTAGTAACGATTTAGTACAGAGAAGAAACTGATAAATAGCTGCAACATAAATCTAAAGTGATTTCCTCATAATTTGATTCACTTTTGGTATGCATCAGGGTTTCCAAAATTGCATGACAGACAACGGCGAGAAATACTCAGACCTCAAAACACAGTCCTTTTCCAATACATCACAAGCATGCACCGTGAGTGACAGCAACAACTGGTCACCGCTATTTGATTACTAATAAGAAAGATGTTCCCTGTGTCAGATACCAAGCATTCTCCGCTAAGCAAACAGCTATTTCAGCAAGTCAAACATTAGCATTGCTATCCACCGGTGGCACATATTTCGTTCCCGGCTTTAGCCGTCATCTCGCCTCCGATCTAATTTCTCACTCGGTGGACAGGGAAGTTCACAAACACGAGCAGGAAAGAGAAATAGACTCGTAGCTCTTTATGGCAACTGGCTGCAAGTTGGGCTCGTTCTAGCTCAGTACTCTCCGGAGAGGCCCGAACTCAAGCAGCCAGCGTTCGTTGTCGCATTTACAGTCTCAGCCTCGGGTCCGAGACCTGGCCTCCCTTAATCCACAAACGTTCTGCCACCGCAGGAATAATGAGTCTTGTGAAGTAAAAGTAACCTTGAGCCAGACCCACAAAGAGAAACATAAGCAGTAGGGGGAACAAGAAAGGACGTCAATTACGCACTCCACGGGAGCCGGTGTGTTTGAACACGCTTTCCCTAATGTGATCAACATGCAACCGCCAACAGCCAGCCCAGAAACATTACTCATTTCACACCAGCAGAAATGTAAAGATGCCTTTTTACCTCCAACATGCATACGCTGGTAGACAGAACACGCATTGCACTGTTTACAGGGTAGATAACAGAGATAGGGCTCTTGTTAACAAATAGGGATGAAAGAGTTGTGAATTTAAAGGCAAACACTCTCTAGATGTGGCAAACTCATCGCTGAGAGGGGAAGTCTTGAGGAAGCCGCTTCCCTGACAACTCACCAGCAATTACGTATTCCCTAAAGACACCCTCGGGTTTCCATGTCAACCCACCTGTGCGCCAAGACGCACAACAACACAGCAACCTGGGCAAAGCGCAGCTGGTGATGGGCCAGACTCTGGGCTGCACACAGAACGAGGCAGGAAGGAGATGGACTCTTACCTGTCGATGATGACGGGGTCTGAGGGGGTTTCGTTTCGGTTTCCACAGCTCTTTTTGTCACAACACCGACTGCAACAGACGGGAGAGAAAAGATATGAGGGAATCAGCAAGCAGCTTGCATGTGTCTTTCGTCTTCCACTTCAGTTTTATTCATCTGACACCTTCTCGCCCTTTTTTCTAGTTAACCACCGAGGTGTTGGCGGAGTTTCTGGCTACGCCCGGCGGAGTTAGTGGCTGATGCGGGTGGTGGGGTAAACACAGAGCCTGACGCTGTGGCTGAAGGAGGGAAAACAGCATGTTTTTGGTGTTTGTCTTAGTGCTGAGAGGAGGAGAGGGGGTGCCAGGAGGCTGGGAGGGGGGGAAAGCTCTCTCTCTCTCAGCCCCAGCTTTTGTTTACCTCTAATTGTCAAGCTGTTGTGTCTGGAGAGGATGCAAGATGCCACCTTCAACCAGGATTTCTGTGGGGCAATTATTAATTACCAGCTCAAAAAGCCTCCATCAGTCTTCTACGATGTGCCAATGCCTCCATTTTGAGGCCCTGAAGATGCTTCCATTATGGTTTCTTTAATTAATGTTAAAATTATAGAGCAAAAGAAAAAAAGTCATGCCTCTTGAATTTAAAGAAACCCACTTGTATAATGGTTACATGTCTAAGTGAGCTAAATTTACACCATATGGTATGGAAAACACGTAAAGCTCCTTAAAGCTGACAGCTAAAGTGATTAAGGTATGCCTGTGGACCTCCGCTTAAGACTGGGAGACGCATCTGTGCTGCTTTGACGCAAGCAACAGAGTGAGATGCGAGTAACTTTCTTCATCGTTAAATGATGCTCCATAAACTCCCAAAGTTTGAAGCGTTATTACCTTGAGCTCATAGCTCTGATTTTATTAATGGTGTAGGGTGCGGTAAGAGTGACGTGACCTTTACGCATGTTACTGGTTCTTTGCCCATTCTGTGGAAAATGGATTGCTTATGTCTTTGCGCGACTGATTATTTCCTAAAAAAGTTATTAAATATAGTGTAGTAGTACATTTTGACTTTTAAAAATAACCCCAGCATAACGACTATACGATTATCCAAAAATATACTCTGTGGCATGTGCGTAAAATCAAAATAGATAAAGTACGCGCGGTTAAATTGCTGAGGTTGAACATCTAGTTTCCAAAAAGGCCTGCGCGCACACGTCTCAGTTTCATCCGCCTATGTGTGTGCGCGTGTTTTTCAATTCGTTCCGTAGTGCACTACGTCCAGTCAAATCATTCAAAAGCCCGATGTCAATCGTGGCGTTCTCATTTGCGCATTTGAAGTGGAACTTCTTACACTTACAACACAGTCGGAAAAGCAAGCAGTAAATCATTACGCATAAGCCGTCTGACAATTCTGAACATTTGAATTCTTTTCAGCGTATATCCAGGCCAGATCTATTCAGAGATGCATTGATTTTCTGTAAGGTTGGCGCTCTGGGGCTCTGGATGGGCCTACATCATGTGCATAATGCATTTATGAAAACATGACAAGATATCTAGCTGATAAAATAAAAGATCACAGTCAAATTTATAATTATCTGAAAACTTGTTTTTCTTACCTGCACATGATTTCGTGAGTGAGAAGAACTCGGCACATTTCTGGGTTTTTGTCTTGCCCTTCATAAATAATTGCCTTGAAATCAAAGTGAGAGTGAAGATATTTTAACAGGTGAATTAAAAGATAACATTATCAACATATTAAATATCAAAGTGTATTTCTCGTTGAAGATGAAAAAATGCGCTCTTAAAATAAACCTAAACATTTTGGTTTTATGACACAGTTAAGGCTGGTGAATTAGAAAATATAAAACACACAAAAAATTATTTTACCCCACATACACTGAAAAACAGTGTTTTATCAGTAAATAAATAAACATGCCCACATACTAAATAGAGATAACCTTTGAGTTATTAATTTGCTTAAATAAATGTGATGTTTGAAATGAATATCGGAATATCAACACTTGGCCGGTCATTGCGATGACAAATTATAGCACATGCATATCACTTTAGAAATGAAGAGTCGCATATGCTTCTGTTTAGATCTTTGCGGTGTTTATTTGTGCAATGATAATAGAAATCACATAGATCTCGCTTCTCCGACGCAGATGGTCGCGGTAAATAATACCCATAACCGTACACATCAACGCGGTTATAATCTGCAGATATTTAGGGGTAAAGTGCTAATGGGCAATCTGTTGTTTATTTTGAGCCGCTAACAATGATTTTTCTTTAGATAAAAAGCGATGTCGGGGGGTACGGTTGAGTAATTTTTGAGCATTGGCTTTAACAGATGGCGTTTGGAGCTGTAGGTGCACACGGGCCTTGGTGCTTTTTGCGCGTTCTGTCTCTCTCTCTCTTTCTCTCTCTCTTCCTTTCACTCTCTCCCTCCCTCCCTGTTTCCCCTTTCTCCCGTTATGATGTACTGTGCAAGAGCGCACTCCAACGCACCCCACGGACCCCACAGAAGGACGCGTTGGAGTGCGCACTTGCACAGTACATGATTACAAACATAAATCCTTTTATTATATATAAAAAATGTTATTCATCCCTGAATATACATGCACTGTTGTATAGACATAAAACTGAAAATGCATGCGAAATGTAAGTAAATAAACACTTGGTGCAGGCTACATATCCACAATATATGACCAATTATTTAAAAAGTATACTGGCAATAAAGTCACTGTTCAGTTTTAATATGCCTCCCATGTTAAATCAAGCATTCTTTTGTAATTCTATAATGAATCATATTAGTATCACTGCACATGCAGCATATGTACATGATTTTAAACACTTAAACACAAATCAAATAATTGCAAGAAAATAAAATGCGCACTGGCTAAAATTGATCAAGGCGCCGGCGGTCTGTCTTAGACGTTATTTGATGTGACTTTGCTATCTATATTGCCCTGATTTATTTTCCTGCCTCACACAGAAAATATACGGAAATCCATAAAGTGGCTGTTCAGCGCCATTGACTGTTTGATCATGTTCAGCCCCATTCAGAGGCGGCTCAGATAAAACCATATTTTCCTGTGATGCCAAAAGACAGATAAACTACAGATAAAGAGAGCCTGAAAATTAAACTAAACACCGCCCTGTTCTTCACTGTGAGATGGTTAAATGGACAAAGAAAACGAACAAAGTGATTTTAGAGAACATCCGAATACAATATGAACTGAAGTGTATCTCTTACGCCTGAAGCTTTATTTTTTATGTCTTTAACCAGATCGGATTACAGGCGCAACAAAAGTGACAGTATTCATGTGTGACAGCGCGAATTATGTGACACGCTAAATATAGGCTAATTAATAATTATTAAATCGTCAAATAAAAAATATATTTTTTATATTTTTAATGAATCCATATAAAATATAAATGTAAACATATTCAGTGTGCACTACAAAAATATGTTTAAATCAAATGCAATTTTAAATGTGCCAAATGTACCCGCATGACCATGAGCTGTATATTGTCTCAATAAAACATTTTGATTCTAACAGCCAAATTGAACTTGAAATAAAGCGCAATATTTTGACATCATATTTTAGAATAAGATATTAATATAGCCCAAAAGAAACAAATGTAAGCAAATAATAATAAAAAAACAGGCGTCCATGCACGTGGACTTTTATATTATTATACAGAAACCTTAACTCCTCATTTTACCATTATCCCCTAAAATGTCTTATTAGACATTTATTAGACATTTACTTATTAGAAACATGTATTACACCAGAAAATGATATGTGTAATTTGTCTAAAACGCGTGTGTCATATATGTTGTGCCCTCCACTATTGCATTAATTTGCAATAAATTATCAAGCAGCTACACGCGCAAAGTCTGTAGATTATAAGAGAACATCGCGGTAATGTAATTCACATTAAATTAAATCAGCTAAATAACCTTCTCCCATTAATCAGTGCAGCCGAAAATAGAGGCACGGCAACGCTTTACTTCTCAATGTCCATAGTACACACATTACAACTAAATATAATTAGTTACGGCAGCAATAACAATAAAAAATGTTAAGCTCTGCAGAATACATTTTAAGGACGCATGTATTTCATTATTCGGTATTTACTCATAAAAACATCTAACCAAAAGCACGTGTAAAAGAAGCTTACAATGACAACACAGATTATAAATAACTAAACACACACACACATACGAGAAATGAAATTCAAGTTCTTACCTGTTTTGTCATGGAATCGATTAACCGAACATAAAGATCCTGTTCTGTTCTGACGCCTGTGGGAAATTATTTTTTGGTTTTTCAATGTGTGATTTTTTTTTGTGAAAATACTTGCTTAAAACTAATATGATCTACGACTCTGTAAAAACTACACAAAGTTACTTATGCAACAAAAATAAAAATGTAGAAACTATCAGTGAAATTTACAAACAAAAGTTTAACATTAAATGTTTGCCATTTACAAGAATTGCAATTGTTAAACTGCACAAACTACATTGAGCAAATGTAACTCAATGCGTCTCCATTGAATTTGTTTGTTATACGCTGAATAAAACACTTGTAAATCTATCCATGCTGTATAGAGAAATTTACACTTACCGTTGCTGTACAATAGTTGGAGTTTGTAATGTATCCCATTGTTAGTTTTTTCACTGTTAGGTTCCTGAAAATAAGCATTTGTTTGGGGTCAGATTGGCATTATTGTGGTGCTGAGAATTTCATTTTTGTCAGTTTTTGTAATTTATACGTTTGGAAAATGCATGCATTTTTGTTGTTATGCATGTTTTCTTCCCTCAAACGGAAATGTATAAATGTGTATGTTTTATCCGGCAACTCTCAAATTTGGTATTTTTGTATAATAATGTGAGAAGTCTTGTCAGTAATGTTTCCCATCACTATATAGCGAAACTGTGTGTGTGCATTTTTTTCTGTGATATCCTCGTTAAAACCTCTTTTAAGGCGCACGTGTTTTCCCAAGAACTAGCTCTGGAAGTTTTATGGTGAAAATTCAAAGCAGTATTCCGGAGTGGCGCTTACTTTCTCCTTTTCCACAAAGTCCACAAAAGCTGTCCTTTCGATCTCCACTGGTTGTCCCTGTCTGTCATAAAGCGCCAGGACGAAGTGGAAAAAATTGGATTTTCTGAGGTTGGATGGCGGCTGTTTCTCATAGTGCGCCCGTGCCAGACCAACTCCACTGCGGGCAAAAACAAGACACCAGTGTGGGTTAAAACAAGAGGCATACACTTGAGATATAGATGCAGATAGAATGAAAACAGTGGAGATGGGAGAATTCTTGATTTGTCACTTAAACTGTAATATGATGTAATGAACAGGGGAAAGCGGCGAAGAGGTGCATGGGGAGAGTGTAATTGATACATGGCATATTGGGGATTTAGGGGTCGATCTGAGAAATGCATTAAAAATCGGATGATTTGGCAAACGTACCTCTGGGCGGCCGTGTTCGCATCCACCACCCCAGCCGTGTGCATCCACGATCGGACCGAATTCATGCCACTGCCCAGCGGTTCCTCTTTCATAGTGGTCCCCCCTCTTGGTATATTTTCCTGAATCCCAAACATTAAAACAGTTCGCGTGCAACCCACTTCCAGCCAAGGAGATGAAATGAGATTGTGAGCAGGGGCGCGTCGCTCCTCCAAGAGACCCTTCGGATATCAATAAGAGTTTGTTTGTGATTTGTTGAAAAGAGAAGAAGGAGGGAAAAAAGCACCCGCGATTCTCAGTCCTGGTTCCTTCTTCAGTCCGTCCTGCGTTGGCACCACATGAACGATTCGGTGCGTAAAGATTCTCAAGCCTTTCCAACAGCTTGTTTGGATGGACGGATGGAGATCCTCCCGTGAAAGAAGCAAAAGAAGTCGCTCGAAAATCAGGGATATTGTTGCTCTTTCTTGTTTTAATTCAGTTAGACATTTCTTCTAACTTTGTATTGTAGGTGATGCGCTTAGCTTGCTGTCATCCTATTACAACGGCATCAAAAAAGGCTTCGGGACACTGCTGAATCCACCACTTCTGGCTCCAAAAGACAAATAAACGCGTAAATGATCACCGTGGAGGTGTTCCCGGACACGGGAGAGGATGATGAGGGGCCTTTAGCGCGTCTTTGCAGAATGGATGGAAGCATACAAAACTCAACCCTCTATCCCCCAGGACTGGAACCTTTCCCGGGAGCCAAAAACTCCAGACCCACGGGATCCACGCTGTCAGAGGATGACGCGCAAGTGGGCGTGCCTTTGACCAAATATGGAGAGGTTTGACGCTTCCTGTCGTTGGGCTTTAAGCTTGGACCGTGAGTACGTACGCGAGTAGAGTCACTGCTGCTGCTTTTCGCTGTGATTTCGCTGTCCCTTTACATGAACAGCATGTCAAGTTATTAGAAAGGAACAAACATTAACGATAACGAAAGTCCTAGAAATACAGGGCACCGCATGGAAACTGGCCTATATATATAATTTTTTTTAAGCTGTCAGTGATGCACCTACTGCATGTGGGCTGTTCAGATTAATCTTGATGCAAGTTTATAGAGTGCAAACGGGGAAAAGAGAGAGAGAGATAAGGTGGAAAGAACTGACCACCCATCCGCTCGGCCCAGAGGAGGGGCAGTCGCAACTGTTTTTGCTATTCATAATAAAAATCTTACTGGACCATTCGTGTCATGCTGTAGTCACAATACCATGCAAATAACAGGGCTAAATACCCTGGATGCCTAAATGCCAACGCGTTGCAGGGAAAGCAAAATTTCGAAGTATGCAATGGATAACCTATTGATCACTTTGCACGGTTTTATCATGTGATAAAGTGGCTGCAACTCACTCCCGAAGAGGAGTAAGGAGTACTGGCATTTTAAGAGTAGATGCTCCTTATACTAAACACCCTTCTCATCTGCATAATGGCGTAGTGCCTGTCTTAAATTATAGGAACATGAACTTCTAGATTATAAAAGACAGTTTTCGTGCGTGGAGAGATCCGAAACTCCCAGTCTTCTTGCGTACGAGCTCGGGAAACGCGTTAATTTTGTAAATGATTGCAGAATTACATCCGAAAGTGTGAAAGGACTCGGGGGAAGCATTGCGTCCACCCTCTCCTTCCATGCGCTGCAAGTAGGATGTCTTTTGCAATAAAAATGTTATAAGTTATCACGACAAAACGGCTCGTATTTTCTTTTTATTTTCCAAGGTGCTGGTGTTTGTGTTATTGGCAGGATGTGCATGCATGTTAATATTTGAATTAATGGGCGAAAATGGAAGTCCGATGTTGGTTATCTGGGGACCCTGTGCGCTGGAGGGAGGGATGGATGGACGGAGAAAGGAGAAGAGAGATGTGTTTTACAGAGCAATCTATTCTGCTAGTGTTGGGGGTTAATGACTATTGCCAAAGATAAGTGAATTATCTAAGCTGTTGCTCTTGCCTCGACTCAAAATCCATCACATTGCATCGTCGTCTAATTAAATACGTAAGTAATAAAATTATATTTTACGATAATTTAAGATTGATATGCTTTTTCCTTTAATTCGGAATGATTTTGATCTATGCATACACTTAATGCCAAATGTAAACTTTAATGTAAATCTTACTGTTCAGTAATCGCAAATGATAATTATTATGTTTATTTATTATGTTCACAAACGTGCTGTGTATGTGTATACGCGTTTATAATTATTGTTATAAAAATTGAATTTTAATTAAAATGATATGTCTGATAATAAATACATCTAGTAACCTTTTATGTATATTGTCAAAATGTAATTTGATATCTTTTTGTTTGATGGTTATCATATTTCCTTAACCATTAGTGAGGTACTCTATCCATCTAACTTATAACATAATAAATATTTCAGGTTTGCTAACTGAAGGCCTAACCTACAGTTTCTCTAATACAAATTACACACCAAAGCGATTTCAATCTGATTACCAAATTAGGGTTTTAAGGGAAATCCCTTTAAATCTGATACTGTTGACCGGAGAAGTTCAACAATCCCATCGCGTAGGTAACGATCCCGTCCTAAAAAGGAGTTTTAAACCTTATTTGACAACAAATGCAGCTGCCCCTCTATTTTGGAAGATATTAGGCGAAAATGAATGCAAATCTGTGTTCAGAAGCCATCTGGCCGGAGACGGCAGAATCAGCTGCTCGCCTGAATCCATCTCGGCTCATTTCTGAGGCTCATCTGGACCCCGGAGCCAAAGCGTGCAAAATGCGCTCTTTAATTCACCAACTTTCACTTTAACTCCTCGACATCCACAAAGCAGCGTTTGAAAATAAAGTGCGGCACAGAAATCTGTCAAAACATTTTTTTTTAAAATGCACTTTTATTCAAGAACTATTTTAATTGCGTAATGCACATTAAAATTATTTGGCTGCAATGAGGTTCATACGTCAGTGTTTGTTATGCAAATAAAATGTCAAGATTAAAATTGTAGCTAAAATATCATTGGCAAAATTTTAGTCAGAGTAAAGCATTTAGCGAATTTTTTTTTAATTAATAACAACAACAACAATAATAATATCAATAATAACAATAACAGTAAAACCTTTATTTATTTATTTCAATTATTTAATGATTTTAAAAATAAAATAATTATATGCGTTTAAATATTTAGTTTATCTCTAAAATTTGTCCATGTGTACGGTGCGGATTTAGCTCTATTCTGTCTGGCCGTGTTAGATCTTATTTGGGGAGATGTACTAACAGAGAGCGCGGGACAAAAGAAAAGTTAGTCATGCAGAAGGTGTGTGTGGGTTTGAATAAGATTTGTTCGGCGTTGCCAAGACCTCCCGAAGAAACGACCCTCCTCCTCATTGTGTGTGAAGTGTTCCTTTTGTGTGAATTTACGGGGTGAAGCTCCAATGATCCCCAACAAATTTGCATTTAAATAGCGACATCAACCGATTCGCGTGCCACACACCAGTGGCTTTCCCAGATGTCAAGGCAAAGTCAGTCAGATGGCCAGTGCCCAGATGTCCTCTCCACGCATCATACCAGCGCACCACGAGCGCGTAAATACACGCGGATTTTCCTATTTGCATCTTTGCGCGCGGCCAGATCATTCAAAGCCTATTTTTAATCTTAAACGGTGTTAGGCAGAGAGGGCACCTGCAGAACTCCAGAGAAACTATAGATGATGCACTGAAAGCCCTGGCTATGATAAAATTGGTTGGAGAGGGTGAGATGTCACACTCTGCACCTCGATCGTTGTGTTGATAGGGCCTGTCTGTCTCCAGCATCACAGAAAAGCGTTGACATGTGCGTTTGAGCTGATGCCGGCATTGACACATGAAATTAAATTACCAGTGCTGAGATTCCTGTCTGAATCTCGTGCGCGAAAAAACGGACAACTGACCACTCAGAGCGCGCGTCATGTACTAATAGGCGTGAACTAGCTCATCATAACTAATCTAACAGATTCTAACACCAGTGCATGCTGATAGATGATTTGCCCTCTGAATATCAATCTAAGAAATTGAAATGAATCGGCCAGCTCCAAACGTCCCCTTTCATCACAATATGGTCTAGAGTCAGGCTGGTTTTAAGCACCACAGTAAAAAGCATCTGTCTGGACTTGGTGTGGAAACAAAACGAGTCTGTTCACAGCATCAACAGGGAGTGTTTTTCTCGCTATGAAGACATTGGATTTCGTTTCAAGTGTTACATTTCATGTCCACAGAAAACCAAGTTCTCTTATACTAAGCCTCGAAAATAATTTTACATTTGCACTATGTTTATTTAAACGAATGGGAGAGAGAGAGAGGGGATCAAAGATGCGTAAACGTCAGTGCATGACAAACAGGGCGAATCAATCATTCGTCGTTGCATTTTTAAACTGTTGCATATGTTCTGTTCCCCTTAATCATGACAACGAATTACATCGTTAATGATCAGAAAAGGGAAAAACGAGGGCAAATAAAATGTTGATGAATTATGTGCATTGATGCTAGAATCAAGTTGCAATTTTTGTAGTAGTTTATTGTTGTTTCTGAAGCTATTATATAAAGTTCTGTTAAGAAACGCCGATATTGAGGGTAAATAAGTACAATTAATTATGCATAATTTAAAAAAATTAATAATCTTTAAATGTGTACTTAAATTTAACTTTTTCTTATTCAAGATTTATAACGGATCACATAAATGCAAAAAAAGCGTTTGCGAATAAATACTAAATGTTTATATTGTAAAATAGAAAAATAATATCCAAAATTATTTGTTTCTGTTTTTTACAATATAACCATCAAAATGAAAATAACGAATTTAAGCATTAATAAATATAAAACAGCGTTAAAAATTTTATTAAAATTATTTTCCAGGGAAAACTGTAAGGATTTTGGTGGAGCGGCTTTTAATCTTTTAGATAAATTTGATAAAGAGCGCCTCCTTTCGACACATCTGTAGAACAGCGTTTCACTTCGATGTCCAATTAAATAAACGAGAACTCTAAGCAATAGTATAATATCGATTAAAGTAGAGCCAGTCAGTATCTAATATTTTCTTATAAAATACTGTTATTATTATACCCTCGTAGAGCATTGAATATGTTTGTGGAAATAGCAGTTGAAGATACAAAACCCAAATTAAAGTTAAAACAAGGCTTTGTGTTATAAAGTGGTTTGCACAACCTTATTTCAAAATTCCCTAATTACTGACTGAAGTGATTTTACTATAAGATAAATAAATTAAAAAAACTTTAACGCATGCTTTTTCAAAGCGTACATTTGAAATAAATCATATAAATACGGAAACCCTGCAAAAATGCATTGCATAGTGTAACACAGGTTGTCGTGTCCAATACCTGCTGATGCTTTCATTTCCAGACACAAAGAAATCTATTGCATTACAAAATGTAAGTGCAGCAAAACGCATGTGTTATTTCTCGGTGAACAGCTCGTGCTGAGGGCACCTTCACTGTGAAAACAGGTTTCGATTAGGTAATTTTAGATATTGTAATTGGCTTTAATTAAACATGTATCGCGCTAATTAACTCAGATTTTTGCTCAACCGCTGGGACTCTCGTGTCGGCTTTGATACAGTCGAGCAGATGTCCCAATACAACTCCAGTGACAATTAGAAACTTCAGCTCTGTAATCTCTGGAAATAACTTCAAACCTTATATGCTGCCTGACGACATTAAACAGGTCACCATGCATTGCGTAGTTTTATTTAAATGTTTCACATTAAGTGTGTTTTAAATTAACCAACCAAGAATTTAAAAATGTATTTTGTTATTTAACTATTGATTCATTTTTACGCTTCTTGATATTTTAAATATTATGTGGTATTTATAATAAACTTTTTTACTTTAATATGTAGCACATTATTATTATTACTATTATTATTAGTCTATCCAGTAGCATTTTCGCACTAAAGTTCGTTCTTTGTGTAACAAAGACAGTGATCCACACTTCCTGATTTTAAATGAAAACAGCAGAACATGTGAAAATGGGCTCGGTTATGTCGAGGGTCTCGGTTGCCATATAATAATTAGCATTTTTATTCTGCTGTCGAAATGAAGAGAGAGAAAAAAGAGCCCGAGGCGCAGCTCCAGGCTACACCTATAGAAAGAAAAGAAAGCGAATAAAGGACGGAGAGCCATTCTAGACAATTAACATGTAAAATATCCTGTGGAAATGGGGTCTGAAAAGAGACGGTGTGGGTCAGCTCCACCTCATTGCAGAAGATCTTGTAAAGTCGCGTGATTAAAAAGTTTACCGGAGTAATTAACGGTGCGCGGGCGGCAGCTGCACCTGCGCGCCGGTCCTCCCACACAGAGACGATGATTTAAAACACTCAAAGTATATTAAAAACCTCAGTGCAATAAGTTTGTCACCAGCAGCACGTCCTTGATGAGACGTGATTGACCTACTTTTTGCCATTCATTTCCACAAATCAGTGACTCGTTAGGTGGAAAACGAGCTTGAACATCTGGTAACCGAGAGGAAGAGCCACTGGTCTTTTTGGGGCCTTTCCATAGGCACCCAGTCACTTCTGCCCCTGTAGGTGAGACAATCCCAGAGATTCCTGGCGTGGAAAATAAGCCATTATGTGGTGCCACTGCCCCACCTACAGGCCATATGGGTAAGAGAGACCCTGTCAGCAGGTCAAGTGGGCTACTGCATCTGCTGAACATAGAAAAGAATAAAATATTGCAAATGCATAGCAAGTAAATTCCTATACAAATACAAATGAATGGGTATCTAGAGATGTGCATGTGAAAACTCAGCTAATGTCAATTTTTGTGATCATACATAATGTAAAGGACATTCTTTGAAATATAACATTGATATATTTAATATTGACTGAGTAAGATCATATCAAAAATTTAAATCAATGAGTGACATTAGATCAAAATTAGATCATAAGCCTGCATTTTGCAAACATATAATAACAATACAGAATTAATTTGTATAAAAAAATGTGAAATAATCTTTTAAAACTATTATAGCTTCTCTACAGAGGGCATTTAAAATATAGACTGCCACTTATTTACAGATTTATGTTTTTAATCTGTTTATTTAATAACATTTTATGGGTAAAAACAATTAATTCCATATACAAAAAAAATGCTATTTTAATGTGTGTTTGTGCTAATGGAAATTTAATTTAATTCAGCAAAGATCTGAGCTAATGTGTGTGTTTGTGTGTGCTAAACCCAAAATGTGAAATTTAGCAGTAAAATGCATTATGACACTATAGATATTTGTGATTGAAAATGCAGGCCTGTCTGCATGCAAACGACCGCATTATTCTCGTTCACTTAAGCCAAATTTTTCGTTGTTATTAAAATGTAGAGAAATTTTCACTTAATTGCACGTTATTGTCCCACATAAGGGAACCTGTAATATAATAGGATTGTTAAATGTACTCCATGATTTATCACTTGGAAGTTCCTGCTATTTCCTGAGTCCACATCATCCAAACGCTCCCCATGACAGAGTCAAAAAGGTCAAACCCTATGAAATGAAAACTACGAAGGAAAGAAATTGAAAATGTGAGAAATGACAACTCGTACCACAGAGCGGGACTGTTAGTGACTGCCTTGCTGTATCAAAATGAAATTCCCCAGCTGCCAGGTCTAATAGGGAGGGTCAACAGGTCAAAGTTCGCACAGCCCCTTATTGCTGTGTTACGTTGCAGTTTAAATTCCCAGTGGCACAGCCGTAAAGGTGCACGCTTACTTAGAGACGTGTCTTTTACGTTCACGTAGCAGCAGGCCAGATTGTATCCGAACTGCGTTAATTATGTAACTTTAATACTTTTTGCTATTATAGCCTAATATACTGCATCAATATGCTTGCTGCGATATACATCATCTCACATCCAAATATACCAATTCTTATTTTCACAAATGAATTCATTCAAGAATCTATTTGAAAGGCAAACGAGTGCACTGAATAGTGAACAAATGGCTTTGTCTACATACAGACTGAACTAATGAAAAGTCCCACGGCTGTCGAGATCCAAAGGCTGTCTGATGGAGTGTGTGTGTGTTTTATGCCATGTGGGGATAACTTCTGTGGTTTCTACTGTATCTCTGCCCTGAACAGATTCGCACAGTTTCATTCTAAAGATGCTCAACGCCGCCTACGTGCATAACCGAACCTTTAATCACGGAGGAAGCAAGCAAACAACCTCTTTAATGATATTCCTCAAAAGATAGAGATGAAAACAGCTGCTGGAGTTATTTATTTCCTAAAAACAGCATTTTATGCATTTTTAAGTGCGACACTAAACATCAAGACGTGGGTTCCTCGAAATTACAACATGACCACCCTCGGGATACATTACACTCGTATATCTAAAAGGGACCTTTATAAAAGGAACGCTGCCACTCCAAACTCCAAAATAAACACGGCGGATAAAATATGCTTTGCAGGGTTTCAAAAGTCTAAAGACAATTAGTTAAAATTAAAAATATTCTAGTTTAATAAAAGCTAATACTACACTGTAAAAAATGTCTGTAGAAATTACAGTTTTACTGGGTATTACTGGCAACTAGCTGCCAGTAACTTACTGTAGATTTTACATTTATGTTATTTACTGCCAACATTTTGTTCAAAGTTAAATGAACATGAAACATTTTTTGACTTTATCTTCTACAGTAAGTTACTGGCAACCAGCTGCAAAATTACAACAAATTTTTTACAGTGTAATTACAATATTTGCATAAAAAGTTGATCAATTTTGCATCTTTTGTATGTTGAGCATATACACAGTATTTTGTTTTAAAGATAATATGGACTCCACAAGTTTGTATAAAACCTGCATGATTTGACAAGATGCCCCAGAGATATCTTGTGTACATAATAAAAGCATGAAATATTTTCAAATTGGTTAATGTCTGAAATCAGCTTTCTTCTTTGTTTTATATCATAACAATTATCTGCTTTGCTTGAGTCAAAATCCTGAAACTTAAGTGCAAATAAAAATAATCACAGATTTGGACCAGTGGACCCCCCACTTTAGTTCAATACACATTTCTCTGTCAGTCAAAGTTAAATTAATATCGAATGTGGCTTGTTACAGTTTAGAAGATTGATTTCTATAATGGAAACACGAAAATGCCTCCGCTATCAAGTTCAGATGTGCGGTCGTCCGATTAAAGAGATTTTCAATTGGTGTTTGTGGTACTGTAAAGCTGTATGCAGTAGTTTTGGCAGATGCTGTCATACACAGTTTGAGAACTGAGAACTTCCAGCAGATATCATGGAGAGAAAAAAAAGGCAGAAGAAATAAGAAAGAAAGTCTGCTCAGATGGAGAACGTGAAGATCATATCGATGTGTGAACTCTACATTATTAACAGACACAAAGATGAAGATGCAGCTGTGAAAAAAAACAGTAAACGCTTAAAAATAAGTGCTGTCAGATCTGTAGGGACCACGGAGGTGAAAAAAATACAGAAAGGTTTAAATTAAACATCGAATTGTAACATCTGCATTCGAAAACCTTTTACCCCCAATTTCACATGCTTCGTTTTTTTTTATTTTTATGCATGTTTGTGGAACTTTTTAAGGATTGCAGGTGCTGAATTGCACCACTCAACTGATTTGAAAATGTAAGGGAATGAACAACGACGTGATTGTGGTGAACACTTTGCTTTCGTGGAGCCGTCCCAGTTTCCAGAGCAGTTCTGTGTGGAAGAGGGTGTGTTGGAAACAGCATATGGAGGGCATGTTTGTTAGTGCGGTGCTGATAAATGGATTAATTGGCTAGATTAGGCTGCCAAAGCTTTGATCAGAGAGACCGTGCAAAGAAATGTGTTTATTATAATTTTGTTCACTGAGCTGTAGCATGGGGTAAATTTGCAATAAATAAAAACGAGTTGTTATTTCCCAAATTGGTGCTGAACATAAAATCAAACAGAGACTGACTGTTTTTCCAAGGTAAACAGTGGAAGTCACTTTTAGGTTATTTTGGAGAGCAATGAATCAATCAAAGGTGAATGTTTTATAGATGCATTTAACAACTGAACTGGGCCATTTCTGATTTGCATTGACTTTTATACAATATCTTAAAATAAATGTCTTGTCATTTAAGAGGGAAGTTTAGTGTCAAACTGTAATATGCTTTTATCATACTATAATTTTATTAAATATTACTTTCTTAAACCTAAAAACATAAATAAATGATCATGTGATCCAGGGTAATTTATAACCTAATGAGATCTGCATATGTTCATTTGTATTTTTAACCAAGCTTTGCAAGAACAAAATAAACAAATCCTAAGTAAATATTAAAAAACGACATAATGACTACATAACAACATGTTTATAAATTATTACTAAATAATATTAAAATATTAGTAACTACGATTTAATTTATATAATATGCTATCTATCTTCGTGTCTCTGCTTATATTCACATCACCGAAAGTGATGTAAACAAACCCACATCATGTGAGGTAAATGAGACAGAGTAGGCTAACGTTATGACACGTTATGTCCTTCAGAGCTTTCACCTCAAGTCGTATTTACTTTATGGCATAGTGACGCCTAAACTTTCGATTGTAATTCGTATTATTATATTTCAGAACTATACGCGTGAGTTTCACATTTAAAAAGTGAATTTATATAAAAACCATCGCTAATACTTACAAATAGCATTTGCGCAATTGTTTTATCCGCCAGCGTGACGTCACTTCCTGGAGACGGATGTCATCAAGTGGCTATTGCTAATTATTGTATATTCAGTATTTTTATCTAATGTAATGAAATTATTATTTATTAACTCATTTTAAAGTCTTATATATGTATATAAACTTTTTTAAATTGTTATATTTTAAACAACTCTTGAAGACAGCATAACATTTGGTCACATCTTCTGTTTTATTTGATATTTGTCTAGTTAAAATATTTCAGTATTAAAGGGGCCATGGCACAATACTTTTTTAAGATGTCAAATAAATCTTTGGTGTCCCCAGAGCACATATGTGAAATTTTAGCTCAAAATACCATATAAATAATTTATTATAGTAAAATTGCCACTTTGTAGGTATGTGCAAAAATGTGCAGTTTTGGGTGTGTCATTTAAAATGCAAATGAGCTGATGAAATTCAAACACTGATCACAATGATGGCGGTTTGTTGCAATTAAAACTCAATTGTGCTTTTCTCTGCACTAAATGGCAGTGCTATGGTTGGATAGTGCAGATTAAGGGGTGGTATTATAATAATAAGAGCTCCTTATGACATCATAAGGAGAGCCAAATTTCAACAACCTATTTTTTCATGTGTTTTCATGGTTTACCAAAACTAAGTTACTGGGTTGATCTTTTTAACATTTTCTAGGTTGATAGAAGCACTGGGGACCCAATCATAGCACGTAAACATGGAAAAAGTCAGATTTTCATGCCATTTCCCCTTTAATGATAAGTGCAAAAAAAAACTTATTTTGAGAAAGACTTAGGCTCATATATTACGCCCATAGGCAGATTCTTGTTTGGCCCTGTATGCGTATTTCTGACAAAAACTCATTACCAAAATCTGTCAACACAGCAGTATTTAGTTTTTTTTTTATTAAACCTAAATGCTATCTGGACTATACTTGCAGGTGTTTTTTAACATTTACGCTGGTTCAATTGTATATTTCAAGCTAATCAGCAAACATCCAGCAGCATATTTATTCCATTTTGGCTGCTTGAGGTAAACAAAAAGATGAAAATTGAATCCATGCGAGTGTGAATCGACGGGGCTGTCATTGCCGGGAACTGTGAAGTTTCCTCTCTGGTAGAACAGCATGTGTCTTAATTCCCTTTACCTTTCGATGCATCCCCAGGGGACACCGAGCAAGTTCAACCCTCTTTGACTCAGATTTGATTTAACCTTTAAAGCCAGGTGCGCTGTTTCCTCTGTAAACATCTTCCAACGTATTTACAGCGACTGCTGCGTGGATACAAACAAAACAGAGGGGCTGTGAACTCGGCATGCATTATTAATCTATAATATGCTTTATATTCTTTATCAGGAGGGTGAGAGAAGATAAAAAGGGAGCATTAGGTGCGTTTCCTCCCTTCTCTTGCACACGTGGGCTTCTCTTCCTTTTGTTCACTATACTCTTCTGACATGCAACCTGCCGTTAAACAGAACGAGAGAGGCCTGTGTTTTATGTCTATGTGTTTTATGTGTGTGTGTGTACGTGCTTTAACACTTTCAGCATTTCAACTGTTAGCAACTGACTGACAGGTCGACATGGCAACCCTATTCTACATGCTTTCATGGCATCATGTATGTTGTGCGGGTCTATGGGGAACGCTTTGAGCGCCTGGAGAACTTCGAGCACTGTCAAGGCTCACTAAGAGCCGCAGAGGTGATGGAGGCTAAGTAAAGATCCTTAAAATACACCGGCATCAGTTGTGCTGTTGTTTTTCACTGAAGGGAAAAAGGTCTCGGCGAGGTCTCCGCTCCCAGGAGAATGTGCAATGCAAAGAGATGTGGCATTCAAAAATAAAAGCCCATTTTTACATGATTTGATGTGTGTTTCTTTCAAAGCAGATGTTTGCATACTTTGTGTCGTAGCTGCTTACACAGGAGAGATAAAACAATAAAACTCATTGAAAAAACATGTATCACCTAAAAATTTTATTCACAAAAATCTAAATAATTTTAAATATTAAAAAAGCTGTCACTTATATTTATGAAGCATTAATATTTTTTGGTATTAATATGTACGTTACAACATTAAACACACAAATTACTGTAACGCATACATACTGTAGGCTTTATAAGATAAATTTTTTAAAGTGAATTGTGTATTGTGAGTTACTTTATTTTTCCACTGCCTTTAATAAATAACAAGAATGACAATCATCAAAATCACAATAAATTTTTATACATACTGTATGTATACTTTTATTTCTCGCTGGACATGTTTTTGTTGTAATATACTCTTATGATGCTTAGTTTCTTGTATTAAAGTTAACTGACCTTAACATCATGCTATAAAGGCATTAATATTTGATAAAGGTGTCCCAGGCACACTATATGATTATGTTCCACCCATAAATGATTCCCAGCATAAAACTAAAAGACAACTTGGGTGATTGTTTTATATGTTTCAAGTAAAATGTTTAAGCAATAAAGCAATCCTTTGTGTTTCATTTAAGAAATCTTAATGAATCTGATTATTTCACCAGATCCTGCATCCCACATTTTCCTCTGAAGATGAATAAAACATTATTGGTTAAAGGTTACACATTACAATATCTCTCTCTCTTTCTCTCTCTCTCTCTCTCTCTTTCTCTTTGCGATGGGATATTGATTCGATTAAAATTAAATAAATAAACAATCCTCGTAATCCCTTCTAGATCTTCAATTTATGAAAGCAATCTAACAAAAGCCTCAAAATGCATATTAACAGTGGGTGAGATCATCACGGGTTGTGACTTTAAACGGACAGATCTTAAGATTTAGGACAAAGAGCTTGCATGAAAGTCTGAATGAAGCAACCAGCAAGACACAATGAATCAGCGCCCCACATTCATGTCCCCGAGACTCTCTTTAACAGATATAATACAGACGCCTCCATAGGTCTTTATTCTTCGCCACAATGCGCAGCTTTCAGGTCATTCATAAACAGACAACATCAAAAGATTACGCCAAAAGATGAAGATATATCTTAGCGCTTCAAAATGGCCACATATACACGCAAGGTCCTCACGTGGTGCATTTACACTTGAACTGCATTCAAGTGAGTTACACCCTTTATTGACAAGGGTTTGATAATGCACCGTTATCTAGCAAAGTATCTTTAAGTGAGTGCTGAGGTAGCAAATTTGACTCATTAAAGGAGCATAAAATTGTGTCTTTGTGCGTGACCTTTTGTTCCACATCTTTGGAGAATTCTGTTACTAAAGAGAGCAGTTTTTTTAGAGACGAGAGGAAGGCTCCACGAGTATTGGGTTCCCGTTGGGAACAATGCCTACAGGTTCACCTTGCAGTGCATGGGTGTAACTTAGCCTAGAATATTGTGGATCAAAGCCTCATAAACAAAGTAGCTCGAAATGGTGTAAGAGTATATGAGATCGAGAAAAGAACACAGCAATGAAAGAGACGGACCTAAACTTCAGGAAGACGCGGAGGAAGGACGGAAATTTTGTCACTGCTGCTCGTTGGCCTTTAGACTCTTTAATGGAAAACTTGCGACAAGCAGCACAGAAAAATCTGGGTCTGCAGAAAAAATGGGGTCTGCTTACAACAAAAAGCATCTTTTCATTCAGGTTTAATGACTAAAGAATACTTGGTGCAAACAATAATACTACTTTTACTATTTCTGCTTTATATATTAACACTCTTAAAAGTGCTTCACTTTGCCATAGAAGAACTATTTTGGCTGTATAAAGAAGCTTTCTGTTTAGAAAAAGGTAGTGAAAAATGTTCTTTACATTACAAAAAGGCATGAAAGAAATGGTTCTTCTCTAACACTTTCTATGAAGCCCATGCTTATAATGAATTATAACCCCCTTTATAATTATTTATAGGCAGTTATTACTATTCTATAAATATATTTATACAGACACAACAACACCTGTACCCCATTATAAGAACAGTTATAGTTACATTTATAATATGTTTATTATTACTTATAAGTGATGCATTTTTCAATGCGCATGCTCATAATCCACTATACACTGATTTATAAGTAATAACTACTCAGTCGTATACTTCCATGAGGGTATTTATAGAAATGCAGCCTGCATTGCTATAATGTCATTATATTATAGTTATGATTTTATTAATCATGCAGATTCACTTACAATAGTTCAAATGACTGATTTGATTTATATTGTTATAACCATGTTATAAGTTACTTATTATGAGTAATAATGCAGTTATTAACTTCTATAAATCTTCATGATATAAATAATCTTCATGATTTCCTAACATTTGGATTAGGAAAACTGTATCCTACGCTTTCACTTTAATTAAAGCCATCAATAATGCATTAGATGTTAATAACTGTATTATGACTCATAATAAGTAACTTACAACATGGTTATAACAATATATCAAATCCGTTATTTGAAATAGAACCAAATCTGCATGATTATTTAGGTTGTAATTATAATACAATGACAAGCAATGCAGGCTGCACCTTTATAAATACCCTCATGGAAGTATACGACTGAGTTATTACTTATAAATCAGTGTACAGTGGACTATGAGCATGCACATTGAAAAATGCATCATTTATAAGTAATAATAAACATATTATAAATGTAACTATAACTGTTCTTATAATGGGGTAGAGGTGTTGTTGTTTCTTTATAAATATATTTATAGTATAGTAATAACTGCCTATAAATAATTAAAAAGGTGGTTATAATTTATTATAAGCATGGGCTTCATAGAAAGTGTTACCCACAAAACATCATAAGGGTCAAGTTTTCACATTTGAGAGCTGAACAAATAAGCTTTCCTTTGATGTATGGTTTGTTAGGATAGGACAATATTTGTCTGAGATACGACTATATTTGAAAATCTGGATTCTGAGGGTTCAAAAAATAAAAATATTGAGAAAATCTCACTAAAGTTGTCTAAATCAAGTCCTTAGCAACACATATACTAATAATAAATGATTTAAAAATATTTTTACCATAATAAATTTGCTAAATATCTTCACGGCCATGATCTTTACTTAATAATAATCTTTTTGACCCATACAATGTATTGTTGGCTATACCTGTGCAACTTATGACTGGTTTTGTGGTTAAGGATCACATATATACATTCAGCAATGTACAGTGACCCTCAAGGATCATCACCGATACAGGAGGGAAAACCTACACCAGTGGTCTCCAACATGGTGCCCACCAAAACACATTTTATAAATAGCCTTATATTTATATATGACATTTTTTATTAGCTTGGCTTCTTTTATGTATCTTAACATTTTAAACATATCAACAAGTAAAATAAAACAAAATCAAGTAAAACAAAAAAGTTTTGAGTAGACTATAAAAAATTAGCCCTCCAGATTGTTTTATCCATTGTGGAAGCCCTTGCTCACAAAAAGATTGGAGACCCCTGTCAGCATTTTTTTAAAATCAACATATATTTTATGTTACTTTAACTTAACATTTTAATTCCAACGTGTTTTTCTAAGTTATGTCAACTTATCACACGTCAAAACTTAAAATAGAGGGTTGAATTGACTTGCAAAACCCTGCACATCGCATCTTTTTACAGTGTATGTTAAAAAATGTAATTAACCATACGATTATAGGTAAATATCAAAATAAATGCGTAAATATTACTGCATGAAATACACTCAAATAAAGCTGGACTCGGTCTTGATTTGGACTTGCCTCAGACTCTACAGTTTTGGTCTTGGTCTGACTCGAATGAGCTCGAATGACTTGACTACACTGGATGGGTGAAGCAAAATTAATTATAGCAGCGATAATTTTGTATTTGTACACAAAATGTAATTTTCAAATATCAATATAGTTCAACAATGAGGTTTCAGTCACATTTATTGAGGTCATGTGACTTACTCTTGTTACAGACAATTATTTTATAAAATATTGGGTTGTTTTAACTCAACTGCTGGGTTGTTTTGGTTGATTAACAATAACCCAGCAGTTGGGTAAAAACAACCCATTATTTGGGTCATTTTAACCCAGAAATGTGTTCTGTCCAATAGTTACCCAACCCTGGGTTAAAAACACCCCAATATTTTAGAGGGAATCTATACTCTTTTTCATCATACTTCTAAAAGATAGTCTTCAGTAGACTGGTAAATACTTCACACTATTCAGTAAGTAATAAACTTGTGTTGCATGCGATACAAATAGCCAATCATTATTAACATGCATATAAAATGGCCAAAACAAGTAGTCAGCACGTTTGAACGCTTGATTGGTTTTTCTCCCTGCTGAGCAAAAGCAACACTTAAAATTTCCCCTACATGTGCGCAGCATGCACCTTGACCTCGCTGATCTGTACAATAAACCCATAATAGTCCTTTGCGTCCCTAAGGAGGAACACGCATGCAACCTGGGCCACTTACGGAAAAACCAGAAGCGGGCCCGAGAAGCGCCAGGTCACCGAGAGAACAAAGGGGGCGGAAGGGAAAAATAATAACCCATCTATGAGGCCAAAAGCACCAACATCTAAACAAACAGACATGCACCTGTCACGAGCGCTCGTAGGGAATAAAGCCCTGTATTCATATCCACTGTGTCAGATAGCGGTTGTCAGGCTTGACCAATCTGATCTCAGCATCTCATTACTGTCCTTATGAAATGCACTTATGGGCCGCACTTGATCTCCAAATATGAGTTTTGAAGATGAGTTGTTGTTTTCGCTTTCTCCTCTCCGCCTCCTTTATTAGCAGCAAAGCTCTTTACACTTGTAGCATATTGCACTAGGTTATAGGACTTAAGCTTTATTGTCCTACATTATTGAAAATCTAGGCTCTGAGAGCCGGCCCCAAGAGGTCAAGCTTTGTCTGAACGCTGCCTCTCATTTCTCCACCGACAAAAGCTAACACGGGGAGGGTGAGGAAGATTGAGCTGGTAATATACTTAAATCCATCTTGGTTGACTTAGCACAAACTTCGACCCGTCCCTACGGCTCCTCCTGAGCTGAGGTAATTCCTTTATAACTTACAGGAGCAGAAACTATGACTTATAATACACGCAGACTCGGCCACTCTTGTAGGAAAAGCTTGTTTTATGAGCTCGAGGAAGTCATATCTGTGAGAAGAGTTGCTTGTGTCAAAATGAGTATTATAACTTCCCGTCTCAAGGGAATAGATGATTAAAAGTCGTTGGTCCTTATGGAAAATTCATCAGTATATGGTACAGGTGGACTACTTTTTCCAGACTTTTATTAACTGGAGTCACTTTACATTTATGCATTTGTCAGACGCTTTCATCCAAATTGATTAACAGTGTATTACAAGAGTTTTTTTTATTTATTTATGATGCCAGGGACCCCCAACATTAATATATATCAAGTAATATATGTGTTATGTATAACAAATATAATTGGCTACAGAGTAATGCTACATGAGATAAATGCAATTGAAATAAGAAAAAGAAAATGCAGTGAAAAAAAATGAACGTATGTAGTAAGAAATGAGAGATAAACCCATTTGAATAATTTTTTTTATGGATATTTTTTTAAACCTCAAATATATATTTTTCTTTTTGTCTGAAATTTAATGGGGACAACCTAGAACCTCCTGACAGCCCTGAGGGTCCCCGGACCTAAAACCCCCTGTATTACAAGGTAAACATTTCTATCAGTATGTGTTTCCTGAGTTTAAACCCATGACCTTTTGCGCTGCTTACGCAATGCTATACAACATGACCAAACACATCATTAAATGTATACGTGTAAATGTTAGTAAGTTAGAAATTTACATTTGATATATACAATCTGTCTATCTATGCTATAAGTTGTCAAAATGTTTAGATTTACTTTTATAATTTATATCGTAATCCTGGTTTTGTGTTCAACAAATATTTAAAATGCATAAAATATTTTTGTAGGTAATGTAACTGTATGATAAACACTACAGTCCCTTTATGAGAAAGGCAATATAACACTGCCATCTTGTGTGTACTGTTGGGAAAAGCAGACGCATGTCCTATTTATGTACTGATTTTAAAGACTAAATCTGCCAACATCTCAGAAAATACAAAACACAGAACATTTATTTAAAATTAGCCTTTATGTAAAATATCCTGGACTGTTTTTTTTTTTAGAGTTAAATTAAGATTAATTATTGAACATTTTCCCAGTGAATACAAATTATGATAAACAACATAGTGACAACTATAAAGACGTTTTAAATGTTTTGTTAAGGTACAGAAATATAAGGACAAAACCAAATTAAATCATACATTCACGAATATTCATAAAAAAAATTATCAACACAGAAATGAACTGGAATTATGAAATGCATTTAGTGCTCTAAAGTCCATCATTATTTTAGTTTTTAGAAAAATAATCTATAAAAATATTTATGCAAACAGACTTTGCTAAACAGGAGCAATTTTTAAGAAATGGACCTGGAAAATCACGATTGCTAAGCACAGTGTAGAAAATAACACAAAACAACTTTTTGGGGCAGTTCCTCAGACAGGAATTAGACTAGTTCTAGACGAAAATACACAGGGTTCCCACACCTTAGTTAACTTCAAATTCAATGACCTTTCAAGGACTTTCCAGGTCCAATACCCTTAAATTCAAGGACTAAATGTGGGGACACATTTCAAGTAAGAGCAAGGTTACATCGTGTTACCTTTTAAGATACATTGTTACAGTTCCCTTTCAAGGGAACTAGCGCTGCGTCACTGCGGTAACACTTTGGGGACGCCTCCAGGGTTAAGTGCGTCTGAATGTGTATATCAAATTCAACCAATGGTGAGGCTTAACGACAAAGACAGGGTGATGCGGGAGCCAGGAAGTATATCGCTATCTGAAATATTGCCAAAGACGGCGTTTCAGGGACGCAGGAATGTGGCAAGGGAGACGCAGCATCTCGTTCCCTTTTCAGGGAACAACAGTTACATATGTAACCCGAGACGTTTTCATGTGTCAAACACAACTATGTAAAAAAGCATTTTGGTATGAATCAACATTCGCACACAGAAGATATAAGCATTTAAAGGCTAGAAATTTTATGATATTATCCTTCACTACACAGGGAATAATATGGATTTTTTTCCCTAGAAAACTTCTTGCATAAAATAGATTCAAGCACTTCAATGACCTGTATCTATGTATATTTTCAAAAACTTTCCAGGGCCTTGATCCCCCCCCCAGATTTACAAACCCTGAATACATGTAAGAGCTGTCCAAACTGACATTGTACTGACATATCTTAAAATACACCAGTGCCCTTTGTTTTGCCTCAAACTGCACACAAGTAATGTGTTTTTTTTTTAAATTACAAATAAACTAAGGCCTAGTCCTGGTTTAAGATAATCCATGTCTGGGAAACCACCCCTTCACGTTGTACGCACATTTCATTTCATTATGATCCAAAACGTCACTCATTACCTTTCCAACACAATCTCATTTTTGGAGGTGGCTAATTTATCCAATAACATTCATATATTTTTTTTACCATTTGCTTTTGTATTTGGGTTAAGATGCTGTGTATCCTTAGTTTTTTCTAATAATCATGTTTTTATATGATTCACCCAAAATACTCGCCAACTCGTAAAATACGTACAAATTCCCGTGAGATCAGGTTGACCTCTCTCATCAAGTTCATGGAGCGCTCATGGTACTGTAAACTATATAAATCTCTACAAAACAATATATTCCTAGAAGATGGATGTAAAATGCACGAAAGGCACAGAATATACAGAAAACTGCAGAATAGAGCTAAAGTGCGGATTGCATTTCTGAGTCGCCCTTTTTCCTTTTCCGGTTAATTAATCAATTCACCTTCTGCATTAGCCATCGGCCCTGGTGATCAATACTTCATGATGTGGTTTATATGACCCTGCAAGAGAACATACGAGAAAGAGAAACATTGATGTAATGGAGGTCAGCTTCACTCAACACCCAATGAATTGTATGTACAGGTATAATGATTATTAACCCTTTGCAGATTGATATATGCTGCTGACTATTCACATGTTCAAGGGAAAGCAGATTGGTGAGATCAGCTGGAAGTAATTGTGGTATGCGTGAAATCTTTCTTGTCATAAATACATATTGAATTGCATTGAGTATGAATCTAGATTAATAAATCTAAAAGCAGTGTGCCCTCTCTGTGTGTGCAAAAAACACTGATAAATCTGTCACATATGACAAAAAGGTTAATTACTCACAGGTTCACCTGCCATACATCTGGGGCAAATCTGTCCTGCACCACGTCCCGAGGCTCCTAAAACCTGCTGTCAATCAAAATTTGTTACAAATAAGCAAACTCAGGTACACACACAACTCTGAAAAAGTGGTTAATAATTTCTTACTTTTTATGGGCTAAAACTAAGAAAACAACTGTCAAAGATGCAGTGCAATAAAACAGTACAACCAAATAGGCTGTGACCTTTAACCCCTGTATTCCACTTGCTCTATGAACACAAGGGCATCATATATGCATGTTCATTACTACACTATACACTGAGAAATTGAACGGGCACATGAGTGAGAGATCGTATACCATGCCAGGTACGTAGCCATTGGCACCATGTCCATTTTGAGTGCCATGATTTGGGGGATCCCACGTATCCATTGGAGTGTCTATCACCCCATTATATTCAACTGGACCACAGTCTCCCAGTCCATTGCACAGCCGTTTCTGTGAAGCACAACATTACTCGATTATGTAATGTGATAATGCCAATGAGAGCAAATGCATTTGTCATGACATTGAAAACAGTCAGCTGATGAGATTTATAGAATCAGTGGACTATTTCCAGTGATGATCAGCTGGGTGTTTATTTTTGTACTAATAATAACTCAATGATAAAGGGCAACAGTACATGCATTTGTCACACACAATCAAAATGAACTATTTTTAGTGAATGAAACTACAAACATACTACAATAATACATTTGTGATATAGTAAACAAAATAAATCACATTTACCGACTGTTTGAGCCATTGTTCCACCTCTTCACTGTGTCTTCTCTTCTTCTGCATGGGATTTATGCAATCCATGTATTTCTCCACGCGTGCTCAACAAGTATTATGTCCGCAGAGATTACTTTAATTCAAAACACTTGATGAATTACTACATCCACCTAAACTCCCATATGGATAAAGCACATTGTATTAGCTGGTCAGGGGCATTTACATCCATCGACCATCCAGGAATTTGCTAAAGTTCTACAGTAGACTATAATGAAAACAATCAGAAATGTTTTTAAAAGTCAAAACAAAGCCAGCGTTGATCTTCTGTCCTAGCACCCCCACGCGACTCTTTCGTTCCCTGCTTTAAATTCCGCATTATATTTCCTGTACTATTCAAGACACATGACAGGCAGTTATTTTAGCCAATCAATTGGCAGTATGGACAAGCGGAGGCGGGAATACATCGAATAAAGTCCTATTATTGGACGAGATAGAATTGAGCGCGAATGAACGTGCCAAGAAAGTTAAACGTCTCTATTGTAAATAAACTGTATATTATTTAAGTAAACGCGGTGAAATATGCTATTTTGTTAATTATTTTTAATATGTAATTTAGTTTTTTTTATAACATAAATGTGCAAGATATGGCATTTAACATATAAGTTAGCAGCTAGTGTATGATGAAAATGTATAAACACATTTAACATTTAATATATCATATAATATATATTAATATATTTAAACATTAATTTTAGCCAACAGCAATGTGTTTGATGACATTAGTTTCGTCGATCGTTTAGTAATGTCTGCAGCAGTGACGCGATGAAGCGATCTGTTATCAGTTATTAATGTCTGGCAGCATGGCGAACTTCACGGATGCAACATCACTGCAGCAATTTCAGGAATTACTGAAAAATAATAGCAAGTAGGTGCTGTTACCCTAATTTATACATAAATATCACCTAAATCGAGCAGCTTTGGAAATGAATGAGCAAACATGCGTGAATTTGAAACGTTGTTTTTTAAGTCTTTTAAATGACAGGACACAAGGAGATAGCCGGTGGCCTGTGCAGATACACACAATGTTATGAACTCATACTGTACACGTGAATGATTCATTTAAATTATTTAGATAATTTGATCATGGGTCAGATTATCCTAATATTAACCTGGATTACATTTCAGAGCAGGTGTATGTGGTGGCTTTTATATTGTTACTGCTAATTGTTGTCATTCAGCTAATGGTTTCATTCAAAGCATTAAATCCAAGAATTCTGAATAAAAATCCTTGTAGGATTCAAACTAACACTTATTTAAGGGTATAGTTAATAAAAAAGTTATTAACTCACACTTCTTCTTCTATTCTTCCCTGAAGTCTTCATACAACAACAACACTCATTATGTTTAGCACACGAAAGTTATTACATGAGTCACATAGTGCGTTATTGACCGCAGTGGTCACACTTCATATGTGTTTTTATAAAAGCTACGTAGATGCTCCTAAACATTTCTTATGTGCTCCACATAAACAAGTTAAATACAGAGTATATAATTACAATATTAATCTAGAGGTAAACAACCACAAGAGCACATCATCCTCCCTTGTGGTCACATGTATTTCACACCTTCTATTATGTTCTTATTCAGTAAATACTGGCAAGCCAATGTCATGTACAGACATTGATTAGATATTTGTTGGGTGGTGCACACAGGTGATGGTTAAAGATTACTCCCCTTACAGAATCTGTGCATGAACCATGTTTATTGAAACGTCATCATCCTTTATTCTCTTATCAAGTCCCTCACTGTTGTCCATTTTCACGCACCATGGGCTCCGCAGTGCTCGCAGATGAACGACGTGATGGCAGAGTTGGCCAAGGAACACAAACAAACCATGTTTGTGAAGGTAGGTGGACCATAGACCATCACAGAAGTAAACATTTTTGGTTTTTCAGGTTGTCAATACTCAAAGAAAAACCTGGAGTATTGAGGTCTTACGATAACTCAAATGTAAAGTGTGTAATTTGGTAGCGTACAATTCATTTTCAAACACGCCATTTGCTATGTTTTCAAGACACTGATTTTAATCGTAAACAGGACGGTTATTATGTGGTCTGGTTGTGCGTTTTGGGGTCCTGAAAATGCTAACTTTTGAAGATGGGTTTTAAAGTGCAAGTTTGTGTTAACGACACCTTGTTGTCTCCGTCTAAACTACGTAAACGCGATTCTGTGATAACAGTGATGTCATGCACATGCGTTCAGTCGTCTTTGCGGGTTTGTGTAAATGTGGATCTTTACAACAGCATTGTCGTGTGTACGTGATTTTTTTCATGAACGCAAAGGAAATTTTTTTTTTGTTTTTCACTACGTCGCTGTCTTGTAAACATGGCCTAAAGACCTATTCGGACGGGATTAGTTTTACAGGGGGACCTCTGAAAAAATCGTGGTTCTCAGAGGTCCTCTGTGTTTTTAATCCTGTCCAAATCTGCCATGTCCGTGTTTTTCTCTGACGACCAGAGCAATTTACCTACTGTTTTTAACCGAACTCAGAGGTCCTCTGAGAAATTTAATCCCGTCCGGATGCAAATGTTTGTGTTTGACTGCAATATCTTTTGAAAACGCGGTTCCCATTCATTCAGATATGGATGTTTTTTTTTTACATTCGGCGAAATAAAATTATTAAATCAAGATGAGCTGAAAATCAAACACTGTTGGCCACTGTAATATCAGTATAAGGTAAACTCAAACTTATTTTGTTCTACTTCGGAATGGTAATGTTAATTAATTAAGATAATAAATTGTTATTAATCATTATTCTTTATTTATTTGGATTTATTATAAGCAGCCAGTTATATAAAACACATAGGCTACTTTAGTAGGATTTGTATAAGTTATTTTAATTTCTTAAAATTAAATTAATAAATTACATGTTCTGTAATCATTTTACATTTAAAGCAAAATATCAATCCTTACAAACACGCATATCCAGAGCACATGCTCTTCTGCAACGCTCAAACACATGAAACAGACACTCCCATCTCTGGAATAGCCTGAGAATTTTAATCCCGTCTGAATCGGTACATAAAAATACGACGTCGTGGGGGACACGCTAAAACGTCTTTTGGAAAACTAATCCCGTCCGAATAGAGCTTAAGACCTGTTTTATTGGTTGAGCAGATGTTGTTGTGTTGAGCTTGTTGGGATCCTTAAAACAGCAGCAATGCTTTTATACTGCCGCAGTATTTAAGCCGACTTTCAACTGCACCCGACATTCAGACAGGATTGTCGGAGTTCGCCCCCTAGTGGCAGTTTTAATTTAATTGTAACATGGGAGAGAAGCTCATTCCAGCGCAAGAGGCAATTTACCATAGTTTAATAAATAAATGAATGAAACAAAAACAGCTATGCATATATGACAAAGAGTGCCACTATTTTTTGGAGAGAACATATGGAGACAAGATTAAAATAATAATGTATACATATTAAATTAATAATGTATTACTTATCAGTAATCAACCGTTTTTTTTATTATTCAGATGTTACTATAAATTTAAACTAAAAAGATTTAATAATTTCCCCCCCGCACAGTGTTTTGATTGGAATACACTGAAATACATCACTTATGGTCAGCGTAGCGCATGCGGTGTAGACACAGAAGTTCAAATTTTTTATCGGATCCAATTGTGAATCCTTTGCGACTCTCCCTAGGGAATTAATGACTTCCGGATTATCTGCGTTGTTTGTCGTGTGCAGTGGAAAGGCGGCTTAAAATATCACTTTGTTTGAGCAGCATGTTATACTGATTGTCGCTTCAAAGCACTGCTTCATGAGGCTTCGAAACTTTTACAAATCTTTTGTTTCGAATCATTGGTTCGGAGATTGTTTCAAACTGGCCAAGTTACGTGATTTTAGCAAACAAGGCTTCATTATGTCATAACTGTTTCGAAACGTTTCGAAAATCCAATGATTCACCACTAGGGGAGTTGTAAAAAAGTGTAAAATGTTTGGACATAATTGACACTATTTTGACAAGCTGTTGTCGCCAGCGTGTGTGGTGTTTCGAACGCTTCGAAAAACTGAATTAATTTTCAAAGCAATTGGTTAAATTGATTTGAAGCTTTAAAAAGGTTTGTTTCTCCCATCACTAGTCTGTTATCCAGTGCTTTAAGTTTGAGGCAGTCTAGTCTGTTTTATCTGACCAATGGCAAATAAAAATTATATTTGAGAAAATCTGTCAGTAGCCATTAATGCCGCAGGAATGACACACTTCACCTTTACATTAATTACACCATTTTGCTCTGAAAGTCGCAATTTTCACTTTTTTGCAATGTGCACCAAACTCAGAGGTGAAACGGTTTTGTAGCTCCAGTATTACACATCCAGCTGCTCTGGGTCCCAGTAGAGCACATTGAAATGCTTCAGGCTGTGAATGACTTTGGCTTCTTCATGGCCCTAAAACAGCAGGGAGCAATTTTACCTTCTGTCATGAGTTAATGCCTCCTTTAATCCTACAGTCAACTGAGCAGAGGAGTCCTTTAATAAACAACTGTGCTTTTATTAACTACAGCATATGAAGTAAATTATATTTGATTAGAATAAGCTTTGGCATCTTTTAAGAAACACATTTCTTCTCATGATTCAGCTTTTCTATAAAATTCCGTATTTATTTCAGACGTGAATTTTGGACGTCAGTGTGCAAACTTTTTTAGGTGCTACTTAAATGTCTGTTAGGGTGTTTTCAGACCTGTAGATCGATTGATTTGTTCCGAAACCGGGGGTTAAATCTCACTCACTAGCTTCATGTGAAGGAACTGTGGACTTATCACCATCTACTTTAACCTGATGTACGAAGCTATTTAGTATTTTAGCGTCGTCTAGTTGTGAGATTGCGAATTGCAACCAATAACTCAGTCCACCGCTTACCCCTCTTTTTTGAAACACAAAGAGAAGCTTATGTAGCCACCACAGGACAAACATGATGACATCGTCTATGACAACATAGTGACGAAACGCGCTCTGTAGAGCAGTTTGTCCCTTTAGGGCTACTTTAGAAACATGGTGACTAGGGTTGCCGCGGTGATGTAATTTTCCCACCGGTTAATCGGCGCGTCACAAACTCGGTGATCCCTGTATCACCGGGTGGGAGGGGCTTATAAATGCGCATGCAGACGTGCACATTTTACTTTCACTTTTGAATTACACAACTTTTAAATGCAGTGCTTGCGTACGCTGCGTTAAATCGCGTATGAATTTGTGTGCAATGCGAGTGCAACAGCTGGTTTAATTAAGTGCTTGAGTGAATGTGCGCAGGTAATTCTCACAGAACCCGCCAGTCCCAAGCAGAGCAACCGGCTACTTCTCCATAAAAGCGCTGCTTGAATGATGGGTTTAATATTTTTCTTGATGAAAAACACAACAAAAAAAACGATCTCGCTTATATTAAACATCATGTATGTATATTATAACAAAAACGAGTAAGCACGCGGCTTCTGTCATCATCTGGTCAGTCAGCTCGCCTCGCAAACTCTGACAGAAATAAATGAAATCTGACACCTGCTGCTCTGTGACGTGACGCGCGTTCAGCTCCGCAGCAGACACATTCAGTTGTAAGTGTTTGCTCTCTCTAACCAACCTAAATTTTTTTATTACACTAAAATATCAACACGACGGTGTCGCGGTGGGCAAGTGATCTAACCGGTGAGAGGCTGAAGCACCGGTTATCACCGTTTCACCGACTATCGCGGCAAGCCTAATGGTGACGCAAAATGGCTACTTCCGTGTAAGGGGACCCGCAGTGTATGTGGATAGAACAGTCTTTCCAGAAAAACGTGATTTTGCGATCGCATGATTCAACGCATAACCAGCCAAAGTCCGCATATTTATGTGCAAAATTTTTCAAATACGCCGCACTTTTGCAGCATAAATTGCAAATTTCTGTGCGCAAAATATGCGAGGCTTGCATGATTTCATAATCCCCGCATTTTCGTAGCAAAAATCACATATCTTAGCAGAAAGTTGAAAAATTTTGCATTTACTTCACACAAGCGCAGCCATGTCCCTGGTTGCCATAGGAACGTTATGAAGTGACGTGATTATGTGACGTGGACATCATTCAAAAGCTGCAAACAGTTTTTGCAAAAGTTCCCGCCGCAGTTTTTGCAAAAGTTCCCGCCGCAGTTTTTGCAAAAGTTCCCGCCGTAGTTTTTGCAAAAGTTCCCGCCGCAGTTTTTGCAAAAGTTCCCGCCGCAGTTTTTGCAAAAGTTCCCGCCGCAGTTTTTGCAAAAGTTCCCGCCGCAGTTTTTGCAAAAGTTCCCGCCGCAGTTTTTGCAAAAGTCCCCGCCGCAGTTTTTGCAAAAGTCCCCGCCGCAGTTCTTGCAAAAGTCCCCGCCGCAGTTCTTGCAAAAGTCCCCGCCGCAGTTCTTGCAAAAGTCCCCGCCGCAGTTCTTGCAAAAGTCCCCGCCGCAGTTCTTGCAAAAGTCCCCGCCGCAGTTCTTGCAAAAGTTCCCGCCGCAGTTCTTGCAAAAGTCCCCGCCGCAGTTATTGCAAAAGTACCCACCGCAGTTGTTGCAAAAGTCCCCGCCGCAGTTCTTGCAAAAGTCCCCGCCGCAGTTCTTGCAAAAGTCCCCGCCGCCGTTCTTGCAAAAGTCCGCGCCGCAGTTCTTGCAAAAGTCCCCGCCGCAGTTCTTGCAAAAGTCCCCGCCGCAGTTCTTGCAAAAGTCCCCGCCGCAGTTTTTGCAAAAGTCGCCGCAGTTTTTGCAAAAGTCCCCGCAGTTTTTGCAAAAGTCCCCGCAGTTTTTGCAAAAGTCCCCGCAGTTTTTGCAAAAGTCCCCGCAGTTTTTGCAAAAGTCCCCGCAGTTTTTGCAAAAGTCCCCGCAATTTCATTGCATAAAATTGCATAAATATCCCGCATATTCCATCACATTTTTTAAGAAAACGTGCTGCGAGATCAAGGATTTTTGCCCGCAACAATCACAAAAAAACTCTGCGTTTTTCTGGAAGGACTGATAGAAAGGGGTCATTCTAAGGTTATAAAAAAAAACATAAAGGTTCATTATATATGGTCTTTATACACCCCTGATAATATAGTCATATATTTTATATTGTATTTCTGTCAAGTGATCCTCCTAAACTTTACACGCTGCGCCTTTACGTGTAGCTCCTGTGATACTTGACCAACAGAAGTTCCAGTTTGACCATAAAAATCACTCTGCTTTGAGATTTATGGATTATAATATCTGGTGTATAAATGTGTCAGGACATTCACTGATGTTTATGTGTCTGTTTCTGCCCTGAGGTCTCTGTGTCAGACTGAAACGATGTGAAACACGTTATTTTTAGGACCCATTTAACGCACCATGGACAGCGAACAGATTTGAGTTTAGATGTGTTGTAGTTAACCCCGATGCTGCTTGACTTAATTAATATTCCTTGCAAAAGTTTTATTTTGCTGCATTAACTGTTGTTTTTAAGGCCAAATAAAGTGTCATTTTGTGTTATGTTTGACGTGTTGATGTGTGTGTGATGTTTTTTTAATGTGGATTATAAAGAATCATTAGGACAGTACTCTCTCTCTCTCTTTCTCTCTCTCTCTCTCTCGCTGTCTTTAGCTGGAGGCAGAGGCAGTCCCTGAGGTTTCTGAGAAATATGAGATCGCTTCAGTTCCCACCTTCCTCTTCTTCAAGGTAAAACTTCACACACAACTCTATGGCATTTCATCAGGCCTGTTTGACTTCACATTTAAGCTAAAATTTTTGGAAGGTTAGTTCAGCCACTAATAGGATTATCACAACCAAAAATGTATTTAGTTCATATAGTTTTCTTTTGAAATATGCAAAGATAGGCAACATTTGTGGTATTACTTTATCTAGAAAAAATGTTAACAGTTACAGTCATCAAAGAGCTTGCACGTCAGCTTGAAGAACCGATATCGGCATTGGTATCGGCCGATCACAAAGACAACAAAATGGTACTCGGTATCGGCTGCAAAAATCCTGATTGGAGCATCCCTACTAAAAGCAAAGTCAATACATGACAAGCGTATTTAATCATGATTCCTTATCAAATAAAATATTTTCTACATCTTAAAAGATTAGTAAATTTTCTTAAAAAATAAATAATTTCCTCACCACCATGTCATCCAAAATGTTGATGTTTTTCTTTGTAGAAATTATGTTTTTTGAGGAAAAAATTCCAGGATTTTTCTCATTTTAATGGATTTTAATGGACCCCAACAGTTTACAGTTTTAACGCAGTTTAAACTTGCAGTTTCAAAGGACTTTAAATGATCTCAAACGAGGCATAAGGGTCTTATCTAGCAAAACGATTGTCATTTTTGGCAAGAAAAATAAAAAAAACTTCTCTTAAAAAATAAAAAAATTCAAACAACTTCTCTTCTTCCTCCGGTCCTGTGACGTGCCAGCGCGACCTCACGTAATACGTCATCACATCAAGAGGGCACGGATAACGTATGCGAAACTACGCCCCAGTGTTTACTAGTGTGGAGAAAGAGGACCGTTCAGACATTATTGTATGTTGAATAAAACTAATTAATGTCTTTGTGTCAGTTTATTGTTTAAAATGGTCCGCAAATGTGCGTTTCACATATGTAACATGTGACCTTTCGAAGTCATATCGCAATTACGTGAGGTCGCTCTGGCTCGTCACACAGCCGGGGGAAGAACAGAAGTTGTGGTTTAAAAGTGCATATTTTGTATTTTTCTTGCCAAGGTTGACGGTCGTTTCGCTGGATGGGACCCTTGTGCCTCGTTTGGGATCGTTTGGAGTCCTTTGGAGCTGCCATTTTGAACTGCATTGAAACTGTTTAGTGTTGGGGTCCATTGAAGTCCATTAAAATGAGAAAAATCCTGGAGTGTTTTCTTCAAAAAACATAATTTCTTTTAAATTTTTGTGAGTTCATAAAACATGATGATTGACATTACATTTAGTTTTTTCAGTATTCACAGCTTTAATCTATGTTAGAAGTGGTTTGATATTGTTTTGTGTAGCTCTTTATTTGTCAGAGGAGAGGTTGGAAAAACCCGAGCCTGTTGGGAAAGTTCGATTAATCCGGGCTCTGAAATCTCCTTGCGTTAGAAACAAGCAACTGAGAAATAATCGGAGGTTAAACAAACACGCGGCTTGGCAAGACTTTCTTTCTCTTAACGTATCGTGTCAAAGAACCAAAAGTGCCTGCGGCCCGTTTTCCCTCTCTCTCCCTGCAAACAATCTAAACAAACTGACAAGCATCCTAAAAAATTAATGCTGTTTTTTTCCTCAATCTATCACTCCTCACACTTGTGTTTTTTTATTTGTTTACCAACAACCCTTAGGGCGGTGAGAAGATTGACAGGTTGGACGGTGCACATGCCCCTGAGCTGACCAATAAGGTGCAGAGGTTGGGGTCCGGTGGGGGCGGAGCTGCAGGGGTGGGGGACGTCCCTAAAGAGGATCTCAATGAGAGACTGAAGAAGCTGATCAACGCCGCGCCTTGCATGGTCTTTATTAAGGGAACGCCCCAGGAACCTCGCTGCGGTAAATACATGTTTACTTGTACTTGTGTTTAAGGTTAGGGGCTATTAAGAGTATTTATTCAACATCATTGTGAGAGAGAGAGAGAGAGAGAGAAACATACAGTAAGTTTGGTTGGTAAAAATAGCTTTAAATCATAGAGTCATAGATGCCATCATGTGGGCATTTTTTCCTATATCATATACCTCTTTTCATGGTTCCTACGGGTCCTTGAAATTCTTGAAAGTTTGTGAATCTGGGGAAAATAATTCAAGGCCCTGGGAAGTTTTTGAAAATATACATAGATAGATCCAGGTCATTAAAAGTGCTTGAATCTACTTTATGCAAGAAGTATTCTGGATAAAAATCCATATTATTCCCTGTGTAGTGTAGGATAATATCATAAAAATTCTAGACTTTTTAAGCACACATGCTAAACTTTTTGCTTTAAATGCTTATATCTTCTGTATGCAAATGTTGATTCATACCAAAATGCTTTTTTGCATAGTTGTGTTTGGCACATGAAAACGTCTCGGGTTACGTATGTAACTGTTGTTCCCTGACAAAGGGAACGAGACGCTGCGTCTCCCTTGTCATACTTCCTGCGTCCCTGTAAAGCTGTCTTTGGCAATATTTCAGATAGCGATATACTTCTTGGCTCCCGCGTCACCCTGCCTTTGTTGTTAATCCTCACCATTGGTTGAATTTGATATACACATTCAGACGCACTTACCCCTGGAGGCGTCCCAAAAGTTTCACCGCAGTGACGCAGCACAAGTTTCCTCGAAAGGGAACTGCAACAATGTATCTTAAAAGGTAACACGATGTAACCTTGCTCTCACTTGAAATGTGTCCCCCACATTTAGTCTTTGAATTTGAGGGTATTGGACCTGGAAAATCCTTGAAAGGTCCTTGAATGTGAAGTTAACTAAGGTGTGGGAACTCTGTGTGTGGCTTGTCATGCCAAGGTGTGTGTTCTGCGCGTCATGTGGACCTGTGTGCATCACGCGTCGTGTCAAAATACGTGCCTGCTGCAGACGGGGTTTATGATAAAAGAGACGCTCACGTTTGCCAGATACTTGATCTCATGTGAAATCCGAGTTTTGTGTTAAGTTATTGTCTTGCGAGTATTTGTAAACGTGAGCGTCTCTTTTATCATAAACCCTTTCGACGCATGTGCCACAGGCACTTATTTTGACATGACACGTGATGCACATAGGTTCACATGAAGCACCGAACACATATTTTGAAGTCCCGCCCCTTGGAAGAGAATTCACCGGCCGCCACTCATGCCTAGGCTGACAATAGGTGCTGATGTCACTGCCTGTGAGAAACCTGTCAAATCTTCAAATCCTGTAAAAATGCAGTTTTCTGTGTAGATGGTTTATTAATTTGCATGGTTTCTACAACAAGTTGATTTTTTATAGATCTGTTATTTTGTGCATATTAGTGCTGCAACGACGCGTCGACGTCATCGATTACGTCGACTACGAAAATAAGTCGACATGCGTAAAATGCGTTGACGCGTCACGCTGTTTACATTCATCTCGCGTAATGGCGGCTTCTGCTGCTGGCAGTGTTTCCCATACATTGATTTGTTTGTGTGCGCCACAAAATCAACAATTGCCGCAACATTTACATTTTTATTTTCATTTAAAACTGCGTCATTTATTGTTGTGAGCGATCGGTGGTGCCTCTCTTGTGCACGCTCTCTCTCTCTCTCTCTGCGTGAAGCCCCTAGACAGCGCCTCTCATCACTGAGTGAAAGAATTAAAAGTTGGCTGTGTTTTCCATGCGGATTCCTCGGCGTACTTGCATTTTCACGTAAACGTCAGATGTTACTGACAGAGAAGACGACTGATTCGAGTTTATCATGAAAGGTTAGCAGTGTTTTCCCACACACAATGGTTCTCTATGTGCTTGTGCGCGAGCTCTCTCTCTCCTATGCCCGCGCATGCCTTCTGTAGTAACTCTGTGTAATGGCAATTTTTTAATTTGCGCCGAATTGTCTACGATGTCGCGTTAAAAATCAAGATTTTAGTAACTTAGTAGTTAAAGTAACAGCTGGTTGGATTAAACACAAGGTTATTGGGTCATGTTTAGTCACTATTTTAATAGTCTTTGGGGTGGTTTCCTGGACAGAGATTAGCTTAAGCCAGGACTAGACCTTAGTTTAATTAGGAAATATAATTAGTTTAAACAAACATGCCTTACTAAAAACATTACTTGTGTGCATTTTAAGGCCAAACTAAGGGCACTGATGTATTTTAAGATTTGTCAGTGCAAGGTGTTTTCAGTTTGAACAGCTCTTATATTTATTTTAGTCTAGGACTAGTCTAATCCCTGTCTGGGAAACCGCCCCTATATGTCTGACAACAGAACAGATAATATGTGAAAATAGCATTCAGTTGTGTTAAATACAATAAAACAAACAATGACTGTCAGATCAGACAGAGAGTAGAAAAACAGATTATCCAACAGATTAAATAGCTAATCAAAAAAAAAGAACACTATGGGGTGGTTTCCCGGTCAGGGATTAGACTAGTCCTAGACTAAAATAAATGTAAGAGCTGTCCAAACTGAAAACAACTTGCACTGACATATCTTTAAATACATCAGTGCCCTTTGTTTTGCCTCAAAATGCACGCCAATAATGTTTTAAGTAAGGCATGTCTGTTAAAACTAGTTATATTTCCTAATTAAACTAAGGCCTAGTCCTGGTTTAAACTAATCCCTGTCCGGGAAACCACCCCTATATTAATTAATAATAAAAAATAATCGTTAGAGTAGTCGACTAATCGGAAAAATAATCGCTAGATTAGTTGACAGAAGAAATAGTCGTTAGTTGCAGCTCTAGTGCATATAAGTACTTTTCATAGCAAATTTCAAGATATATTATTTGTGTATTTTCAATAATATGTGTGAAAATGGCTTTAGTGGCATTACAAAAATTATTGCAAAATTAATTTTAATATTTTGTATAATTCCAAATAGATATTTATAATAGAGGAATGAGAAATTAAGTGCTAAAAAATCTGTGATTTTTTTTTTGTTGGTTTTCCTTTATACTTGTTTCCAATAAGATCTCACTGATTTCATTTGCTTTGGTTCAGTTTCTTTCCTACAGTCAGAGAGGCATTGGTTCAGTGTTTCAAAACATCCTCGCTTTAATTTCTTGTTTCCTTTCAGAGCAAGCTGCTTTTTAGTTCAAAGTGCATATTTCCACATGGACCGAGGCATAAAGCGTTTGACGTTTTGGCTGTCTAAAGAGAGAGGTCTTCAGAATTGAAGACGGGGTCTGGGGAAGACCGAGATCAAAATACAAACAATATTGAATCCTCTTCACAAACGTGATGTTCGCCTTTCAACAGCTGCCAGCTCCTCCAGCGCTGCTTTATTAATAGAAAATCTTCAGAGTTTACGCTGTTTAGTCTCTTAAGCCCAAAACCTGTTGCTCGTGCTATTTTGAAGCCGTACCAGGCGTCACTGGGTCAGAGATATTAGAAACGTTTAGATGTTTTCATTCACTTGGCTGATATCCAAATCAGGAAATGATGCATCGAGAGAGAGTCAAGCCTGTCGGTGGCGTGCTTTGGGTTTTCCACACTTTCTAGTTTCAATAAAAGCGCAGGGCCAAATGATCAAGTGTTTGGCTAACGCTATCTCTAAAGCAACTATCTAGCGCAATTTATAAGGTTAAAGGTCCGTATTTAAATTCGGGTCTTTTTTTTCTTGCGCTCTGAGTGGGCTGTCCTTCAAAAGGTACGAGGCTCTGGCACGGCCCCTCTCCTGAAGCGAAGTCGGGCGGAGCGAGCCGAATTCGCCCCCTCTAGGTGCAGGCATAGAGTTGGGAAAGAACTCGGCAATCAATGCAGCGTGTCTGCTGGAGTTTGCCCGGAGCCAGAGAAAGCAGCTGCCCGTGTGTTTGCCCGCTATGATAGAGTCGAGCTAATATACCAGCAAATGCATACGCACAAGTGATCCGCCTGGAGCTGTTTTATAATGAATTCCCTCATGAGCAGCACAAGATGAAAATGGGTGTTTTACTGTAGGGGCTACATGGGCTCATACACATCACCTTTTACATCTCTCTCTCTCTCTCTCTCTCTCTCTCTCTCTCTCTCACTCTCTCTCTACCCCCTCCTCTTTCAAGCTGTTTCTCATGCGTCTTGTTATCTTCATCTCCTCCCATCTAATACATCATCTAATATCCCAAGATCTCTTTCATCTTAAGTTCCCACATTTTTTACTTGTATTCATCTCATATGAAAATTTTTAAATGTAGAAATCACCTTGTTTAACCCTCAAACGCTCCTCATTTTCTGTTTACACTTTTGGCCCTTGGGGTCTATATGACCCCAAAATTGAAAGCATAATTGTAAGAAAAATATACATTTTTAATAATACAAATAATATATATATTTTTTTGTTTACTTCTCATCTATACATTAATGCTGTGTTTTGAGAGATTTGAAGTACTTTTGTACCTGTTTACCACTAAAATCCTCAACTACACCATTGGCTTGCCTGACAAATATCAAATTTTTATGAAAATTAACATAAATTATGATTTAAATTTGATTTAAATTGTTTTTAGATATTGATATAGGTGTGAGGTGTTGAATTCAGGCATCGGTTTTTAGAAAAAACATAAAAGAATTAGAGTGTAGGAATTAAAACATTTAGACCGGCAGATTCCCATAGAGACCCATTCATTTTCCTGAATATGGACAACTGCTCAAATCATTACTTTTGTGATACATTTTGTGAATGTATGTTTATATAAACATTACAAAGGATATTACAAATAAATATTATGTCAAAAAGTATTTTTTTTTTATAGTTTTTGATGCATTTTGTCTGTTTTTACAAAATGTCATAGAAATTTGACTGCGTGTGTGTGCGTGCGTGTGCGCGTGTGTGAGAGAGAGAGAGAGCCAGCATGTGTGCTTGAGAGAATGTGTGTGATAGGCAGAGAGCATGTGTGTGTGTCTGTGTTTGTGTGTGTGTTTGTGTGTGTGAGAGAGAGAGTGTACATGTGCGTGCATTAGGTTACACCCCTTTATATCTTTTTTCTACATTTGTTACATTTGTTTGTTTATTAAAATGCTCTCTGTAAAAAAGTAAATTTTTTGCATTTCCCATTCACTTTCAATTGGGGTCATATTGACCCCAAGGGACAGAATGATAAAAAAATTTTAACATATCTTTAGAACAACCAAATCAAGCCCAGTTTTTTGGTGTATGTAAAGATAGATTATTTAGGAAAAGTCACAAAGTTTAACATCTCTGAGATGAAGGGAAACTTTTTTGTTAACCAATGAAATGTCGTTTGGGGTCATATAGACCCCAAGGAGCAATTGAGGGTTAAAGGGTTCACCGCAACATTTTTTTATATTTTGAATGAAAACTGGGAGGCTGGTTACTGTCCCATAGACTGCAGTTTTGTTTTCACAATCAAGCCCAGAAAAGAATGAAAGACATCACCAAAAAGGTCCATGTGTCATCAGTAGTTCAATAATGATATTATGAACACTTTTGTGCACAATGAAAACAAAATGAAAACAAATGATTTTATTTAACAATTTGACTCCTCCTTGGTCATTCAGTGCGATTTCATGAGCAGACTACAGCGCATGCTGCTGAGTTCATCTGCTGACATAGTTGCCAGCGTACAGAAACAGAATACGCTGGCAAGTAATTTGTGCATTTTTATGGTCTGTTTAAAGCAACACTAAAGAACTCTGGCTCTTTGCTCCACCTACAGGTTAGAAGGGGAATTGTTCATTACCACTGTTGTAAATACTGCAGCATAGCTGGCCCTGATTGGATTGTAGGTCTGCCGTAAAGCAAGTTTTTGTAGTTTTCACTCAAACTACAGGACCGTGACCCGACGGTTGGAAACTTCTTTAGTGCGGTTTTGGCCGCTAGAGGGCTACAAAGCGAATGTGAAAGTGCCGTTCACCCTGTTTTGAGTGGATGAATGACTGAAACCTTTTTGGAAACGTTATTTTAAGATAAAAAAAACTCTTTGGTGTTGCTTTAAGTATTGTTTACAATGTTTGCATAATGGCTTAAATAAAAAAGTTAAAAAAACGTTGGCAATTATGTCTGCAGGTCACGTCAGCAGCATGCGCAGTATTCTGCTTGTGAACATGCATTACCTCACTATAAGCTAATTTGTGATTGTACGATTTAGCATGCTGTAGACTAGCAAAATATTGGGGCAGTTTTCCGGTCAGGGTTTAAGCTTAGTCTCAGAATAAAATGCTTGTTTGAGTCGTCTTAACTAAAAACAGCTTGCACTCACATATCGTAAAATATGTCAGTGTTTTGCCTCAAGATGCACACGGTAATGTTTTTTATAAGTTATGTTTGTGAAAACTACTTAAATGTCCTAATAAAACTAAGGCCTAGTACTAGCTTAATTTAGGGATAGTTCACCCAAAAATCATTATCTACTCACCCTCATGTCGTATGAGTCAAGTATGAGTTTGTTTATTCTGTTAAACACAAAATAAGCTAATTTGATAATGGTAAGCAGACGGTTGGTTATTTTATACCGTCTAAGCCAGTGGTCTCCAACATGGTGCCCATGGGCACCAGGTTGCCTGCACGGAGTCTGTGAGTTGCCCGCCAAATCACATTCTATTAATAGCCTCAATTTTAAATTTTTTGTATTAGCTTGGCTTTTATGTATGTTAGCATTTTAAACAATGATGAAACATATTAACAAGTAAAATAAAATAAAATCAAGTTTTTTTAACTTATTAAAAAGTAGCCATCGAGATTTGTTTTATCTATTGTGGAGACCCCTGGTCTAAACAATTATCTTGATAAAATTAAATATTCAATATATTCCCAGGGCCTAATTGCTATACCTTAAGCAAAACTAAATCATTCAGAGATCTGGCACACAAAATATTAAAGGGAGCACATATCACAAAAATCTGACTTTTTTCATGTTTAAGTGCTGTAATTGTGTCCCCGGTGCTTCTATCAACATAGAAAATGTGAAACAGATCAACCCAGTAACTTAGTTTTGGTAAACCATTCTCTGCAAGCATGTATAAATATAGGTAATTGAAATTTGGCTCCCCTTGTGATGTCAGAGGGAGATAATACTGCCCCTTAATCTGCACTACCCAACCACGGCACTTTCATTTAGTGCAGAGATCAGCTTATTTGCATTTAACAGGACACCCCCAAACACAGCACAATTTTGATTGAACCTACAAAGTGGCAATTTTAACATGTTATAATACATGATCTATATGGTATTTTGAGCTAAAACTTTACATACGTACTTTGGTGACATTGAAGATTTATTTGACATCTTAAAAATATGTCCCTTTTAAACTTTGGCACAGCTGTTTTTAAATGAAGTTATGCTTGATTATTTGTTGTGTTGTTTATAGGCTTTAGTCGTCAGCTGGTTCAGATCTTGAAGGACCACAACATACAGTTCAGCAGTTTTGACATTCTCTCAGATGAAGATGTCCGACAGGGACTCAAGACTTACTCTAACTGGCCGACTTATCCGCAAGTCTACGTCAACGGCGACCTCATCGGAGGATTGGACATTATAAAGGTGTGAAGATATCGCTCTTATTGTTTTTTCAACACAGATGTTCTGCATTTATCTTGTGTATGTACATTAACTGTTCACATGTCAGACGATTTGTGTGTTCCTGGCTAGCTGTTATTAGCTTTGTTGCTCTACATTCCCAGCGAGCTCATACTGTTTAAAGCAAACTGAGCATCCCTGCTGAGAGAGGAGGGCGAGATTAGCCCTCTTTCTTTTCTCTCTTCTCACAAGTCGTGCTGGCTCTTCCTCATTAAGATAGTGAATTTACCTTAACAGCGAGGTAAAATATCTCAGCAGGAAGCTGGTACTCATGAAAGGCGAGTCTGTGTTTGCGTGTGTGCTGTTGAACGCTAGTGGGATTCAGAGATGTTTTATGTACTCCACAGGAGCTTGTTGAGTCTGGTGAGATTGAGAATACTTTCCCCAAAACCGTCTCGCTGGAACACAGGTACAGACAGATGCACACGCACCCAAACATTGTCTGAAGAGTTTGGTTCCAAAACACAATAAATCCATGTGTTTTCTATACCAAGAAAGTGACAAGATGAAAACTACTGTTTTCTGTTACAAAGTTTCACATAGCATCTCTTTAGGTTATAAATACATAAATAATTCAAATCTATAATTTGATTTTCAAAGATTTATTATGAAAACGGATATTTTTTTCCGCATAATGAAATAAATCCATGACAAGTGTTTTTTTTAAATGCTATAAATCTATCCACACTATTCCTATGCCCCATGACGCTTTGCGCGAATTGTGGGTGCGACTTCCGGCGCGTACTGTCACTGGACCAGAGCCGGTGATTTCCATGATGATTACGGTCATAATTTCATGTATGAACCAGTGTGAGGATGAAATGAAGAAGTGTCCTGATACATCAAGATATATTCAATCGTTTCATGTTGTTCCTCAGGGGTGATGGATCTTCAATGTGCAAATAAAAGCACAGAGACATGCCGTATCTCTACAGTGGGACAGTCAGTCGAGTGTTTAATACATGGAATATACAGAGACTTCTTGTTTTTAAACGTTTCAGGTGATGGTTTAAAATGTCACAACTGTCCCTGGTGTGAGTTTTTTTTAAACGGCAATTTTTAATCGACTTATCGAGGTTGTATGGCTACACATCAAGCTTCACGCGATCCGACAGCAGCAGTAACTTGCTTCTCATTCAATACAATGTAAGTTATTTAAACAAACCATAATAAACATATTAAACTCCTATTACATGTTTCAGTTTTCGTTTTATGAAAATATTATACAGTAAATAAGACATGAGGTTATGAAATTATTTGCTTAAATAATTCATTTAAAACACAACAAAAGTAATGGTATGCGTAACACATCACGAACTATTATAAACATTAACCAATAAGCAGTTAATGTCGTAGGCTATTATGTACTGTAATCTAATTTTTGTAATAATATATAGTAGCAGAATAAATAAATCAGCATATTTTTATCTGCATAATATGTTGTTTTTGAATAATTATTGTATTTATTGTTCACTGTCAGTTTGTATGAACGGTTTTACTGGATGGATGTGTGGATACAGTTAATAGATGCACATGCGCCACATAAACATTCAGTTCTTGTGCGTGTATTATAGTAAAAACAACCGTTTTGTAAAGATTTACTGCGTTTGTATCATCTATTATGTTAACCCTAACTGCACAAATTATGGCGATCTTCCTGGATTTCATAATAAGCATTAAAATGCCAGTCAAAACGGCAGACTCGTATCCCTCGCAATAGGACTACTAGCTGTAGTGGCTCACCGGAAGTTTTACCCATCTGAGCTCAAGATGGCGTCGCCCGCATTTACCTCAGGAATAGTGTGGATTGAATCAGTATATAAATGTGCATTCATATTTGCCATGTTATATTCATTTATTACACGGCTCTCTGGAATGCTTGATTCTGATTAGTCAGGTGAGACATTTGCAGGTTCGTTCTTTTCGAATAATAACTGCTCCAAATTAATAACGCATAGCCGGACTACTTGCACGAGTAAAATCGCTCCGCGCCAATAAAGATCAATAAAGATTACTGTCTGTTTGGTGCCATCTTGTAACAAACACTGGACAAACACGGCAAGACACAGACAGCTTACTGAGACTGAACTTGACAAAATAGAGCATGACAGCTACGAAGCCAACACACACAAAAATACAGAATGGGGATTAAAACTTCTCAAAGACTGGCTAAAAGAGAAATAATGGAGACAGACAAGTATGAAGCAGAGGATCTTAATAAGGTATTACGATCATTTTATGCATCTGTGCAAAGTTTAGCGGAAGGATAAAAATGTTAATTTAAAACGAATATGCCAATAAAATGTTTCAAATTCATATTCATGTCCAGTTTTTTTTCCTTATGTGGCAAGTAGCCGTTTAATAAGCGGGATAATGTACAGGCAGCCGGTAGTTATTGGAAAATAAGCTCCTTCAGTGTGATACAAGACCCTCCGCTTCGCGTCGGGTCCTGATCACACTGTCGGGGCTTATTTCCCAATAACTACCGGCTGCCTCTACATTATCCCTTACTTAGTTGACTAGTGGTACACACTGATTAAAAAATAAACATTAATGGCATTAATCAAAACACTTACTTTGTCATATTACGAACACTGTCATTGCTGCTGTTGTCCTTGGGACATCTTCGCTGAACTTTTTTGACAGCAGTCAGCTGTAAAATGTTTTGGTCCTGCTCGATTTTAAATAACTTCCAGTAAAATAATGGAAAGTTTTTCATAAGATCCTCTGGGGTCAATGTGTTAGCATGACAGAAGTTTGATGTTGTCGTGTGAGAACAAGCAACAGCCGGCATTTTTCCTTCACCTGAGTGCCTCTCACGCAAATTATTTGATTTTGATGCCTTACATTTCTTTCCCGTCACAGTAAACCACCACAGGTTTATCAATGCCAACAAAAGTATTATTTTGTTTTTGTTTGTTTGTTGATCATGAAGTACAAAGTAGATGAGCAAAACTAGGATTCTGTGTGTATTCAAAGCGCGGATTTATTCAAAAAGTGGATTTATTGCATTCATGACAGAATAATATGGCGGATATCAGATTTTGCATAAAATGAAGAATTTACTTTTTAATACTGACCTGATACAATACTGATTTAATGCATTTTGGAACCAAACTCTTCATCTGCTCTGGTTTGGACTTGAATTGGTTTTTAATAGTTTTTCTCTTAACAGGCTGAAATCACTCATCAATAAATCACCCGTCATGCTCTTCATGAAGGGCAACAAAGAGGTGAGTACACTTTACTTATTTATTTGTTTATTTTTACTTATTTATAACAAGGCAATTGATTGGTGGACAAAAAACCTGATCTTCTGTAAGGGCAACTCTAGGGATGCACCGAAATGAAAATTCTTGGCCGAAACAGAAAACCGAAAAAAGGAAACCATGGCCGAGAAACCGAAACACCGAAATAAATTATTATGCCAATTATTAGTACAATTGCATTTTGGCTATCACTGTGTACTAACTGTGTGCAAACAGCTCGACCGTGAGTGAAACCTGCTTGAGCACGAAGGGGAGGGGTGGACGACGACTGATCACCGTGAGTGAAACCAAAGCTCTAGCGCACGGATGGGAGGGGCGCGGTTGACATTCATTTTCGTTTGACATTTCCGGCTGGATTTTTTATTTCGGCCCGAAACCGATAATGCCATTTTCGGCCGAAATTCTCGGCGACCAAAATTTCGGTGCACCCCAAAGGACAGGGGCTTTGAAATTTCCTGCATGCCATGGAGCAGGAAACGCTGGTTTTAAACCCCTACACACAAGCTCATGTGCGAAGAAGAGTCCAATTCATGCGCATTATAAGTTCAGGTGCTAGAAGTCGCCCATGCCACGGCGTGCGATTAGGTCCGAGCAAGAGTCCAAGACTCGCCCATTACAAGTCCAGGTGTGTGCGATAAGGAATCTGGGCACTTTACAAGCTCTCTCACCCAAAGTGAACCCTCTCAGTACTCCCAAAAGTGCTATTACGCCATAAAATATAGTTCCTCTTTTAAATCCGCTTAGAAAAGCGCTACGTTTTATTTTGTACCACCAAACTTGCTCGTATAACTACTCGTCTTAAATAGGAAAAACGTTGATGTGTTTGGTCACTTCTAACTTTATCTCTAAATGGTACCATTGAATGAATGGGGCTAAGCTAAATGCTATCGAAGCGTCGCAGCGCGCTCCAGCGGTTACGTGCACGCACACAGATGATAGAGGGATGTATCAACAATTCTTAGTTAAGGTAATAACATATTTTAATATTGAAAATGAGTAGACTATTCCTTTAACGCACGCGGAATCCTTTTTGCGCACACCTGGACTTAATGCACGCATCTTGGACTCTTGCTCGGACCTGAATGCGCGCGACTCCTAGCACCTGAACTTATAATGCGCATGATTCGGACTTTTCCTTGCACATGAGCTTATAATACGCATGGCTATGACATTTCCTTGCACTAGAAAGGTTTTTAGGAGCGCAAGGGTTTAAAACCAGCAAATGTGGCATGCAGGAAATTTTAGAGCTTAATGACGCGCTCGGATTAATGGCATCAGTTTTAAGAAGGTTGTCATCATGACAGTGTTGCCCTTGATTCTTTTTTGTCCACCAATCAAGTGAAAAAAATTCAGTAAAAAAATTACCAAATAAAAATAAATGAGTAAACTACTGCCCCGTCCCCCGATACTATTGTGTATAGGCAATCTCACAGGCTGACGATAAGATGAACTCAGAATAGGGCAGATCGCCCAGCACTAGTAGGGGTGCAAGATTTATCTAAATAACAGAAAAATGGCATACATGTCTATAGTGCATTATGCATATAGCAATGGTTTGCAATACCTAAATGAAATTAATACTAAGGAAGCAAGCCATGCAAAGTAAGACAATAAGACATGTAGAGAAGTAACTCTTTATTTCAGGGGTTTTTTGTTTACTTGAGAGTTACATTTTTGCATTTGTCAAACAATTTTATCCAAATCGACTTGCAGTGCATTACAAGGTGCACTTTTTTTAATCAATATGTGTTTAGAGTTTGTTTATTATTCTGATTTTAACAGGTGAAAAAAGTGAGATGGGAAAATCTTTGTTTTTCATGTAGTTAGTCATGTAGTTTCATGTTGTTTTTTCATGTAGCTATAATAAGGGTGTACATATAAATATTCTCTTAAGAAAGCCAAAACTTCACTTTTACTACTTAAAGGTTCAGGTTTGAGAGTTTGTTAACATTTTAAATTGACCAAGAGCACTGTAGTTGTACAATAACAAAAGTAATCCTCAAAAATACAACTTGCCTAATAGTTGTGCACACGGTGTATGTTCTCTGGGTTCAGACCCATTATCTTTTGCGCTGTTTTAATAATTCTCTACCACTGAGCTATACAGGAACACTTCATATTTTATTTATATTATAAAAGTTTAATAAATATTTATATTTTATTAAATAAAATAATAATACATTTAAATTATTATAGGGCCCTATAAAATCCGTTTTATTTTTTCCCAAATTCCGTTTTATTTTTTCCCAAATTCCGTTTTCTCCGTTTTAATTTTTGCAAATTCCGTTTTATCCGTTTTAATTTTTGGCAACTATATTTTTTACCCTTTACTTTTATTTTAGTCATAAAAAGAGTGTGCCTTTAATGTTAATGATTAAAATGTAAATGATTTGGGGAAAAACTGGATGACAGGATTACTTAATGACTATAAAAGATGCATTTACACACGCACATGCGCGCGCGCACACACACACACAACTCAATTCAATGCATTGTTTAGTGGTGTTGCAGGAGGCTACAACAAGGTGTCAAAGCAGTGGTGCCTTCCAGAAGTGCTTTAAACACATCAATCCAGCGGAACGCGATCCATATTTCATACACAATCGCTTGAAATGCATATAACTTTACAAACATACACAGGATAGTGATCTGACTTAAGACAGCATGAGCATGCAGCTCTTTGCACGTGCGAGCGAAAGAGAGACAGAGAGCGGCGCCATGATGCAGATGATTATATTTTAAATGCGAGGGATAGTTAGTTTGCCTCAGCTCGCTTGAAATGCATAAAACTGAACAAATACATGAGGATTTGTGTTCGGACTTCATAGGGACAGATGTGTGAGCGCGTGCACGTGAGAGAGGTACAGTGAGACAGACATGGATGAGAGAGTGCATGTATCTTTGCGCTCACCGTGAACAGAGTGTTGACAAAACTTCCAAAATAACAGTTCTTCGGTCACATAAAAGTCATGTGAGACCTGCTCGGAACCAAGTGCTTAGCGTCGAATTTCTTAATTTTTTTGCTGACGAAAGCAGAGTCGTGTAGAGCCGCTTCGCCATGGTTTCAGTGTTTTGGAGAGGGTCTGAAACGACGGGAGGGGCGTGTCGCCCAGATTTACTTCCTCTGGTCTGCATTTCCCCCAGACATACGTTCGTCTCCCACACAAAAACATAATTTTATTCAAAATATGTAAAATTCCGCAAAATTCCGCGTTAATACTAGATTCCGTGTTAATTAGCCAATTCCGCGATTCCGTCCGCGATTCCGTGATCGCGGAAATTATAGGGCCCTATTATTATTATACATTTTTTTGCTGCAACAGTAAAACATGGCTGTTTTCTTTCAGAAGTGATGTTTTTTCTTTCCAGAATTTTATGAATGTAGAGTGGACATTTCACAAGACTTTTTGGAGATGTCAAATAAATATTTGGTGTCCCCAAAGTATGTATGTGAAGTTTTAGATATCATAAAGATAATTTATTATAGCATGTTAAAATTGCCACTTTGTATGTGTGAGCAAAAATGTGTCTTTTTTAAATGTAAACATTTTTTGAGTTGATCTTTTTACATTTTCTAGGTTGATACAAGCACTGGTGACCCAATTATAGCACTTAAACATGGAAAAAGTCAGATTTTCATAATATGTCCCCTTTAAGGAAATTATAATATTGCATATAGTATGGTTTGTTTTCAATATGCAGGTGTAATTTAATTTTATTATAGCAGATGTTTTATTCCCAGTGATCAATGTAAATGTTAATACTTATAAAGTCTGATAGTTGGGCTGTTCAAAGTTTTGCCTTTTGCATTTAAACTACGAAAGTCAGTCAGAGGGGTTTTGAGCGACCCAGGGTCGACTAAATCATGACAGTGTTTCATTTTCTGTGACATTTTTCTTTAACATACAGTAAGTAAAGGGGTGCAGGAGCAAAGATAGACTGGAAATCAATGCTGGGCAGTTCCAGCTCTGCGCTTGCTCGCTCTCTCTCCCCCCTAATGGAGGAGAAAGACCCCTCACCTCTCTCCTCATAACTGTATTGATCTTTAACACTCACACAAAAAACACGTTCTTTGCCGTAGTTTAAAGTCTTTCCCCTGCGATATCTCTCATCTCTTTTTCTCTCGCTCGCTCTCTCTATTACTACTTCATTTCCTAGTTATTCAGACACACTTCAGAATATCGTTTGTAGATGGTTACAGTTGTAGGTTTCTGAATGTGAGTTTGCTTCTGTGCTGGTTTGGTCTCAGAGGATCCGCTTGCGTTTCATATGCTGAGCTCTTTAAACATTTCCAGTAGTCTGTGTGTGTGTTTGGTGGAGTTTAAAGCTCACTTCTTCTGATTGGCTTTCAAGCGGATGGCTTCACTTTACAGTAGCCTTTTTAAGATGAGAAAAATGTGTTTTACCCTCTTAATTCGTGTTTTTCTGAATACCCAGACTGCCAAATGTGGATTCAGCCGTCAGATCCTTGAAATAATGAAGAGCACGGGGTAAGCCATTTTACTTAATTTCACTTTTTCTAATCGTACCGTAATGTATTTAACTAATACAGGAGACAATGTATACCATTTGTGAGCTGTTGAAAGCCAATGAGTGCATGTTGTGTCACTAATGTTTCTTTTATTAATATTTCAGGGTTGAATATGAAACCTTTGACATACTGGAAGATGAAGAGGTGAACTTTCTTTCAGTCTAAAGTTAATATTTATGTTCTTAGCATGCTTTCTAAGCACGAAAGTGTGTACATGTATAATATAACCAGAAAACTGGTGATTATTGTAAAATAAATGCCACTCCCGACATAAACCCGAGGGGTTTTTGGCAAAGTTATTGGATATAACATGATTGGGCACTGCTGATACTATTATTGGGGACAAAGCAATGCTCAGTATTGCCATTCTGATGACTAAAGTCCCACCTTACAGGTTAAAGAACCAATCATTAATCAATAAAGAGACTGATGATTCTCTGGGGTCGGAGCTCTGTACAGAGTCACGTGAAGCGCTTGCCAACCTGTGCGCTGTAGCTGAAGCGACCTCGAAAAAGTTTTTTTTAGCAGAATTTGATCTTAAACATTCAAGTAGATAGGACTTTAGTCTTGCATGACTGAAATAAATGCCCGGAGGCGTTGCAAACATGACCGGCGAGAGCTGTGACTTCCCTGAAGGGAATTTGTCTTTAATGACCTTGAAAGAGTTTTTGAGGATTACACCAGGCTTGACTTTACATTGCATTGAACACGTGACAGCAGAATGCAACAATTAATTATACGGGTGATTCTCACAAAAACTTGGTTTTAAAAATGTCAAGCATGAAAATGTAAAAATTGCTTAAATTTACTTTTTTTCCCACCAGACATTGAAAAACAAAGTCTGGAGTAAATGGGAACATTAATTTAAAAACTTTTACTTATCATTTAACACTTTTTGTAACGTAATTTAAAAAATGAGTCCTAAAAAATCTCATTACCGCAACAGTCAGAAAACATCAACACTGACATTTTTTCAAAATGACATGACGAACCTGAAAGAACATAATTTGGAGATTCTGCACATGCATTTAAAATCAAAGTATTATGCTTCTATTACCTAAATTAACATTTAATAAACATCTGTTGCGGTAATGATAATCAAAATTTTGTGTAAGCATTCTGACAAGACAATATTTCAAATTAACTGTATAAATGATCTTACCTGGTAGCCATCTTGAAGTAACTGGTCCATGTGCTTGGTTACTCAAAATCAAACTTTATTAAAATTCTGTATGTGTGCTTAAACTGTTCTCAAAAAGTGTTGCGGAGGATGAGACTATCAGGCATGGACACATCATTTTCCTAATTTTTCTTTATTATTATTATATATGAATATTCAGTAAATATTTTTTCTGTCATCTAAAGTAGTCTAGCAAAACATCCATTTATTTTTTTTCTTAATATTTTTGTGTTAATTTGATTAAATTACAACATAATGCATGTTCAAACAAAGCCGGACACATTGCGGTAATGAGAATTTCAGCAGAAAATGAGATAAAATTTACAATTATAAATTCTTATGTTGAAATCACACATTGTGCAAGGTAGAACACAGTATTGTGTTAATTCTGATGCTTTTTAATGTTACTATATTACACATTTTAAAGCTAAAATCATTAGTGCCGTGGTGTTTCAATGGTTTCGTGAGAATCACCCATACAGTATTATAATTATAAGTTTTGCCTTGGGTCTGAGATCATTTTGGAGCAAAGAGTGTATGCAATCATCAGATAAGACTGAAACCTCAAACGTCAAGAAAATAAATGCATTGGACATAAAATTCTTTTTAACTCATATGATGATAACAGTGTTGAAGTTCATGCATGCAATGTTTTTATGCTATTAGACATTTTTTGTCTCTACAGGTTAGACAAGGATTAAAGACTTACTCTAACTGGCCGACATACCCACAGCTGTATGTTAAAGGAGATCTAATCGGAGGACTGGACATAATAAAGGTTAGATTTGTCTGTCAGTGCACTGTCAAAAAGTGCAATAAAGCCATAAAGGCACCTACACAAAAGGTCAAAAAATGGTCACTAGCTGTCACTGGGGCAGTACCTTTGCAAAAATACACCTTTGCCCAAAAGAGTTCATATTAATACCTCAAAGGTGCTTATTGGTACCAAAGACTCCATATTACAACCTCAACTGTACATTTGGTACCAAATTATATATATTTGGACCATTTTAAAGGGTACTGCCCAAGTGACAGCTTGGGACCATTTTTTTTCTAACAGTATATGTGTCTTTATAGCTTTTTTGGTTTGTATTTAAATTCTTAAATTGTATTTAAAGTCTCACCTTATCAGAGGTGATTTTAGCTGTATACATGAATTGCATCCCCATCTGTCAGATATAATTTCATCAACAGCACTTACAAATTCAAGTGTGTGTTATATTGTCTAGAGTAGTATTGGGGAAATATTGTGCCATGCAATACTAATTTTGATCCAGTAGAGGGCAGCTAAAGCTACTAAACTTAACACCTGAATGGTTAAAAACAAACCGTACAGATGAGATTCATCTTACAGAATGAGTCTGCTTAATGTAACACACATATATATATATATATATATATATATATATATATATATATATATATATATATATATATATATATATATATATATATATATATATATATATATATATATATATATATATATATATATATATATATATATATATATAAATTAATCTAAAAATTAATTAATCTAAAAATTAATTAATCTAATTAATTAGAGGCTTTGTAATTAATTAATCGAAATTAATCACATTTTAATCACATATAAATTTTTGACCTGAGAACATTGAGAAGTTATTTTTTCACATGGATTTTTAGTATACCATGAATAATGACCGAATACATAAGCTTAAGCAACAAAATATTGTTTATTTTTGTTCAACCAAGTCGTTGTACTCGGAGTCGGGCTGAAGTCCACGCTAGCTGCTATATGTTTTGCATTGAGATGATACTTGAGGCTCGATGTGCTGCAGCGATATGTGAATTCCTTGTTGCATAGCTTGCACACAACCATGCTCTTATCGACGCTTCCATCCGTTCGGTTTTTATTAAAAAAAATTCCATCCAAGCGATCTCATCAGCTTCTTCGTTCATGTTCACTGTGGTTTGTTGTTGTCTGAAGTCATGAACGCTAGTTGGTGCTCTAGTATAATCGGTCCGCCGAACTCACCGAATACAATGAGAAATGTTCCGCGGTGCAAAAATAAGTGTGATTAAAATGCGTTAAAAATGTTTAACACGTTATTTTTTTGTGTAATTAATTAATCTTCATTAATGCGTTAAAGTCCCGGCCCTAATATATATATAACATTGCGTTATCAGCGCTAAGGTTGTGGAATTTGATTCCCAGGGATAAAATGTTTAGTGAATGTAAGTCTCTGTGGAGAAAGGGTCTAGCAAATGCATACATTTATACTTTATTCTGAGAAATGTGCCACGGGTGTAAAATTTTTTTTTTTTTTTTTTTGATAAACGCACTTCTAACCTGTCAGATGTCTTAAAAAATAACCACTAATGAGCAATGTCGGTGGTAACGTGGTTTAGTTGAAAAAATTATTTGATACAGTAATAATGCATACTCCATTTAGTGTCGTGCCGCATTAACACCTTCGTGTGCATTATTTTTGAATAATTTGACGGCCCGTCACTATTTATTACTTATGTAAATGATGCCTCCAGATGTGAAGTTGTTGCATGACAGATAAGAGATGTTTACGTTGTTAAACAGGAGCTGAAGGAGAACGGTGAGCTGGTGTCTGTGTTGAAGGGAGAGAACTGAAGCGTTCCAGCATGAATGAACATGAGGATCAAATCACTGAAATATCTGCAACTGCACACATATAACCTCAGGAGCAGAGGACTTCAGTTTTCTTTTTCCATTTAAGTTGACCCTTTGTTGAAGCAGAGTGTCAAAAACTCATCAATACATTGTTGAACCTTTGCTATAAATCCAATAAAGTCTGTTTCTTCTCCTTATGTTTTATGTATTTTGATATATGATTTTGAGAGGATGATCACCTGATTGGTTCCCCAGAAATGGATATGTTAATGTTTGTTACCTAATGTAAATTGACTAATCAACAATTTCCTTTTAAAGGGGACATTTCACAAGACTTTTTTAAGACGTCAAATAAAACTTTGGTGTTCCCAGAGTACATATTTGAAGTTTTAGCTCAAAATATCATATAGATTATTTATTACAGCATGCTAAATTTGTACAAATGTGCCGTTTTGCATGTGTCCTGTGAAATGTAAATGATCTCATCTCTGCACTAAATGGCAGTGCAGTGGTTGGATAGTGCAGATTATGGGGCGGTATTATCCCCTTCTGACATCATAAGGGGAGCCAGATTTCAATTACCTATTTTTTCCCATGCTTGCACAGAATGGTTTACCAAAACTAAGTTACTGGGTTTTTCTTTTTCACATTTTCTAGGTTGATAGAAGCACTAGGACCCAATTATAAGTCAGTTTCATGACATGTCCCCTTTAACAGCACTGTCAATCAAATTATTTGCCGTATAAAACCAATGTGGATTAATGCAATGATTAAAAAGGTAATTAATAATTGCAGATTGTAGGTGAGTGCTGTTTTTTGCCGTCTTATGTTTATTCTGGTTATGTGACCTTTTTAATGCAGATGATGGAAATATTTACAATCAAGTCCGTCAGTTTTAATGAATCTGATCTTTCAGCTCTTCAGACAGAAGGATTCCTTCAAGCTCTCTGGGACGGAGAGAATTTGTTGTGATTAAAAGACCCATACATATTAAACAGCAGTGTTTGGTTGGGGAAGTCAACCCTACGCCTCATCTGGCTTTGAGCCGAGAGCGCCCATTATCTTTCTCACTTTTGTACACGTACGCTGCACACCTGTTGCTCTGGGTATTTGTTGCTCTCTTATGATCACTGTAGAGGAAACCTTCTAGACATGCATTTAAACACATCCACCCACAATAGCATAACTCGAATATCCATTCATGCATAAGCTAAGACGTATGGCTACACATGTTTATACTCATGCATAATCAATACCTACCACAGGTTCACACAGTCACACACTAATGCAGTTTTGTTGCTTTGTGCGGTGAAAAAATGTTTCATACAACACTACAAATATTTAATGTGTTGGGATTTTAACCGTGTCATTCTGTGCATTTTGCCATGAAATGTTTTCTATGATGACATCTAAACTGCAGAATGAATGTTTTTTTTTCTTTAATTGTTCTGGGCAGCCAGTTTCCTACATATCTTCTTGTATGATGTCTCTCGTGTAAGTCTGTTTTTGCTTTCATCTTGCGTTGTAATTTTTAGGCTTGAAAATTATTGTTTAAAATTTTAATCAAAGTTGTAACTGAAAAAAAATGACTTCTTTGTGTTTTTGTCTTGTTTTCAGTACGAATGTCTAAATATTATTAAATCAAGAAGCATTTTCTTCATAAACAAATGACCAAAGAAAAAAAATGTAATAATTTAATCAAATTTTAAAAAAATCTGCCAATCAGATAAGACATTTTTTTCTTTTCCTATTGGCAGATTTTTATTATGCATAAGTTCACTTAAATTTGATATTATTTTCTCTAAAAACTAAAATTTTTTCTTATCCTATTTTATGCATAAGTTCACTTAAATTTGATTTAAGATTTGTTAGATATTTGTACTGAAAACGAGACCAAAATATTAAGTAAGAAAGTCATTTTTGATGATTTTCAAGAAAAAAATTCTTAGTATTTTTGTCTTGTTTTCAGCAAAAATATCTAAAATTCCCAAATTAAGATGCTTTTCTCTTGATGCGCAAAACGACCCAAGAAAATAAGTTTAGTTTATAGACCAAAAATATCAAATTTAAGTGATTTTGTGCATAAAACAAGCCAAAAAAATCTGCCAATGGGGTAAGCAAAAAATCTTGAACAATTATTTTTAAACACTTAATTCAAGAAAAATTTGCGTACCCCATTGGCAGTTTTTTTTTTGCTTGTTTTATGCACCAAATTACTTAAATTTGATATTTTTGGTCTAAAAACTAGACTTATTTTCTTGGGTCGTTTTGCTCATCAAGAAAAAGCATCTTAATTTAAGAATGTTTAGATATTTTTACTGAAAACAAGACAAAAATACCTTAAACCTTTCATAAAAGTTGTTTTTGTGTTTTGAACAATACCCATTCTTGTCTTGGGACAACTTTGATTAACTTTTTTTTTGATCCACTACACTTGACTAGTGTAGTATACTATACTACATAGTAATCTCTGTCAGTTGACACAGTCCTTTTTAAGACTAGCAACACTTTGGTCAGGATAACAAGAATACTTTTTTTTATATATATACCAAAGGTTAGTAAATAAATAACAAAATTAGATTAATTTTCTCATTGTGTGACTTGTGTTTCTCTAGCAATGTTTTCAAAATATATTTTAAGCTTTCATATATGGTATTCATAGGCATAATACGAATGCATCTATACTATTTTAAGTATTAAAAACCACTAGGTGGTTAAAAGGTCACAGCATACAACAAAAGTGTTATTAGGGTAATAACAGTTAACAGTGAAGCTTTTAAGCATACCCGTGCATTTTGAATGTACAGCTTGAAGTGCCACATAAGACAGTCAACAGTCTATGCACTGTGAAATGTTTTACATTTATTACATTTTTAAGTTTAATCAGTAATTTCAACTTACTATATCAAAGTTTTGCTATTTTAAACGTCATCATTAAGTTAAGCAATTTAACTTAAGTTTTTATAACTTAATTTGATAAGTGTAGAAACATTTTTTATTTTTTTTTTTATTTTACTACGGAGTTGAAATGACTTGTAAAGCCTGTTAGATTAAACTTGATTTTTAAAATACATTTACATTTATTTGGGGAAAATGGCAAAATCCGTATCTTTAAAAGTTGTAATAAGAGATAAGAGTTTATTTGAACTATAACCAAAGCTTCTGAAAAACATACAATTGGATGACAATAATTGAGACAGGTAAATCTACATAATCACTTTAGTAAATGCAATTATCAATTAGCCAATTAAGTCTTCACATGTGAGGGGTATTTTCTGTAATTGCTCAAGTGATCTGATTGGACAGATAAGGCCTATAAAAGACAACTGATTGAGTTTGAGAGTATACATGGATTTGTAGTTACTGCACTTTAAGTTGTGGCATCCCCTTTTTTGTTAGAATAGGTTTGGTAACAGGATTTCTGCTATGGATGTGGGGTGGAAAAGGTAATTATGTATTCTTTTAATCTTTTTGGGTGTTTTGTTTGTGTGATTTGTTTTCATTATGTGACTTTTTTGCTTACAGGGTCCACTTGCTGATATTTTTTCTTACTTTTTGGAAACATGCTGTTGGACGTGACAGTGAGTATCAAACTTGAATTTAAAACAAGGCTCTTAACTGTCTCTTAATAATTTCGTGTTTTTTTTTGTTCTGTAGGTTTGGATTTTCAAAATGTTAATCCACATAGCTTGCATTTCCCTAAGACCTATTCACCTCCGGAAGTCCAGTCTTCTATGTTGAATGCTTCAGTGACAAGGAATATTCCTCATGAAGAAGTTGACTCTAACGTGCTTGGAGGAAATGGCACAGGTCCCAGCAGATCTTTATTCTCTTATCTACAGTTTATTAAAGAGGGTGCTCCTAGCGGCTATGCATCTTTGTCTCAAGCCCAAAGTGCATCAAGTAGCTCTGTTTCTACGTCTTTGACCGCACCCCAAAATCTGTCCCAACCAGGCAGTTTTTCTACATTGTTTCAAGTCCAAGGCTCCTCTACTTCAAATGTTAAGGTTATGGCTGGCCAGTCTGTTGGTGGCACAGGTTACCATCAATATGACTCCACGTCTAAAGACCGCACTGGACTGAACACTGGAGGGTCTATTCAACTTGTTTCTTCAACGGGAGGAAGTGGCTTATCTCAAAGTAGCTTTAGTCAGTATGCCCCAGGCTTTTCTCCACTTAGTTATTCACCCACTGTTCTTAGCCAGTCTGGTAGTAAAACCTTGAATACAAGTTCTCAGAGCAGCTCTGGCACACTCATGGGAGGGTTGTCAAGCCGGTTGTTTACTTTGACTTCTCAGGGTAGTTCTAGACCGCAAGTTACACAGGGAGGCAGTACCAGTTTCAGTGGTTTGTTCCAACAGTCTTCAAGTAAAAGTCAGTCTTCCCCTACATATTCTCATCCTGGTTCTTTACCCCTAGCTGGCTCTAGATACCCCACAAGTTCCCAAAGCTTGTTTAGTTCAGGTTCCCAAGGTAGCTCTAGTTATCAGTTGGCAGCTTCCCGTCCATCTGGCCTAGCACAAGGATCTAGTAGTCAACCTGGTGTCTCATATGTGCAGTCTCAGGGCAGACTAGGTCAATTAGCTATTGGTTCTCCCCAGTATGGAAGTGTATCTCTGGCATCACCTCAGGTCCCTCAAAACTGGCTGCCTTCTAGTTTCTCCCCTGGTAGTCAGACTTCTGGTACAGTTGTGTCACAAAGCAGCTATTCCCCTCAAAGTGCCCCAGCTCCTAGTAAGCCTTTATCCTCTGTAGGACGTCCTAGTCAAGTTGCCCCTGGTTTGCTATATCCAAGTGCGTCTCTGGCATCTCCTCAGGTCCCTCAAAACTGGCTCCCTTCTAGTTTCTCCCCTGGTAGTCAGACTTCTGGTACAGTTGTGTCACAAAGCAGCTATTCCCCTCAAAGTGCCCCAGCTCCTAGTAAGCCTTTATCCTCTGTAGGACGTCCTAGTCAAGTTGCCCCTGGTTTGCTGTATTCAAGTGCATCTCTGGTCCCACAAAAGTGGCTGCCTTCAGCTAGTTTCTCCCCTGGTAGTCAGACTTCTGGTACAGTTGTGTCACAAAGCAGCTATTCCCCTCAAAGTGCCCCAGCTCCTAGTAAGCCTTTATCCTCTGTAGGACGTCCTAGTCAAGTTGCCCCTGGTTTGCTATATCCAAGTGCGTCTCTGGCATCACCTCAGGTCCCTCAAAACTGGCTCCCTTCTAGTTTCTCCCCTGGTAGTCAGACTTCTGGTACAGTTGTGTCACAAAGCAGCTATTCCCCTCAAAGTGCCCCAGCTCCTAGTAAGCCTTTATCCTCTGTAGGACGTCCTAGTCAAGTTGCCCCTAGTTTGCTCTCAAGTGACCCTTCTACATTAAGCCTTCAGAGTGGTGTTGGCACTGTGCAGACTGTTTCAAGTCATTATGTTTTGCCACAGAAAGGAACTCTGTCTACCTTCAGTTCATCTCTTCAGTCTCAAGTTGCCTCAAGACCATATGGCCCTGCACCTTCCCTGGATGCTAAAGTACCAATTTACAGCCAAACCCACCCTGCTGGGACCATGTATCAAAGCCAGCCATCTCGATTTTGGCAACCTTCCACGTCTAAGGCTTCTGGCAGTTTTTCAACATCTGATGCAACTGTTTTGCAAAGCAGCTCGTCTTCCCAAAGTGTTCAGGCTTCCAGTAGGTTTTCCTCAGCTGGAGGTGCTAGCTACCCTGTTTCCACACAGGGAGGTGGTAGTTACAGTGGTGTGTCTCTCTATCCGGGCACTGTTCTGCAGTACCCCCCTGTGGCCCCTGCTTCTGGCGTGTTTAGTTCCTCTCCCCTTAGTGTTTCTAGTCAATCTGCCAGTGGTCAGAGCTCTCCCAGCAAGCACTCATCACTCTCTCAAAGCCAGACTGGCAGTCGTCTAACATCAAGTGGTTATCTCTCTGTACCAGGAGGAAGTGGCTCTTCTGATGGATCTTCTCTCTTGACCCAAGGCACACTTGGTAAATATGCACCTGTACCCTCAATGGACACGCCTTTGCCTGCGTCTAGTCAGACCAAAGCTGTTTCAAGTGGTGTTTCCCTGTCTCAAAGCCAGCCACTTCAAAGTTGGCAGCCTTCAGCCACTGGTTGGCATCAAGTCATTCAAGCCTCTGGTTCAGCACCATTACAGAGTGGGTCTTCTCAAAGTGCTCAAACATCTGGTACCATTTCCTTTCAGCCAGCCTCAAGTGTTCCGGTGGATTCTGTGGCCCAAAGTGGTCAAACTCCTGTTTCTCGGCAGACCTCTAGTCTCCTTGGGTTTGGTTCAAGGCCTTCAAGACTCCTGTCTATAGCATCTTCTGGCTCTGTCAGTAACCAAATGTCTCCTGATCTCTCTGCCTCACTTAAACTGCCCACAGGTTCCATGACTCCAGGCTCAACTGCCCCAGGTGTGTCCGTTTCATCCCAAGCTCAACCCCTCACTGACCCTGTTAAATATGGTGCCAGTGTTGGAGGTCAACGAATGTCCAGTGGATTATCAGTGCTTTACAGTCGCTATGGTTCCTCTAGCCAAAGTGGTCCAGTTTCTGGCTCTGCAGGTAGCCAAGTGTCACCTAGTCTATTTGCTTCTCTCAAACTGCCCACAGGATCCATGACTCCAGGCTTAACTGCCCCAGGTGTGTCCGTGTAATCCCAAGCTCAACCCCTCACTGACCCTGTTAAATATGATGCTGCGGGTGGAGGTCAAGGAGTGTCCAGTGGCTTATCGTCAGTGCTTTACAGTCGCTATGGATCCTCTAGCCAAAGTGGTCCTGTCTCTTCCAGCCCAGTTTCTGGCTCTGCAGGTAGCCAAGTGCCACCTAGTCTATTTGCTTCTCTCAAACTGCCCACAGGATCCATGATTCCAGGCTTAACTGCCCCAGGTGTGTCCGTTTCATCCCAAGCTCAACCCCTCACTGACCCTGTTAAATATGATGCTACTGTTGGAGGTCAAGGAGTGTCCAGTGGCTTATCATCAGTGCTTTACAGTCGCTATGGTTCCTCTAGTCAAAGTGGTCCAGTTTCTGGCTCTGCAGGTAGCCAAGTGCCACCTAGTCTATTTGCTTCTCTCAAACTGCCCACAGGATCCATGATTCCAGGCTTAACTGCCCCAGGTGTGTCCGTTTCATCCCAAGCTCAACCCCTCACTGACCCTGTTAAATATGATGCTACTGTTGGAGGTCAAGGAGTGTCCAGTGGCTTATCATCAGTGCTTTACAGTCGCTATGGTTCCTCTAGTCAAAGTGGTCCAGTTTCTGGCTCTGCAGGTAGCCAAGTGTCACCTAGTGTATTTGCTTCTCTCAAACTGCCCACAGGATCCATGATTCCAGGCTTAACTGCCCCAGGTGTGTCCGTTTCATCCCAAGCTCAACCCCTCACTGACCCTGTTAAATATGATGCTACTGTTGGAGGTCAAGGAGTGTCCAGTGGCTTATCGTCAGTGCTTTACAGTCGCTATGGATCCTCTAGCCAAAGTGGTCCAGTCTCTTCCAGCCCAGTTTCTGGCTCTGCAGGTAGCCAAGTGTCACCTAGTGTATTTGCTTCTCTCAAACTGCCCACAGGATCCATGACTCCAGGCTTAACTGCCCCAGGTGTGTCCGTTTCATCCCAAGCTCAACCCCTCACTGACCCTGTTAAATATGGTGCCAGTGTTGGAGATCAAGGACTGTCCAGTGGCTTATCATCAGTGCTTTACAGTCGCTATGGTTCCTCTAGTCAAAGTGGTCCAGTTTCTGGCTCTGCAGGTAGCCAAGTGTCACCTAGTGTATTTGCTTCTCTCAAACTGCCCACAGGATCCATGATTCCAGGCTTAACTGCCCCAGGTGTGTCCGTTTCATCCCAAGCTCAACCCCTCACTGACCCTGTTAAATATGATTCTACTGTTGGAGGTCAAGGAGTGCCCAGTGGCTTATCAGTGCTTTACAGTCGCTATGGTTCCTCTAGTCAAAGTGGTCCAGTTTCTGGCTCTGCAGGTAGCCAAGTGCCACCTAGTCTATTTGCTTCTCTCAAACTGCCCACAGGATCCATGACTCCAGGCTTAACTGCCCCAGGTGTGTCCGTTTCATCCCAAGCTCAACCCCTCACTGACCCTGTTAAATATGGTGCCAGTGTTGGAGGTCAAGGAGTGTCCAGTGGCTTATCATCAGTGCTTTACAGTCGCTATGGTTCCTCTAGTCAAAGTGGTCAAGTCTCTTCCAGCCCAGTTTCTGGCTCTGCAGGTAGCCAAGTGTCACCTAGTGTATTTGCTTCTCTCAAACTGCCCACAGGATCCATAACTCGAGGATCAACTTCCCAAACAGCTTCAGGAGGGATGTCTTCTGCTCCACCCCAAGCTCTCGGTGACACTTATGGTGCAAGTGTTGGAGGTCAAGGAATGTCTAGTGGCTCAGTGTCCAGTGGCTTTACATCAGTCTCAAGTAGCTATGGTTCCTTCTATGGCCAGAATGATCCACTTTCTAAGCCATCACAGGTTTCCTTTAGCCAATACAATGCAGTCAAGGGCTGAAAGCTTGTTTTGTTGCAACACTCAAACCTGTTGTAAGAGTATTGAATAAATGTTTTGAAAATATTTTTGTCTTGGGTTTTTATGCTTAACTCTTGGTTCTCTCTTGTTTATGCTATAACTACAATGGGTAATTGACAAGTAAATGGTCTTCAAAACGCTTCTCCTGAAGTAAAAAAGCTCATACTGTGTTCTGTTTGTTCTTTTCTAAAACAAACTGCGTAAATGGGGTTTCAACCTAGGTGTGGGCAGTATTCTCTTGGCTGAGTAGCACATACTGATTTAAAATTGCCTTTGTCTGACCACAATAATGCAAAGTGAACTAATGTGACTGCGTAGTTAAGAAAATTAATGCTGTTATTCTTTAACATGTTTGTAATGAGCCCTTAATGTAGATTTAATGTTCTTGTCTCTCTTCCTGGACACTAAAAACTTGGTGTTTACACTTTGCTCTTAGTTCTGTCAATACACCTAACAAGGGTGTTTCCTAACAATAGCTTTGAAATCTCTTGAAGGTTTGTCTTTCTGCCTGTTGAAGTCAGCTTTTCTCCACTTAACATGCATTCTATCTGGTGTTGCACAGTGTTTATTCAAGCATTTTAAATGTGTAGTGCTGAGCCCAGTGTAAATTTTCATTTGGTTTTACTTTGTTCAATGGCTCTAAAAGGCAAATCTAAGAGAAGGGCTCTTTGGCGTGAGAGGAAGAGGCAGTTGGAGATTTGCTGCAGAACAGGCATGCAAGATGGCTGTGACCTTGGCCTGCCTTTGCTCTGAGCATCTTTAGTGAGCTTCATTAAAGCTGAGAGAAGATGAAATGTGGTGTAATATTCTTCAGAAAGGCCGGCAAAGTGCAGTTACTCTGCAAATGTGCACCACCCTTTTTTCCTTACTCTTCCTTTATTGTTCAGTGTTAACCTAAATTTGTCCTTGTTATTGGTTTAAGAAAAAATAAAAACTCTCTATCTCTAAAATTTGTATTGGCCAAGTAAGGTAAAGTGTTCAGAAGATATTTTAGTAGAGAGTGAACAAAAGATTTTTCAAACACTAGCCGTTTCTCAATGTCAAGGATACTTCCTTGGCAGGACTAGTCCTTACAAGTCACTTCCTTTAGAGGCTAGGTGAGGCTCCTTTTAACATTCAGAGAACACGTTAAATGGAACAGGCTAGCAAGTGCACGTCATTGCGTGATTGAAAGGTGTGCTTTCGGTGCTGTGCGCATAGGATTGTGGGTGATTTCAGCGCGTGAAGAGCGCGAAGGATACACATTTGCATCCTTTCCTGTATATGGGATATTTCAAGGATCCTCGACATTGGAACAGTCCTTCAACGGACGTCGATGACTTAGCATCCTCGATATTCTAGCTTCCGAGGATCCTTCCTTGACATTGAGAAACGGCTACTATACACTTAAGGTGCATGCTACAGTCTACTAAATGCTGTTTCTAACCAGTGTTGTGTCGAAAGGGACATGCCCAGCACCTTGGTTTGTAATTTAACCTATGCTAGATTGTTTTAACTCATTGTTGAGTTGGGTATAAACATTTCCTGGGTTATTTTAAGTGTATGTTACAAAAAGTTTTTTAAGCAAAATTCCTTGAAAATAGTAATGATATACTTTGCAGTGGTTGCTTTCGTGTTTACATGGGCTGTTCATGGTCAGAAATAGATGAGGCATTTTGATAGTGAATATTTAAGACTGAAGTGTTACCACCAGTACATCAGCATCTTCCTCTTTCTCCAGTCTTGTGCAACTAGTAGGACTTTGGGATCACTTGCATAAATATCACAGTTCAAAGACTCAACGCAGTAATCACGGGGCCAGAACAGATCAATACTTGCATTTTCTTCTTGGTAAAGATGGTGCTAAAATTAATTATCCGTTTGGCGAAGATGCTCTGTCCCATTTCATTATCTTAAATAACAGCAGCAAATTTCACTCAAGGCGTACCCCTTGTTTTAAGTGAATTACCTTTAAGACACACAGGTCTTAGTCAAAGCTAGGACTAGACATAAGTTAAATAAAGAGGTTTAAGCATCTTTTATAAACATTTATAAATCTTTTATAAACATGCCCTAGAAAAGACATTACTGGTGTGTAAAATTAATGACACTGGCATATCTGGAATACGGTGCTAAATAGCACTAAAAGTGGTTCTTGGCTCGTAATCATGGCAGAACCATTTTATGGCCTTGTTATCCAGAAAACATATATTTCAAAATACTCAGAGATATACAAACATACATGTTAGGGATCTTTCTATAGCATTATGGTCTGTTTAAATTTGAAAGTTCACCTTTTTGTTTATTTTATTGCATAACAACCTCAGAGCTAATGGTATGTTTGTGTTTATTTGTTAAGTGCTAAAACTTCACTACTGAGTAAATAAATGGGATGTTTACTTGCTAACCTTACCATGTGAAAAAAAAGTGCACTAAAATACATTTTAGTACACTTTGTAAATTTACTTCACACACTAATTTTGTACTGAATGTACAAAACATTAGTTTGTGGATCTTAAGATAAACTGAAGTACATCTAAGTGTACTTTATTAATTTTAATACACTAAAATCAGTTAAAGCTATTCAATATATTTTTTAAGTGCACTAAGAAGTAAAACTATACTTCTAACTAGTACATTTGTAGTGTGTATCTTTCACACTTTTATTCAGCACAAAAATAACAATGTAAAAGTTAAACGTTGGATTAACTTAAAAAAATACTCAATTGACAACTCTAATAATACTTCCACTTTACGTGAATATTTTACAGTTTTTCTCAGTCGCTTTGGTACATTTCTCAGATCAGAATTGAAATTCTCAAAACTGCTTGTTCAATTCTCACATCACTGTGTCACTTGTGCACATCAAAAAAGCAGTTTCTCATTTCTTTGAACAAGTTGCAAATGCTTTGGTACATCCATGCAAATGATTATGTACAATTCTCTGCTTTTTCCTACATTATCAGTTGCTTATGTCATGTTGATCAAAATGTATTATAATGATTCTCTGTTGAATAGTCTCACCCCCCACAACATTTAGGCATTAGTTCATAGTATAAGTCTTTACATGCAAAATGGTTGAACATGTTGTCAAAATACAGTATATCTGGTCAAACATATTTCTATACATTTCCATTAGACATTTTTTCTAAATCTGTCCTGACTTGGTAAATTGCTCCCAGGTGAATCTTGACTTTCTCTAACAGACAGAAACGTCCACAGCAAGCAAAAACCGAGACGTTGAAATGACTGCTAACTATTGACCCAATATAGTCCGGCTATGAGTAACCCACTTCTACCCTAAATAACCTTGAATTTGGTTACATGCCATTTTTGCCAAAATAACTTGAAGATGTATAATATTCCAACATGTAAGCAAAGTGTGTTCAAGGTGTTTGCTTTCATTTCTTTTACATGTTCTAAAAGTATATGCATAATCTATTGTTGGGCTATGGTTAGACATCTTTTAGACATCTATCATGTTCACATTTCAACTTTTTTTTCTCGTTATGCTATGCAGTGCTTGCAGTGCTGTCTTTATCTTTCTTTATGGCAATGACATGGTCTTTCAACGAATTACAGTACAAACAGTAAAAGCGTAAATGTAAATGTTGTCAAGTCTCTTGCAATCAAATTCACACATAACTTATACTAAGTGTAACTTACAATTTACAATACTTGTCGTCAAAACTTTAGCCATAGTTTACATCAGAACATCACTTCAGAGTAAACTGTTATATTGACAACATGACTAAACAATTTGACTGTCTTATCCGTACACAATGACACAATGACTTGTTATTCTGATGGCACTGACATGTTCATTGACACAGATATTTAATTTTGAGAGATGAACTAAGTATTTTGAGTAAAAGAGTGGCTTTTGCAGGTTATCCATGATGTTTTGCTATTTGTACAAATTGTTGTGAGAAATGCACTTACTGTTTTGCAGATTGTGAGTATGATTCGAGAGATGTACCAAAGCGACTGAGAAAAACTGTAAGTTCAAAAAGTTTTTTCCACTTCAAAGGTGGTGTGTGTACATTTTGCCGGCATCTAGTGGTGAGATTGCTAATTGCAACCAACAACTCACCCCTCAATTATAAAAACGCATGGAAGACGCAACATGACAAACACGTCAACAACTTACTAGATTAAAATCTTTGCTATTTTTAAAGTAATCAATAAAGTTAAGTGATTTCAACTTGGAGTTTTTATAACTGAATTTGATAAGTATAGACATAGAATAATTAGTAAGTTGAAAAGTAAAGCCTGTTTGATTGAACTTTAATATAAACTTTAAAATAAATTTAAATGTATTGTGGAAAAATGGCAAAGTCAGTATCTTTAAAGTTGTAATAAGAGATAAGAGTTTATTTTAACTATAACCAAAACTTCTGAAAAGCATATTGGATGACAATAATTGAGGCAGGTGAATCTACTTAATTACTTTAGTAAATGCAATTATCAATTAGCCAATTAAGTCTTTACATGTGAGGGGTATTTTCTATAATTGCTCAAATGATCTGATTGGACAGAAAAGGCCTATAAAAGACAACTGATTGAGTTTGAGAGTATACATGGATTTGTAGTGACTGCACTTTAAGTTGCTGCAACCACTTTTTTGTTAGAATAGTCTTGATTACAGGAGTTCTGCTATGGATGTGCGGTGGAAAAGGTAGTTATGTATTCTCTTTAATCCTTTGTGTGTGTTTTTGTGTAAGTGTTTTGTTTTCTTTGTGTAACTGTTTTTTGCTTACAGGCTCCACTTGCTGTTTTTTCTGACTTTTTGGAAACATGCTGTTGGACGTGAAAGTGAGTATCAAACTTGAATTTAAAACGAGGCTCTTAAGTGCCTCTTAATAATTCCTTGTTTTCTTTGTTCTGTAGGTTTGGATTTTGAAAGTGTTCATCCACGTAGCTTGCATTTCCCTAAGACCTATTCACCTCCGGAAGTCCAGTCTTCTATGTTGAATGCTTCAGTGACAAGGAATATTCCTCATGAAGAAGTTGACTCTAATGTGCTTCGAGGAAATGGCACGGGTCCCAGCACATCTTTATTCTCTTATCTACAGTTTATTAAAGAGGGTGCTCCTAGCGGCTATGCATCTTTGTCTCAAGCCCAAAGTGCATCAAGTAGCTCTGTTTCTACGTCTCTGACCGCACCACAAAATCCATCCCAACCAGGCAGTTTTTCTACATTGTTTCAAGTCCAAGGCTCCTCCGCTTCAAATGTTATGGCTGGACAGTCTGTTAGTGGCATAGGTTACAATCAATATGACTCCACATCTAAGGACAGCACTGGACTGAACACTGGAGGGTCTATTCAACTTGTTTCTTCAACGGGAGGAAGTGGCTTATCTCAAAGTAGCTTTAGTCAGTATGTCCCAGGCTCTTCTCCACTTAGTTATTCACCCACTGTTCTTAGCCAGTCTGGTAGTAAAACCTTGAATACAAGTTCTCAGAGCAGCTCTGGCACACTCATGGGAGGGTTGTCAAGCCGGTTGTTTACTTTGACTTCTCAGGGTAGTTCTAGACCACAAGTTACACAGGGAGGCAGTACCAGTTTCAGTGGTTTGTTCCAACAGTCTCCAAGTAAAAGTCAGTCTTCCCCTACATATTCTCATCCTGGTTCTTTACCCCTAGCTGGCTCTAGATACCCCACAAGTTCCCAGAGCTTGTTTAGTTCAGGTTCCCAAGGTAGCTCTAGTTATCAGTTGGCACCTTCCCGTCCGTCTGGCCTAGCACAAGGATCTAGTAGTCAACCTGTTGTCTCATATGTGCAGTCTCAGGGCAGACTAGGTCAATTAGCTATTGGTTCTCCCCAGTATGGAAGTGCATCTCTGGCAGCACCTCAGGTCCCTCAAAACTGGCTGCCTTCTGCTTCTAGTTTCTCCCCTGGTAGTCAGACCTCTGGTACAGTTGTGTCACAAAGCAGCTATTCCCCTCAAAGTGCCCCAGCTCCTAGTAAGCCTTTATCATCTGTAGGACGCCCTAGTCAAGTTGCCCCTGGTTTGCTGTATCCAAGTGCATCTCTGGCAGCACCTCAGGTCCCTCAAAAATGGCTTCCTTCTAGTTTCTCCCCTGGTAGTCAGACCTCTGGTACAGTTGTGTCACAAAGCAGCTATTCCCCTCAAAGTGCCCCAGCTCCTAGTAAGCCTTTATCCTCTGTAGGACGCCCTGGTCAAGTTGCCCCTGGTTTGCTGTATCCAAGTGCATCTCTGGCAGCACCTCAGGTCCCTCAAAACTGGCTGCCTTCTGCTTCTAGTTTCTCCCCTGGTAGTCAGACCTCTGGTACAGTTGTGTCACAAAGCAGCTATTCCCCTCAAAGTGCCCCAGCTCCTAGTAAGCCTTTATCATCTGTAGGACGCCCTAGTCAAGTTGCCCCTGGTTTGCTGTATCCAAGTGCATCTCTGGCAGCACCTCAGGTCCCTCAAAACTGGCTGCCTTCTGCTTCTAGTTTCTCCCCTGGTAGTCAGACCTCTGGTACAGTTGTGTCACAAAGCAGCTATTCCCCTCAAAGTGCCCCAGCTCCTAGTAAGCCTTTATCATCTGTAGGACGCCCTAGTCAAGTTGCCCCTGGTTTGCTGTATCCAAGTGCATCTCTGGCAGCACCTCAGGTCCCTCAAAAATGGCTTCCTTCTAGTTTCTCCCCTGGTAGTCAGACCTCTGGTACAGTTGTGTCACAAAGCAGCTATTTCCCTCAAAGTGCCCCAGCTCCTAGTAAGCCTTTATCATCTGTAGGACGCCCTAGTCAAGTTGCCCCTGGTTTGCTGTATCCAAGTGCATCTCTGGCAGCACCTCAGGTCCCTCAAAAATGGCTTCCTTCTAGTTTCTCCCCTGGTAGTCAGACCTCTGGTACAGTTGTGCCACAAAGCAGCTATTTCCCTCAAAGTGCCCCAGCTCCTAGTAAGCCTTTATCATCTGTAGGACGCCCTAGTCAAGTTGCCCCTGGTTTGCTGTATCCAAGTGCATCTCTGGCAGCACCTCAGGTCCCTCAAAAATGGCTTCCTTCTAGTTTCTCCCCTGGTAGTCAGACCTCTGGTACAGTTGTGTCACAAAGCAGCTATTTCCCTCAAAGTGCCCCAGCTCCTAGTAAGCCTTTATCCTCTGTAGGACGCCCTAGTCAAGTTGCCCCTGGTTTGCTGTATCCAAGTGCATCTCTGGCAGCACCTCAGGTCCCTCAAAAATGGCTTCCTTCTAGTTTCTCCCCTGGTAGTCAGACCTCTGGTACAGTTGTGTCACAAAGCAGCTATTCCCCTCAAAGTGCCCCAGCTCCTAGTAAGCCTTTATCCTCTGTAGGACTTCCTAGTCAAGTTGCCCCTGGTTTGCTCTCAAGTGCATCTATGGCTTCACCTCCAAATGTTTTGTGCCAGTATAAAGCTGCTGAAAGCGTTAACTCCATGTCCCAGCCTCAGCCATTTCAAAGATTACAGCCTTCTGTTTCTATGTCATCCCCAAGTATTCAGACCTCTAGCACAGTGCTATCGCATGGCAGCTCTCTATTTGACACTGTTAAGACTCCCAGTAGCTTCTCCCCTTCCCCAGCTGGAGGTCCTAGTCCACTAGTTTCCACACAGAGGGTAGGCAGTTACAGTGGTAGTCCATATATTGCTGGGTCCTCTGCATATTCCAAACTCGTTTCCTCATTAGGGGCACCTAGCCTTTTTACCAGTGCTCAGAGCTCTCCTGGCTTTGCTACATCAAGCCTTCAGGGTAGTGCTGGTACTGCACAGACAGTTTCAGGTCGTTATGTAGCTCCACAGAAAGTGGGTACATCTACCTTCAGTTCATCTCTTCAGTCTCCAGTTGCCTCAAGCCAATATGGCCCTGCACCTTCCCTGGATGCTAAAGTACCAGTTTACAGCCAAGCCCCCCCTGCTGGGACCATGTATCAGAGCCAGCCATCTCCATTTTGGCAGCCTGCCTCTAAGGCTATGGATGGCAGTGTTTCAACATCTGGTGCAGCTGTGTTGCAGAGCAGCTCATCTTCCCAACGTGTTCCAGCTCCCAGTAGGTTTTCCTTAGCTGGAGGTGCTAGCTACCCTGCTTCACCACAGGGAAGTGGTACTGACAGTGGTTTGTCTCTCTATCCAGGCGCTGTTCAGCAGTACACCCCTGTGTCCCCTGCTTCTGGCATGTTTGGTTCCTCTCCCCTTAGTGTTTCTAGTCAATCTGCCAGTAGTCAGAGCTCTCCCAGCCAGCACACATCACTCTCCCCAAGCAGGACTGGCAGTCTTCTAACATCAAGTGGTTATCTCTCTGTACAAGGAAGTGGCTCTTCTAATGGCTCCTCTCTCTTGACCCAAGGCACTTTTGGTAAATACACCCCTGTACCCTCAATGGATACACGTTTGCCAATGTTTAGTCAGACTAAAGCTGTTTCAAGTGGTGTTTCCCTGTCTCAAAGCAAACCACTTCAAAGTTGGCAGCCTTCAGCCAGTGGGTGGCATCAAGTTGTTCAGGCCTCTGGTTCAGCAACATTACAGAGTGGGTCTTCTCAAAGTGCTCAAACATCTGGTAGTGTTTCCTTCCCGCCAGCCTCAAGTGCTCCTGTGGATTCTGTGGCCCAAAGTGGTCAAACTCCTGTTTCTCGGCAGACCTCTAGTCTCCTTGGGTTTGGTTCAAGGCCTTCAAGACTCCTGTCTATAGCATCTTCTGGCTCAGTGAGTAACCAAATGTCTCCTGGTCTCTCTGCCTCACTTAAACTGCCCACAGGTTCCATGACTCCAGGCTCAACTGCCCCAGGTGTGTCTGTTTCATCCCAAGCTCAACCCCTCACTGACCCTGTTAAATATGATGCTACTGTTGGAGGTCAAGGAATGTCCAGTGGCTTATCATCAGTGCTCTACAGTCGCTATGGTTCCTCTAGCCAAAGTGGTCCAGTTTCTGGATCTGCAGGTAGCCAAGTGTCACCTAGTCTATTTGCTTCTCTCAAACTGCCCACAGGTTCCATAACTCGAGGATCAACTGTCCAAACAGCTTCAGGAGGGATGTCTTCTGCTCCACCCCAAGCTCTCGGTGACACTTACGGTTCAAGTGTTGGAGGTCAAGGAATGTCTAGTGGCTCAGTGTCCAGTGGCTTAACATCAGTCTCAAGTAGCTATGGTTCCTCCTATGGCCAGAATTATCCACTTTCTAAGCCATCACAGGGTTCCTTTAGCCAATACAATGCAGTCAAGGGCTGAAAGCCTGTTTTGTGCATGTTGCAACACTCAAACTTGTTTTTTAGAGTATTGAATAAATGTTTTGAGAATATTTTTCTTGGTTCCCTTTTGTTTGTTGTAACTACAATGGGTAATTGACACGAGTAACAGCTCTTCAAAATGGTTTTCCTGAGGTAAAAAGCACATACTGTTCTGTTTGCTCTTTTCTGAAACAAACTGGGTAAATTGGTTTCAGCCTTGGTGTGGGCAGTATTCTCTTAGCTGAATAGTACATACTGAGTTAAAATGGCTTTTGTCTAACCACATTAATGCAAAGTGAACAATGTGACTGCGTAGTTAAGAAAATTAATGATGTTACTCTTTGTAAGGTCATGTTTGGTAATGAAACCTTACTGTAGTTTTAATGGTCACGTCTTCCTGGACACTAAAAACCTAGTGTATTCCCTTAGTTCTGTCAATCCACCTAAGCTGACGTTTCCTGACAATAGTGTTGAAATCTCTCAAGAAGGTTTGTCTTTCTGCCTGTTGAAGTCAGCTTTTCTCCACTTAACATGAATTCTATCTGGTGTTGCACAGTGTTTATTCAAGCATTTTAAATGTGTAGTGCTGAGCCCAGTGTACACTTTCGTTTGGTTTTTATGTTCAATGGGTCTAAAAGGCAAATCTATAAGAGAAGGGGCTCTTTGGGGTGAGAGGAAGAGACAGTTGGAGATTTGCTGCAGAATAGGCATGCAAGATGGCTGTGACCTTGGCCTCTCTTTGCTCTGAGCATCTTTAGTGAGCTTCATTAAAGCTGAGAGAAGATGTGGTGTAATATTCTTCAGAAAGGCTAGAAGAGTGCAGTTACTCTGCAAATGTTCACCAACCCCTTTTTCGTAACTCTTCCTTTATTGCTCAATGTTAACTTAAATGTGGCCTTGTATTGGTTTAAGAAAAATGATAAACTCTTCCAACTCTAAAATTTGTAGTGGCCAAGTAAGGTAAAGTGTTCCTAAGATCTTTTAGTAGAGTTAACAAACATTTTTCAAACGCACTATATACACTTAAGGTGCATGCTACAGTCTACTAAATGCCGTTTATAACCAGTGTTGTCAAAACGGACATGCGCGTCACCTTGGTTTGTAATTTAACCTTTGCTGGATTGTTTTAACCCCTTGTTGAGTTGGGTATAAACATTTTAAGTGTATGTTACAAATAAAAGCCATTCATAAGCAAGATACCTTGAAAATAGTAATGATATATTTTGCAGTGGTTGCTTTTTTGTTTACATGGGCTGTTCATGGTCAGAATTAGATGAGGCATTTTGATAGTGAATATTTAAGACTGAAGTGTTACCAGTACATCAGCATCTTCCTCTTTCTCCAGTCTTGTGCAACTAGTAGGACTTTGGGATCACTTGCATAAATATCACAGTTCAAAGACTCAACGCAGTAATCACAGGGCCAGAACAGATCAATACTTCCATTTTCTTCTTGGTAACGATGGTGCTAAAATTAATTATCTGTTTGTCAAAGATGCTCTGTCTCATTTCATTATCTTAAATAACAGCAGCTAATTTCACTCAAGGTGTATCCCTTGTTTTAACTGAAATACCTTTAAGACACACAGGTCTTGTTTTACAGACAAGGGTTAGCTGAAGCCAGGACTAGGCCTTAGTTAAATTAAGATGTTTAAGATGTTTTATAAACATGCCTTAGAAAAAAATCGTTATTGGGGTGTATCTTGAGATAAATCAATGGCACTGGGATATTTTGAGATCTGTCTAGGTTATTCTATAGTTGTCTAGGACCAGCCTTAAACCTTGTCTATGAAACCAGGGGACAATGTTACATGAGTTTAGCTCAATGATTGACATTCGATGGGTTTGACAGGGCAGAACTGAGCCCCAGAATGAGGTCAGCTGACTTACAGATATCTATCGGTGTAGTGAGATGTAATGAGTTCCACAAACCTATCAGCAGCTCACCGGCTTTGATCTTTAAAGGAAGTTATTTGGGTGGCCTTGCACACAGCCTTATGATTGTAATCGTACCTGACTACTCAAAGATTTTTTCATGTGTTAAACTTAGCAGTGAGGCAAGTGGATACGGCTACAAGAGAGAGAGAGATCGCCTCCAAGTGTGTCCAAGTGTGTGTGAAGTGGCAAGGAAAATGGCAACAGGACCCAATATCATATTTTAAAATGAAGCTAATGTGTTCTGAAAATAATGGGCTGGATTAATGTCACTGGCCAAGGGAAAGTATAATACATGGGATTTTCTTCTCATTGGTGGAGAGACTGTTTAGTTGACTATTATGTTTTATATAAGAGGTTCTACACTCTGGCCCTCAAGATCCACTTTCCTGCAGAGTTTAGCTCCAGCCCTGATCAAACACACCTGAGCAAGGTAATCAAGGTCTTCAGGAATACCAAAACATTGCAGGCAGATGAGTTGAGAACCTTCGTATTACACACAGTGTATTGGTTTTTGTTGGTCTCTAATGGTATGTATTGGTTCTATTGGTTCTATGTATTGGTTCTAATGGAATATGGCCCAAAACACACTACAGTGTATTGGTTTTTGTTGGTCTCTAATGGTACGTATTGGTTCTAATGGAATATGTATTGGTTTTAATGGTAAAAGCTAATGGTTCCTGATGGTATTTTAATGGAAACCATTAGAATTTTCTGTAATGGTTTTATTGTTTTTTTTTCAGCAGGGTAATATAAACTTATTAGGTGCCAAAGTACTTTTTAAAGGGTACTGCCGCGGTGACACCCAGGGATCATTATTTTTTTTTTTTCTGACTGTACCGTATCGTTGGACTCGTTATCCAGAAAAATTTGCCTTGTTTATTCCATGAAAAGTTCCAGCCATTTACCTGATCAAGCTCTAAGACAATATGTGTGTTTTTTCCCATATATTGCAAAATACTCAGAGCTATACAAACATACATGTTAGGGATCTTTCTATAGCAATATGGTCGGTTTAGATTTGAAGGTTTACCTTTTTGTTCATTTTATTGCATAACCACCTCAGAGCTAATGATAGGTTTGTGTTTATTTGTTAGTGCTAAAACTTGCACTGTGGAGAAAATAAATGGGATGTACTAAAATACACTTAGTGAATGTACTTCACACACTAATTTTGTACTTAAGGTACAAAACATTAGTCTGTGGATATTGATATAAACTTAATTACATCTAATTATTAGATTATTTTAATACATTAAACACACAAAAAAAAACAATGTACCACACTTTAAGGGGCGGCTTCCCAGACAGGGATTAGACTAGTCCTAGACTAAAATAAATGTAAGAGCTGTCCAAACTGAAAACAGCTTGCAGTGACATATCTTAAAATGCATCAGTGCTCTTTGTTTTGCATGTTTGTCTTTACAAACTTTACCAACCCAGATGCCCTTCCGAAAGAGCAAGATGACAGAAGGGAGGAGTTTACACTGATGGGCAACTTCTCTTCCTATTTCCGACATGACGCTCAAGTCAGTCCCAAAATATGCTCCAGTGCACCCTCTTGGACTTGCGTCAAGGGTCCCTAAGTTCTGCACTAAATGATGTCATCAAAGTGTGGACTCTGAGGAAGTCCATAAGTCCGAAGGGTGCCATTTGGGACAGGGCCTGAGACAACGGCTGCGTCCGAAACCTCTAAATTGCTTCCTCCTGAGGCAGCTTTCCAAGGCAAGAAGGCATCAAGGCATGTCCGAATTCAATGTTAGGTTAACTTCCTGTCTCCTGAGATACCTATGCGTGGGCGTACAATACGAATGTGATTGGTCGAGCCTGGTTGAGATCGAAAAAATAAAATAGCGGCCAAGGAAGCGACTGGATCACAAATTTAGTGTAAATAAAGGTAGATTTTCACTTTTTATACCTTTTAATTGCTTTTCTAGCGAGAAATTAGTATTGTAGTTTTCAAATATGTGATTAATTATCACAAAGGTGCTCTCTGTTTATATTTCAAACACGCTGCCTTTGAAATGTGTCCGAAAGCCTTTCTCTGAGCTGCCTTCATGCCTCTGAAGTCATTGCCTCATGAGGCAGCGAGGCAACGAGTCACTTGCCTTGAGTTTTTGGACGCAGCCAACGTAGGGATGAAACCATAGACCGTAAAAAAATATGGACGTAGTGTCCGTGACGTCACCCATTGGTTTGTGAAGATCATTTCTGAAGCTTAAAGTAGGCGTTGCCTGCCGTCGCCATCATGGCCGCGCGTCCCCGCGAATCACCCGCGGAAAACCAAAAATGGTTAAAGAGGCGGGACATGGGTGAAGCTGATGTGAAACCACGCCCGCCTAGCGCGAGTCTAGTGACAGCAGTGGCTGTTATAACCATCACTCAAGTGGCCACGCCCTTAATTATGCAGAAGTATAAGACTTAATATAAAAACGGATGAGTTACAAAAAAATTCACCCACCTCACAGTTGTCATGAAGGGCAAAATTAGCTATATAGGCCAAAAACACTTTTTGTACCAGGCTGTAAACATAATTACTATAAAGTTGGCCATTTTTAACATGGGAGTCTATGGGAATTGACTCCCTTTTGGAGCCAGCCTCAAGCGGACAGTTGATGAATTGCAGTTTAAGTCACTTCCGTATTGCTTCATTAGAGAGATCGGAAGATTGCCCCTCGGATGAAACGCGTTCTGTAGAGCAGTGTGTCCGTTTAGGGCTACTGTAGAAACATGATGGCGACTTACATGTAAGGAGACACGTGGTGTATGTGGATAAAACAATACAGTTCATTATATATAAGGTCTTTTTACACCACTGAAAATATAGTTATGTATATTATATTGCATTTCTGTCAAGAGATCTTTCTAAAATTTACATAATGAACCTTTACATTTTTCACTTAATTGTTACCAATTGCAGTACGTTTTTAAAGTAGAGCAGCTTTCACTTTTTACAGTGTACAAATAATAGTTTTTAAGTATATTTTAGTAGAAGTATCTTACCTGGGTTGCTAATGAATCGCTACACACTTTTGTTTTGTATAATAATTGATAAAATGTTTGTAATTGACTCGTGGTGACCAATTCCTGCACTCTCAGAAATAAGCTTTCATTTGGGTGGTACCATTTCAAATTAGTACATCAAAAGTTCACATGGGTACCTCAATGATACAATCTTTACCTAGATCTGTCTTTGATTTTACAAAATAAAATTATAAAATAACAGCCTCATGCAAAGCAAATTCTCATCAACTTTTTTCTGTTTTTTTCTTCAGATTTCTTTTGGTTTCCATAATGCTTTGCATAAGGCTATTATTTCAGTTTTATTCTGTCTGTAGCTATACATACTTGTTAATGTTTAATGTTCATTTAACTTTGAACAAACTGTTGCAAGGAAATAACATAAAATTAATTTTACAGTAAGTTTCTGGCAAACAGCTTGCTTTTACACTGTACATATTAGGACTTTTTCTGTCCCAACAGCTTTTGTACCTTTATTTCTAAGTGTTTTAGTCACTCTGTAATCTCTTTAAATTAAATATTTTGATTTCAAATCAGTATCTGCTTCTCTATTTTTTAAGTAGCTAAGTGATCCAGCACCCCGCTGCTTCGCATGTGCTCATATGTTTATTTTGCAATAATGTCTGTAAATAATTTCTTAATATGCACAGTCAAATGTGTTGGTTTCCAGCTGATAATCAAGGTTTTTAATGCTCTCTGTCTTTCAGCTTCAAATCTTTCGTAATTCATGTGATCAGCGTCTCAGTGGAGGCTCTGCTGTTTACATTTCAATCATTTCTCTGCTTTTATATTTTGTCTTTGGAGGACGCTGGAATTGCTTTTCAGCGGGATAGAGATGGATTTTTAAAGCAACCGTTTAGCAGATATTAAATTGGTAATACAGAAACCCACTGGAGAAAAAGAGCAAATAAAACTAAAGCTCTGTTGATTTCTGTTTTCTTATAGAAATCAAATAATCTGTTCCCGTGTGAGTCCACTGTATGGCGCCAGAGACTTTACTGAAAACCATCTGCAGTACTGCAGCTGACCTGAAGGGTGCAGTAGAGACACAGTAAGTGCTAATTTTGGAACTGCATAGGGGCTAATGCAGGGGTGGGCATTCCTGGTCCTGGAGGGCCACTGTCCTGCAAAGTTGAACTTCAACCCTAATCAAACACACCTGAAAGTCATTTCCAAGTCATTCTGCAGCCTTTGATAAGATTTTTCAAGTGTGTTTGATTGAGGTTGGAACTAAACTTTGCAGGACAGTGGCCCTCCAGGACCAAAAATGCCCACCCCTGATCTAATGTATATGTGTTTTAAAGTCGCTGATAAGTTTACAGAGGGATATTTAACATTTTAATATATGTATAGGAGAGAACAATCCCTTTTGACTCTTTTTTATCCAGTCCCTTTTTGGCTGTTTACCATTAAAATCATGGTAAATGTCTTCATATAGTGTGTTTTGGGACTTATTCCAGTAGTGATCTATAAGTTTGCTATAAGATGTTATATTGGTTCCAGATATACACTCAAAAAAATTGTTTGTTCATTCAACATAATTGAATGAAGGAAAACTTTTCCACGAAATTAGTTTAGGCTTGTACAACAAGAATACATTAAGTTAATTTAAACAAATAATCTTTTGTTGCACCAACTTAATAAATATATTTTCATTGGTCATAAAAATGTCTTGTTCAATAAACTTAATTCAGTTAAGGAAAACTTTTCCACGCAATTAATTCTGGTCTGTTCAACAAAGACAAAACAAGTTCATTCAAGCAAAAAAGTCTAGTTAAACCAATTGTCAGTTTCTATATAATAATAATTGGCATAAGCACACGTAAGCATGCTAATGATACATTGGATGAACATGTGAGAAGAGATTGATCTTCAAACAGACATTAACACAGTTAAAGAAGAACATACGTCACATCCACAACTTAACCACAAGCGCCACTCTTCTGCACGATGGTAACCAAACAATTCGTAAAAATATAACACAAACTCTTCTAAATAAATAAGATAAACCAACATTCAACACTATTAAGTATTTCTCTTTACCTAAAAATGCATAAAATAACACTTAATTAAAAAATTACTCTCCAAAGGCAGTTGCATGCAGAGCATGCTGGGAAATACAGATTCACGGCCCAGTAAGTAATAGCAACAAAAATCATTAATGTGGTCCCAATATAAAATGATTAAAGGCGGAGTCCACGATGTTTGAAAAACGCTTTGGAAAAGAAGACGGGCCGACTACCAAAACACACTTATAGCCAATCAAATCAAATCAAATGCTGGGTTGCGTATGTGTGGGGCGGGTCTATCAACAGAAGGTCCAGATTCTATTGGGGTAGGGGCGTGTTTGTTTAGGTGATTTCAAATATCAACATTGGCTTTCAAACATCATGGACTCCACCTTTAAGTTCATTTATTTTTTTAAAATTTAAGCAGATTGAACATTATAAAAATAGGTTGAGACAAAAAAAATTAAAATTGTGTTGTATTAACTTGTTTCATTTAGGTAATTAGACAAGCTGCAAAAAAGCCAATAAAAGCCAACAATTCATTTATTCCTTTCTCTTCTCTTCTCCTTTTTCTTTTTTGTTATGATAATTTTGGCCCATCTGTTTCCTATCCACCATAATTTCTGATTCCCGAACAAGAGCCTTTGTCATATCTAATCAGATGTTATCTTTTTAAGTTCTCTATATGATGGGATGAGTCTGTTGTTCTGATTCAAATAAAGTCATTTTCTTGATCTTTCCTTGCATAAATCTGCGAACATCATTCAGTTAAAAGCAAATGAATGTACCTTGCTTTTAAGAGAATGACCTCTCTTCATAATGGATTAGAAGTGTTAAGTGCGCTGTGTGCTACCTTAGTGTACTCTGGCATAAAAAGATTTTATGGCACATTATTTTTTATAGAAAATCTAAATAAACCTATTGAATTTAAATCTCGATGGCAAAGAGGTTTTTATAAGCCCCAAAAAGAAAAAATGAGGGCATTGTTATAGGCACAATGGGGATTTGTATAGGTTATTCTTTGTAAAGCTGTTTTGGGGCAGGAACTGAATATATAAGTGCATTTCATTTATTATACACAATAGCTTTGTGCCCTGGTGGTTCCCATTGCTATATTTTGTTTTTAAGATGAATTGACCAATCAGCATATATTTTTTTAGGCCCTGTTTATACTGTTTACACCTGATATGAAAGGGGGGGTTATCAGTATTTCATGCATTCTGATTTATTAACACAGTTTAAGAGTTGGATTCCTCATGCTATAGGCAAAGTGTCAAAAAAGCAGTTGGACGTGTTAAAGAGTATTTCTGTGCCAAATGCACTTCGCTTGGGGATGGGTGGAGCATTACGAGCCAAGCGGAAAGCTACAACGGTCGCGCGCAAGTCCGCCTGCCAGCGTACACAAACTCACACATTTGGATGTGCGTGCTGATATGTGTGGCGGGATGTGCGTTTTTTTATATATAACTTTGCATGTAGGGAAACACTGCTGTTTGTGCTTTACTGCTTAACTCAGAAGGTGTTAAGGAATGCAACGCCTGCGACCTATGTTGTGTATAACAAGGTACTTGCACTGCAAAAAATGATTTTTTGTCTTGTTTTCAGTACAAATATCTAAAAAATCAAGATGTATTTTCTTGATTAGCAAAATTACCTAAGAAAATAAGTTTAGTTTTTAGACAAAAAAAAATCAAATTTAAGTGAATTTGTGCCTAACACAAGCAAAAATATCTGCTAATGGGGTTAGACATTTTTTCTTGAATTAAGCGTTTAAGAAAAACTTAAACTTGTTTTTTATTATTATTTTTTTCTCACCCCATTGGTAAGTATCTAACAATTCTTAAATCAATGTATTTTCTGAGGAGCAAAATTACCTGAGAAAATAACTTAAACAAGTACAAAAAAACTGTCAATGGGGTAAGAAAAAATCTTGAAAAAAGTTTAATTTTAAACACTTAATTCAAGAAAAAATTTTGTAACATTTTCATACCCAATTGGGAGATGAGATTGTTTTGCTTGTTTTAATCACTTCACTTAATTTGATATTTTTTGTCTTAACATTAAACTTATTTTCTTAGTCAGTTTGCTCATCAAAAAAATGCATCTTTATTCAATTATTATTACTATTTTTAGATATTTGTACTGTAAACAAGACAAAAATACTAAGTAAGAAAGTCATTTTTGCAGTGTATACCTTGCATCATTGTTTGTATGGCTCTCTTGCATAAGCAAGCGACTTATTATTCACAACATAGGTTGCAGACGTTGCATTTCTTAACACCTTCTGAGTTAAGTAGTAAAGCACAAACAGCAGTGTTTCACTACATGTAAAGTTACAAAAAAAATTAACACCCGCCACACGCATCAGCCCGCACAGCCAAATGTGCGAGTTTGTTTAACCAGGTGGGCGGTACTTTTCCGCACTGCTCGTCATCCTACACCTATGGCCCTGTCCCAAATGGCGCACTTCATGTGGACTTTCGGTCTTGTGGCCTTAAATTGCGCGTTCTCGCTTAGTCTACGAGTCCTTAGGGTGTCCCATCTGTCATTTTTACGCTTTGAAGTGTGCTCATCAGCGCCTCCTTTGCCCCCTTAATGCGGTCTTCAGCGAAGCCCGCACTGCAGCAGGCTTTGCGCACTTTGCCAACCCAGAAGTCCTTGCGAAAGGGCAATCAGACCAATCAGGCGACGGAAGGGAGGAGTTCACACTGACGGGCAACTTCTCTACCTATTTCCGGTGTGATGCTCGAGTCTGTCCCAAAATACAACTCCGGTGCACCCACGTACACTCGCATCAAGGGTCCCTAAAGTCTGGACTACGTGATGTCATCAAATAACACGGTCTCACACCCATGGCGTCAATATTTGACGACACTTGACCATGCGTCAATATGTTGACGCGGAGGGTATACCTTTCGCGTCATTTTTTGACGAACTGGGGACTTCAATACTATTAGGTACGCGAAATTAAACAGTTGTCGCCTGGCATTGGGGTTAGGGAGAGGTTTGGGTAGGGATGTCATTATGTAAATCTAACCCTAAACCGACGCGAAAATGGTAGAAAATGGTAAGAAAATAGGAAAAATAATGCAACGGACTTAGTGGTGTTGAGGTCCCCAGTTCGTCGGGGGGTGGCGCGGGGGGTGTGCCCTCCGCGTCAACGTGTTGGCGCATGGTCGGGTGTCGTCAAGTGTTGACGCCATGGGGTGAGACTGGGTTGCATCAAAGTGTGGACTCTGAGGAGGACCACAAGTCCGGAGTGTGCCATTTGGGACAGGGCCTATGTTCTCTGGAAGCTTTTTTCTTCTTGTTTCATTGGTGGGTGTCGTTTGAGTGATATGTTACACTGCCGCCTGCTTTACCGGAGGTGAATGTAGCAAACATCAAATACACCAATTGTGGGGTTTTTATAGAAAGCAAAAAAATACGGGAGAAATGCGGGTAATTATTTAAACGTGATGATGGTGGGAAAGAATGGTAGAATACGGGAGAATCCCGGGAAAAACGGGAGGGTTGACAGGAAAGCCTATAGATGAGTTGTTAAAACATGAGTGGGAGAAATAACGGATTTAAGTTGATTTGTTGGCAGATCCATTAAATGGAAGAATTAATTATGGCAGAGTGTCAAAAAAGCAATTGGATGCAGGTTATTTAAATGCCGAATGCACTTCGCCAGGGTTTGTACAAGTTTCTGAAAGTTTTTTTTAGAATACAGGTACATCTTACTTATCATTGGTGGACCACGTGTACAAGAGATGCAAGATTTTTTTAACCCGGTTTACAGAATATATCAAAGTAATAAGCCACAAGAAGCAGTGGGGTTACCAGTGCATTTTATAACAGCTAAGGAGCGTTGTTAGGCACGAAGCGAAGCACAGTGGCTAAAACACCCTTAGCTGTTATAAAATGCACTGTAACCCCACTGCTTTGCGGGGCTTATTGTTTTTATAAATCCCCATTAGCAGGATTTCATGAAATAAAACACAAATAAGTTATATAATTATATAAGTACAAATATTACTCTTCCGCCAAACAAAGTAGTTCTTCAGAATCAAGTGTGGCTGCAACAGAGCGCTGTTCCCAACCAACACAGATGCAGCAAAGACACAATGAAAAATATGATTTAAGACTGTGGTGTTTATTTTATAAATCAACATTCATCTAATTTGTACATTAACGTTTATATCGTGCAACTGTTGAAGTGATATGCCTGGAAGCATGCATAACTCTTTCCCGTCAGCGTTTTTTTTTTTTTTTTTTTTTTTTTAAGTTGCCACTCAGTTTTAGTTTAATGCCTTACAGAAAAATGATTTTCTTTAAATAAACATAAAATATATCAAATGAAAGAACAGACCATCCGCTTTCAAAAACCGTTTTATCTTACCTTCATTTGTTTTCTTATCACCTCTCAAATTTTCAGGTAAAAGCGGAGATAATTCCAATTTTTGTGAATAACTTTTGTAAGAGATCAGATTCAGAGCCTGGTCAAAACACAATAGCCCCCATTCATCAAAAGTGCGTACACCAAAATTCCAGCGTACACCTTGCGTACACCCAAAACCACGGTGACTTTGAGATTTATCAATATGGACGTTGGCGTACGGCACGCTCAAATCCTATGCCAGCTCAGGAGGTGGTGTACGCACATTTTGAATTAGTGCAGAAATGCGCAAACACTTCCTAACACCATAAAACGCACTGACAAACTAAAATATATGATATATTATGACCCACTGTAAAAAATAAAACATAGTAATTATAAACTTCAGTGTTTATTTTTATGCAACAATGTTCAATGTTTAATTTGTGAGACTTTACCAAAGCATTTGATTTGTATGCATATGTATTCCTTTGAGAGCCTGTGCGCTTTACCTGATGTTTCAGAGCGAGCATGTGAACGGAGCTTAGTGGAAGCGGAGCGTTGCGGTAATATTACCATCAAAGCGCCTTTCCGAAAATTCCGCTCCCTCAGCACCGCTCGTTGAACCCAGAACGCCCTTTGATAATTTGCTAGTTCGAGAATCTGTAAAAACGTCTATCAATAAGTTATGGAATTCAAGCCTTGTACATAAATGTAAAGTAAAAATCAAAGTTAAGATTGAGCAGGTAGAAAAAATTGAAAGGGAGTGCGGAGAGACTGTAAAAGTTAGCAAATATTCTTCCTGGAATCTGAAGCGGCACATTGCAAGAAAGCACAAGGATGTGCTACGAAAACATTGTAATGCGTTAAAAGGTAAGCTAGTTACATACCATTCGATGATAAATAAATACAGATGAGGTAAAGTAAAATGCTTGTGTTGAAAGGAGCCGTAAATCCGGATGACATGCGGACAAAATTATGGCCACGAATTATTTTTTATGCTACATTATGGACACTTCTTTTTCTTATTTAGTCTAAAGTATGGCCATAAATTTAGAATTTGTTCCCAATATTCAACAGTTTGTTCCTTGGAATTAATTATTATAATATTTCGTAATTACTATTACAATTATTATTACTTCAAATTATGAATTAGCCTATAAAACATGTGGATGTCGTGGAAACAAATTGTTAATTTGAATTATATCCGGAGCTCCGTATCAAACTGGATCTAAGATACAGCTAACAAACAACTGTATGTAAATACAGAACAACACACTACAAAAGTTACTACATCATTTTAAAATATTATTTTAAAAAAATTAACTGAACCATTAAGCAGACATAGAATTTAGAGGCAACAGTAAATAATAATAATAATAATAAATAATTATTCTTCTAAATATCAATATTAATAATAAAAATAATAATAAGAATATTACAAATTGTCATCCAATTATTAATGTGCCTTTAATCCCACTCTTTAAACTCCCAAATAAAACAATTTTGTTTCTTTTCACTTCCCCGGTTTCTGTTCTTTGCCGTCTTTCGTGTGTCAATGGCGTAAAATGAGGGCGTGGGGGAGGTGGAGACATGAATTTATATGGGCTTGTTATTCTAATGTAGATCGTTTTCAGCCGCGGCATTTATGAAGGGCAGGTATTGCGTACACCTGAATATCAACGGTACGCACAGTTTCATAAATCAGGCGGTGAGAGAAGTGTAAGCATAATCTTACGCCAACATATACGCTCGTTTCTACGCAAGAATGATAAATGAGGGCCAATGTTTTTAGTGTTGAGTGAATGCGTCAGTGTTTAAGTTGGGTAAGATCGCCACCCAGTGGATAGCGGAAATATGAATTTGTGGTAGAAACTCCGCAGGGAGCGTTTTCTCTTTATTGATTAGATGACTCAACAATATTTATTAACATTTATCCGGATATCGCCATAATTGTGCAGTTGTAGACAAATAAAAAAATATGATTAAAGACTGTTGTGTTTATTTTCTTACATCAGTGGCGCAGTGATACTTATGTGATGCGGTCTGAACCGTGGGTTTACAGGGGTATTTTATCACGGCTTAGAACACGTTTCAACCAATCAGAATGAAGAACCAGAACTGCCCGTCTTATAATAGGATATTAAGCACATTTTTAACCTTTTACATTTATTCAAAGAGGACCATAAAGAGTAACTGGAGACTTTTTTAAAGTGGAAATTTTTTGCTGCAAAGATTTGTTAAATACCAATGAAATTACTAAAGAGGCATTTGTGAAAAAAAGGAATTTTAATTACTAACTAATAACCTTTTTGTTGCCATTAAAGTGACCCTGAACATAAGAGTCTGATTAAAAATGCTAATTTGCAAGAAATAATGTCAGAGTCAGAGTCCACTGCTTGTGTTGTAGTAAACACTCTGGACAAAGTTTTTATGTGTATATGTAAGTTCTTTCTCTGATATTTCAGAGCAATCTGTTGAAATAAGCCTGTGCAACTTTTACACACTCGCAAAATAAAACGGAAATGAAAGAGGTGGTAGTTTTATCAGTGATAGCCTAAAGACCGTGCCGAACATGAACCAGCGTTAACGCTTGACACACAACATGTTTGAAGCATGGCCAACAGCCAATCACAGTGGCCACAACACATGCTCCTCTGTTCTCCGGTTTTTGCATAAACCTAATTGGCTGGCTCTGCACTAGGATATTGGCATAAGGTGATCTGATTGGCTGACGCATGCGTTGGCGTTTGAAAAGTGGAGAAATGTTCAACTTTTGCCACGAGCAACAGCAGTGACGTGATGCCGACAGATCCAAAATTCAGTTCGGCAATGCATGATGTCAAGCATTCAAAGTAAATGAGAAGCGTTAACGCTGGTGCCCGGTGTGAATGTACCGTGACTGTGGTCAAAAATGGATGAGCTCAAAACGTTTTAGACCCCATTAACACATCGTCCACTTGTGAGACTAGACTTTTGAAAGTAAGGCTGCTTCACAATACCATAGAAGAACTATTTTTTGGCTGAATGGTTCCATAAAGACCCTTTAAAATCGCAAGAAAGTTAACTTTCTGAATAAAAAAAGTTTTTTGCTCGTTCATTTGAAGTGAAAGTGTGTGAGAATGAACTTCATGCTTTAGGCCTTTCACTCCAGACAGCAATCATTTTTCATTTCTCCATCTGAACATTTCAAATTGTTTATTCAGTATTTTTAGTAGCTTGATAGTAATACTGAATAAGTAGCTGACAGTGTAATAGTTTAAGTGTTGGTTGACCCAAAAATAAAGGTTGTCAAAATGTACTCATGTTGTCTGGAATGCAAAATCTGCAGTTCTCAAATCTCATGGGAAAGATTTTCAGCACACAACCACTTGAAAACATGACTTATATAAAGACGCAGTAGTCATATGGACTGTCGAAATATGACTTATTTGTCTCTTTTTTGGATTTTAAGTATTCTTTGTGTTTCACAGAAGAAATTTAATTGCATGGTTTGGCGGCTGCTGTAGACAGAGAGCGAGATTTTAATTTGCGGGTGATCAATTTCCCACTGCATTTCAAACAGTTTTATCCGCTAATTTATTTTACAGCCAATATGTGCTGTTTCACATCTGTATGGGTTGAATTTTCAGAGCATTTCCGGAGAGATTTATTCCACATTGTCGTTCCAGGGCACGGCACGCTCTCAGGGTTGCATGCTGGTTCAACAGCGGCATGTCAATGAATAGAAAATAACTGTGGCTTGCACTCTTTCCTTCCCAGTAGGATTTCATCACACATCTGTGCTTCAGTGTGTAGACCCCAACTGAGAATGCAAACCTTCGCTGAGAGTCCCAAATCCCCCTCTGTCCTACGGTTTCCCGTCCGGCCTCACATGATGAGGTTTGGTGCAGGCCGTGCTTTGATTGACAGGACAGTGATGTCATCACACTATTATCCTCCGTGCAAATCAATTCATTTATCTGCCTGGGCATCAGGTGCAATGGACCATAGAGATGTAGAGAGGGGCTTTAAAGAAGGATGCCGTTGTTCAGAATTCAAAGTCGAGATTTCAGGCACGTGAGACCGCAGACAGGAGCGCCTATGTGTTTGACTGAGCCTTCCTTAACAGACAGGGTTCAATATTCACTCTGAGGAGGAGAAGAGAAAGAGACGTGATTGAGAAGAGACCCTGAAGGTGTCAGGTATTGAGGGATAGAGGTTATTGGCAGCGATTTTGACAGCCCTACTTATAAAGAGCAGCAATATCAGCTATTTGAACCCAAACTCTGGAGAAGATTTACTAAAACATTGTTTTAAATTAACAGTAAAAACACTTATGCATTATAAACATGCCTTAGAAAAAGACATTACTGGTGTGCATCTTGAGAAAAATCAATGGCACTGCCTTATTTTAAGAGTTTGGTTCGATCACGCAATAAATCCATTTTGACTAATTTCAGTTAAAACTTGTTTTCTATACTAAGAAAGTGACAAGATGAAAACCATAATCCATAATTTGATTTTCAGAGATTTGTTATAATTATATATATATTTTTTTGCCAAATGCAATAAATCCATTAGAAGTTTTTTTTTCAAAATGCTATAATTGAATCAATATATAAATGTGCATTTATCTTTGCCATGTTATATTCATTTAGTTGACTAGTGTTATACACTGATTAGAAAAAAATAAACATTAAAGGATTAGTCCATTTTCTTAAAAGAAAAATCCAGATAATTTACTCACCACCATGTCATCCAAAATGTTGATGTCTTTCTTTGTTCAGTCGAGAAGAAATTATGTTTTTTGAGGAAAACATTGCAGGATTTTTCTCAAGAAAAATAACAAATATACACTTTTAAAGCACAACTTCTCGTCTAGATCCATTCCAGCGTGACCTAACGTAAATGCGTAGTGACTTAGGGAGGTCACGTGTTGCATATATAAAACGCACATTTGCGGACCATTTTAAACAATAAACTGACACAAAGACATTAATTAGTATCAGTTGTCAACACACTTGTAAACACTGGGGTGGAGTTTCGCGTTCGTCTTCTGTGACCTCTTGACGTGATGACCTATTGCTTTAAAAGTGTAAATTTGTTATTTTTCTTGTCAAAAATGACAATCGTTTTGCTAGATAAGACCCTTATGCCTCGTTTGGGATTTCAACTCCGTTGAAAAAAACTGTTAAGTGTTGAGTTAAGTGTTAATTGTTGGTGTCTATTAAAGTCCATTAAAATGAGAAAAATCCTGACATGTTTTCCTCAAAAAAAAAAACATAATTTCTTCTCGACTGAACAAAGAAAGACATCAACATTTTGGATGTCATTGTGGTGAGTAAATTATCTGGATTTTTCTTTTAAGAAAATGGAATATTCCTTTAATAGCATTAATCAAACCACTTACTTTGTTAAGAACACTGTCATTGCTGCTGTTATATTTGGGACGTCGTCGCTGAACTTTTTTGACAACGATCAGCTGTAAAATGTTTTGGTCCTGCTTGATTTTCGTTGATTTCGAGTAAAACAATGGAAAGTTTTTCATAAGATCCTTTGGGGTCAATGTGTTAGCATGACAGAACCTTGATGCTGTCGTGTGAGAACAAGCAACAGACGACATTTTTCCGTCGCCCGAGTGCCCGAATGGCTTACGTTTATTCCCCACCACAGAATGTCATTAAAATTATTATTTTGTTTTTGTTTGTTGATCACAAAGCAGATGAGGAAAACTAGCATTCAGGAGAAAAGATGACAGAATAACACGGCGAGTATTGGATTTTGCGTAAAATTAAGAATTTTCTTTTTAATGCTGACCTGATACAATACTGATTTTGGTGGTAACAAATTTTTAACTCTTTCTCCGCCAAGAGAAAATGTTTCCCAGCCAATGACGAGAATTTCCGCAATACCGCTATTATCCACTCCGTGTATGTTTTAAAGATCGCTCTGCATCTGATCTCTATCAAAAGTCCTTCACAAAAATGGAATTATCTCAGCTTTTTGTTCAAAAATATATTTTTTTAAAAAAACCTACCCATATTTGAGAGGTGATAAAAAGAGAACTAATGAAGGTAGGATGAAACGTTTTTTTTTTTGGCAGTGAACTTTGAGCTTTATCATTTTACAGGTATTATTTATGCTATTATTTATGCATACATTATTATTATTATTTATTATTTATGTATAGCAACATTACACACTAACTAGCGTTTAAAAAATGGGATCAGAAAGAATGTGACCTTTAATGATATACAGTATGTGCTATAGAAGCTTTGTCATGTTGGCGTTATGCGTCATGATGGCGTTGTAATATAAATTATTTGTGCTGTGAGAGTTTTTAATTTTTGAATGAAATATTCCTTATCAGTGCTCCATCCAATAAGAATCTGAATGAATCATATATTTGGAAGAAATGGAAAACCATTGATTGCAAGTCATTAGTACAGATTGTTTTTAAAGAATGAAATTCAATTTGGCTTTCAAAAGACGATTGTCATAGGCATGTTTTAAAAATAATAATCATTTTCAAACACAATGAAATCTAATTACGCACTGTGTTTTGGTTTATAATGTTTTTTTCTTATTATTTTTAGATTTATTGTGCTGCAGCCCTCGGCCATTTTACATTTTTATTCATAAATCATAATTTAATCACAGCTTGTATATTAAAGGAAGCAAGTGTTTTTTGTGGCATCTTTGAGCGTCCCCGCTGGTACCCCTGCTGTTTCTGCTGCTTGCATGATTTCAGGGGCTTGTTATCACTTCCATTATTTGAGAACCAGAGATTTCAAAATCATAATTAGTTGCTCGCTAACTCGCTTCCAAAATATATTGAGCTGCTCTGATGTCTGACGCCTACATTGGCAGCAGCCTAGCAGATCTGAAACCCCAGAAGTGACTAATTTGGATGTGAATAAGGTGTAAAGTGCAAAGGAGACTCACAGCTGCTCCTGGTATAGGATTTGACGTAAGCATGTGACTAATGTTAATTATCCATAACACTGTACATTTACCTTTCAACTGTCAAAACTTTAAGTGTATTAAAATACTGTCTAGGTGGGCAGCTTACTACGTTTTGGAACAGATTTACTGTACTATGAGAGTTACATTATACTCTCACCTAAAGGATTATTAGGAACACCATACTAATACTGTGTTTGATCCCCTTTCACTTTCAGAACTGCCTTAATTCTACGTGGCATTGATGCAACAAGGTGCTTAAAGCATTCTTTAGAAATGTTGGCCCATATTGATAGGATAGCATCATGCAGATTTGTGGGATGCACATCCAGGGCATGAAGCTCCCGTTCCACCACATCCCAAAGATGCTCTATTGGGTTGAGATTTGGTGACTGTGGGGGCCACTTTAGTACAGTGAACTCATTGTCATGTTCAAGAAACCAATTTGAAATGATTCGAGCTTTGTGACATGGTGCATTATTCTGCTGGAATTAGCCATCAGAGGATGAGTACATGGTGGTCATAAAAGGATGGACATGGTCAGAAACAATGCTCAGGTAGGTTGGGCATTTAAATGATGCCCAATTGGCACTAAGGGGCCTAAAATGTGCCAAGAAAACATCCCCCACACCATTACACCACCACCAGCCTGCACAGTGGGAACAAGGCATGATTGATCCATGTTCTCATTCTGTTTACGCCAAATTCTGACTCTACCATCTGAATGTCTCAACAGAAATCAAGACTCATCAGACCAGGCAACATTTTTCCAGTCTTCAACTGTCCAATTTTGGTGAGCTTGTGCAAATTGTAGCCACTTTTTTTATTTGTAGTGGAGATGAGTGATACCCGGTGTGGGGTTCTGGTGCTGTAGCCCATCTGCCTCAAGGTTGTGCGTGTTGTGGCTTCACAAATGCCTTGCTGCATACCTCGGTTGTAACGAGTGGTTATTTCCGTCAAAGTTGCTTTTCTATCAGCTTAAATCAGTCGGCCCATTCTGCTCTGACCTCTAGCATCAACAAGACATTTCGCCCACAGGACTGCCGCATACTGGATGATTTTCCCTTTTAACACCATTCATTGTGAACCTTAGAAATGGTTGTGCGTGAAAGTCCCAGTAACTGAGCAGATTGTGAAATACTCAGACCGGACGTTCTGGCACCAACAACCATGCCACGCTCAAAATGGCTTAAATCACCTTTCTTTCCCATTTTGCCATTTAGTTTGGAGTTCAGGAGATTGTCTTGACCAGGACAACACCCCTAAATGCATTGAAGCACCTGCCATGTGATTTGTTGATTAGATAATTGCATTAATGCAGTGCTTTTCAAATAGTGGGGCGGGACCCCCAGGGGGGGCTCGAACTGACACCAGGAGGGGCGCGCGAGACCCCAGGGAAAATACTTTTTCAGGAAGTGATTTTTAAAGACATTACACCCCAATCACGCTGATAAGCCGCTTGTGTTTTTTATTATTATTTATTGATTATATTTAATTTTTCAGTATCAAATGGTCAAAAAATATTATACTTTAAATAAGGATTGATTTTTTTATTTCAGGCAAATTGATGCATTTGAAGTCTTTTCTGTTACAGACTAAAAAACAATGTTAATAAAGTTATTCTTTGTTGTAAGTTGATCGATGTTAATTATTTTGTGTTTTCTATTTGTGTTTTCTCAATGTTAATAAGGATACAATGTTTATAATATTTTTAATTTTATAGACAAATTATATTATTTAAAGTATAGGCGGAGAGTTGGGGGGGGCGCGAAATGTTTACCTCTTCCTAGGGGGGCGTGCCAGAAAATAATTGAGAAGCACTGCATTAATGAGAAATTGAACAGGTGTTCCTAATAATCCTTTAGGTGAGTGTATGTATCTCCTTGTTCTTATGTATCCATTAAAGTGAATGGGACAGCACATGACATAAGTCCATTGATATTAGCCAGCCTGATCTCATTAGAATGTGTACATATTTTATGGGTTGATACAGTATACAAGTTAATCATGCAAAAATGTACGATTATCATAAAAACAATAATGAAATCCCACCCCTAACCCCAATGTCACAGGGGTCAAGGCAAATCGTACCAAAATGTACAAATGTAGTTATACGAATTAGTCACCTTGTAAAATACTTAGCATGTTGCAATGTGGCACATCACTGTGGTTTAATGGTTTAATATCTGACACAAAGCTTTCTTACAATAATTCTTTAAATCTGGTTTTGATTATGAAAGATGAGGACGATGCTGCTGTAGGGATAAGACGTCATTTATAGATTTTGTCTTTGACATGAGAACACAGGAGCGCAATGATTTTTCGACCGCTTGGCTGTGAGGTGTTCGGCTTATGGGCTGCACCGTGTCTAAGCAGCTGGAGGTATTTTTGCACCTTGTCGTTGAATATCAGAGGTCATGCAGATTGTGTCAGCAATGCTGACTGTTTCAATATGGACTGCATCTACTGGTTACAATATGATGAATAACAGTTTGAATCTAATAGTTTTTTTTTTTAAGACAGACCACTCTGATGTAGTAGACATGCTTATTACATTTTTACACTTATTTAAGCTTGTTATCACACTAATAGGGTTTCAGTTTACATGGTTACCAATGGAAAATTTAATAAACTGGAAAATCGGGTTTGTAATATCTATACATCCAGATGGTGCTGTTCATTAGAATTTAATCTTATCATGATGTTATGTTGTCAAGTAAAAAACTTGATGATTAGTTAAATGATTAGTAATGATCTGATCTTAAACCTTCCAGATTCTTAATGACATGAATGGTATTTCTGTAAATATATACACAGCAACTCTAAGTGTTTTCACACTTAAACCACACTTAAAAATGTGTGAATGTCATTGCGCTAACAACATATAAAACCAAGTAGAATAAATGATGAATTAAAAAACATTTTTCAAGCAAATAATTTGACATTTAGGCCAGCTGGTTAAAAATATTTTATTTATTGTTGTTTAAAAGGCATTATTTGTTTGCACTTGCTTTGATATGTTGTATTTATTGTGGTAACATAAATAGATTTTTAGGCCTGTATGTCCACATGTTGTGCACCAGATGATCTAAAACCAAAAATGATTATTGATCAAATGGCACATTGTTTAGATCAGTGTTTCCCAATCCTGGTCCTCGAGTACCCCCTCCCAGAACGTTTTAGATGTCTGCTTATTTAAAATACCTGATTCAATTCATCAGCCTCCTTCCAGAATGGTTAACATTGCTGTGTCTGAAACCATTAATTATTCTCTATATAGAGAATGACATTTGAGTCCACTATTTGGTGGAGAAGTAAACGATGCGTCAGAGAGTTTAGTCTCTTACTGTTTGTCACGTGTCATGTTTATTGTATTAGTTAATAATAAGAGAACAAAACAACTGCTTGTCATATTTATTTACTATTATGTTATTTTTATAAAAAATATAATACATAATGTATTATATTTGACATTTATTTTTAATTTGTTTCTTTTTTAAGTAGATAATAACTGACAACAAACAGACTCATCTCATGGAAAGTCGTTTTCTATAGTCACGCAAAATTTTATTAATTTATTTGTGTCCATGGCACAAAAACACAAATGTCTTTTTCGTGACACTTGCACAAATTTCTATAAATAAGTTCTTGTGTTTGTCTTTTTCATTTAATTTTATGTATTGTTTTCTCATTGTTTTTTTCCCCTATATTCTTACCATTGTCGCTTGGGGTCAGAAATTATTTTTGGGGGGAGGGGGGGTTAGAAAAAAAAATACATTTTTAGACATCCTAACCCAAACCCCAACTCCAGGCGAGAATAGTTTTAAAAGCGGAAGAAAAACATGTAGAAACCAAGACATAAAATTACATCCTAACTCAAACCCCAAATCTAAACCCAACCCCTAGTGACAATGATTTAAAAATTGGTTAAAAACAATACATAAAATGACACGAAAAAGAAAGTTGTGCCATGGGCACGAAAAACTATTTATAGTGTCATGAAAAAGACATGCTCAAGGCACAAAAAAGCTGAATTTCGTGCCACGGACGCGAATAAGGTAATACAATTTTGTGTGACTTTCTATGAGATCATGTTGAACAAAAACTAACAAAAGTGTATAAACGTAAATTTGTGGTGTTTACTGTCAGTATCCTTCAGCTGATTACATGTTCGTCTCCCATTGTATCATGGGAAATAGTGAGTGAGCGAGTGTAGGGTTCTGTTCCAAATGACGCAATGTGGACTTTCAGTCTCGTGGCCTTATATTGCACGGGCTCGCTTAGTCTACGAGTTCCTAGGGTGTCCCATCTGTCATTTTTACACTCCAAAGTGTGCTCATCAGCGCCCCCTTTGCACCCTTGATGCAGTCTTCAGCGAAGCTTTGTGAAAGAGCAACCAAATGATGGATGGGAGGAGTTCACAACACTTTTTTCCTATTTCCGGCGTGATGCTCGAGTCTGGCCCTGTCCCAAATGGCACACTCCAGACTTTGATGACATCATGTAGTGCAGACCTTAGGAACCCTTGACGCGATTCCACGAGGATGCACCGTAGTCGTATTTTGGGACAGTCTAGAGCGTCACACCAAAAATAGTACGAGAAGTTGCCCATCAGTGTGAACTCCTTCCTTCCATTGTCTGATTGGTCTGGTTGCTTTTTTGCAAGGACTTATGGGTTGATAAAGTGCGTGAAGCCTGCTGCAGTGCAAAGGGGGCACTGATGAGACTAAGCGAGCATGCGCAATTTTAGGCCGCGAAATCGAAAGTCCACATAAAGTGCGCCAAAATACGACTCCGGTGTGCACTCGTGGACTCGCATCAAGGGTCCCTAAGATCTGCACTAGATGATTCCATCAAAGCGTGGACTCTGAGTAAGTCCACAAGTCCGTAGGGTGCCATTTGGGACAGGGCCTTTATCGAAAAGTCAATGTGCATTGTGGGTAAAAAGTAGTAAGCGAATGTAGGGAATAAAGTTTTCTTTACTGTTCACAAATATAGTGCCGAATGTACCCTATAAGTCAATGTGCATTGTGGGTAAAAAGTAGTGAGCGAATGTAGGGAATAAAGTTTTCTTTACTGTTCACAAATATAGTGCACTACTTGGGAGATAGGGAGCGGTTTTGGACACAGTCCATGTCTCCCTAACAAACTGATGAGTTAAATCAGGTGTGTTAAATAAGGAGACATCTAAAACTTTCTGGGATGGGGGTGCTCGAGGACCAGGATTGGGGGAAACTGGTTTAGATTAGTGAAAAATTCAGCATTTAAATTCAGTTTTATGTTATATTTCTCCAGACTACTATATGGGTGATTCTCACGAAACCATTGAAACACCACGACACTAATGATTTTAGCTTTAAAATGTGTAATATAGTAACATTAAAAAGCATCAGAATTAACACAATACTGTGTTCTACCTTGCACAATGTGTGATTTCAACATAAGAATTTATAATTTGAAATTTTATCTCATTTTCTGCTGAAATTCTCATTACCACAATGTGTCTGGCTGTGTTTGAACATGCGTTATGTTGTAATTTAATCAAATTAACAAAAAAAATTAAGAAAAAAATAAATGGATGTTTTGCTAGACTACTTTAGATGACAGAAAAAATATTTACTGAATATTCATGTATAATAATAATGAAGAAAAATTAGGAAAATGATGTGTCCATGCCTGATGTTCTCATCCTCCGCAACACTTTTTGAGAACAGTTTAAGCACACATACAGAATTTTAATAAAGTTTGATTTTGAGTGACCAAGCACATGGACCAGTTACTTCAAGATGGCTACCAGGTAAAATCATTTTTTACAGTTAATTTAAAATATTGTCTTGTCAGAATGCTTACACGACATTTTGATTATCATTACCGCAACAGATGCTTATTAAATGTTAATTTAATTAATAGAAGCATAATACTTTGATTTTAAATGCATGTGCAGAATCTCCAAATTATGTCCTTTCAGGTTTGTCATGTCATTTTGAAAATATGTCAGTGTTGATGTTTTCTAACTGTTGCGGTAATGAGATTTTTTAGGACTAATTTTTTAAATTATGTTACAAAAAGTGTTAAATGATAAGTAAAAGTTTTTAAATTAATGTTCCCATTTACTCCAGACTTTGTTTTTCAATGTCTGGTGGGAAAAAAAGTAAATTTAAGCAATTTTTACATTTTCATGCTTGACATTTTTAAAATCTTTTTTAAAATTTTTTAAAAAATTTTAAAATTTTTTGTGAGAATCACCCATATAACAACATGCATGTGGAACATTGCTCGCATGAAGCTGCCAAAATAAGGATGCGAGAAAGAAAAGATACTTTTCTGTGGTTTGACTCATCTCATACTGTATATACGGGTGTGTGGGACACAATGTCATGTGTTATCTGTCAAAAATGTATAAGAAAACAACTGCAATGCTATATTATTATATATGCAATGGACCATGATTTTTTTTTAATGAAGTAATGAAAAATGTCAGATGTTACCATGTTTCGACATTTTGTGCGATAGCAGTAGAATAATAATAACGCTGAATAAGACTTGTTCTTTTATCTATTCACCTACTGGGAAAAGTTTTGGACCCTGTTTGGCATCCATTAGCCTCTCATTATAGAAGGAACTCAGTATGCAGCACACAAAATCAGACCAAAGGCTGGGAGTCAAACAAGCGAAGAGACTGATAAAGAGAGAGGAAAATCACTGTCATTGATCCAACACAGGGCATCACTGACGTGAAACAAAACAAACCTGCTGTTTGGAAAAGCAGGCAAGAGATGAACATCCGTGATTTAGGGTGCTGGCTCGCAATTAACCCAGAAACCATACACGCTCTTCTGAACCTCTTCCAGCAATGATTGATGTGCTCATATAAATAACATCAAACAAAGCCAATCTAGCTAGTTCGGTTCTTTAAAAGACTGCTTGCTCACTTGTTTAAGTTATACTAACACCTAAGTCAATTATTTTCACAGTTGTTGTTAGTGAGACATACAGTAGGTCATTGGTCACATGACAATAAAACTGGTGGATGCAGTAGATCCAGAATGTATACTGCGCTCCCTTCATTTAATTCAGCATGATTTTGGTAACATTTTAATGCGGTTTGTCTGCTCGTTTACATGATAGCGGTCAACTTTTGTAGATGGGTAAAGAGCAGGTTTTTGAAAATGGTGTCTTGTTGTCTCCGCAAAATTTGATCAATTAATCTGTCTCCAAGGCATGAAATTCAGCTTTTTCGTGCCTTAAGCACAAATGTATTTTTTGTGACACAAATTTTTATGAATAGTTTTTTGTGTGCGTTGCACGACTTCCTTTTTTTAATCCTAACCCGAACTCTAACCCAAACCCAAAGCGACAATGATTTAAAAATAGGGGAAAAAAGACACGAAAAAGAAAGTTGTGCCATGGACACAAGAAACTATTTATAGAAAAAAATTGTGCGATTGTCACGAAAAAAGCTGAATTTCATGCCTTGGACATAAATTAATTGATAAAATTTTGTGTGACTATAACACGACTTGCCGTGAGTTCATGTTGCTCCATGTAAACTGCGTAAATGTTAATATAACCCAAATGATAATTGTGGCATACTGTGTTTGTGTTACTCGCTCTGAAGAAAAATGAAGAGTTTTCTCAAAACATGTTTATTATTACGTTATAATGTTATTATTTTGTTTTATGGTGCTTCTTAGCTGTATTTTTTAAGTTTAAATGAAGGTTTTAATGAAAACAAACCAACTGCAGTTGCATTGAAATTAATTGGAATGCACAACCAAAAAAACGAGATTTCTGAACAATTAAAAAAACGGTGGTTATCTCGTTTTGCAACGAAACTCTTCAAATGTGTGCAGGCATGTAGTGTTTATTTACAAAGTATGGTCTACTGGCCTGGCACACATAATACAACAAAATAGTCGTCTTTATGGATCCGTGTACATGCAGGTCTTTTTGACAGTGCTGTCATGGATTTGTAAAATTTTTCACATAAAAAGTACTGTACTAACTTTTCAGTTTACCTATATACACAACAAAGTTTCTTTCTCTGAAAACTGAATGCTAAACAAACAAGAACTAAGTGTTTCTTCATGATCGTAAACATATTTGTTCATTTCTAGAAGTAAATCAACAATAATGCCGAACCTTCAAGAAAGCTAAACGTCAACAGTTTTGTAATCTTTCATCCGAATTGCTTTTTTAAATTAAAAAAAATATATTTAGAGCGTACTCAAAAACGTTTTCAAACTTTTTAAAAGGGATTAATCAAAAGTTTTCTGATTAAAGATCAAGCCATAGCACAGGTTTTTCCTTGAGTTATGTAACACATGATTTAATATATTCGATTTTCCTATCGAGAGAACAACGAAAAAAAAAAGGAAAAAATAACAAGTTATTTATTAATTCCACCGTTCCATTAAATCTCTCCGGGAATCACAAGAACATTTTGTAAACCTCATGCACACAGAGCAGGAAGAAATCAATGAAAACATTTATTTCATTTCTTCAGGTAATGAGAATTGTGCTCTTAGTCTTGAAGAGTACGACAGAAACGGAGATTTAAATCCATTTTCAATTCAGTAATTTTGTTTGATTGGCCTTAAAGTAAAACACATGCAGTAAACGCTTCATGTGTACTCTGTAAACTTGGGTTATACTTGTAGTTGTACATATCTTTTTTTGTGAATACATTGTCAAATGCAGTCATGTAAAGAACTGGACAGTGAACTTTAGTAAAATCTCTCCTGGGTTTGATTTGCTGTATGAATGAGATACACTCTTAAAAATAAAGTTTTCTGTCTAAATGGTTCTTTAAAGCACCTTTAACATCTGAAGAACCTTTCTGCTTCACAAAAGGTTCTTTAAGGTGAAAAAAGGTTCTTCAGATTATTAAAATATATACAATAAATGGCATCTCAGTGATGATGTGTTTCATGAATTGGGGAGTATGTGTGTGTACCGTATAAACTCTAAAATATCCCCAAAACTATAATAAACCAGTAATTTATGACCTTATGGGGACATTTTGTGGTTCCCATGTTTATTTGGAAATCTATTATTGCAGATCGTTTCCTGCATGTGAGGGTTTGGTGTAGGGTTAGGGTTAGAAAAAAAGGTTTGTAAAGTTATGTGTGAGTTTAAGTGTTTTACTTGTTGTTGCACAATTTTCCTTTTACATTGCAAAGATTCCTTCCTTGACACTTTTCTATAGTCTTGGTCATTTGCTTCATTTATTTATGTCCTTGAATATTTAATTCATTTTATTTTAATAAATAATCTGCATTTGAACGATGAAAGTGATTTTAACCAAGAGGGTTAGTTGAGTTGAGATCTGATTTATAACTTTTAACAAACATTTGGGGGGGGGGGGCAGGAGAGACGTTTCCTTTTCTGAAGCTTGCTGGTGTTTACATGGTATTTAATCTCATATTTGATATTTCTGTTTCTGAGGTCCTTATAGTCCCTGAGGCCCAAGGCTGTGATGTCAGCAAAGAGATGTTGTTCACCGGTATGAGGAACATATCACCTCTGTGTGTCGTTTCCATGTGTTCTGTAGAGTATAGCAGATGTCTCATTGGAGAAGATCATAAACGTGAGAAATTAAACATTTTGTGTGATATTAACTTGAGTGGCTTTTTGTGATTGTCAGTCCAGATGGAGGTGTGACTGAATGGTGATGACTTTTTTGATAATGAAGGCAGGAATCTGGATTAGCTGACCCTGTTCAAATCTTTGGCAACAGCACAGAGACAGATGTTATTTTACTGTCACTCTAAAAATATTGCTTGAACTCAACAACAAAAATGAACGCAACAGTTTGCATATTTTTTTAAGTTAAGACAAGTTAAGACAACTACTTCTGACATTAAAGGTGGGGTGCATGATTTTTAAAAAACAGTCATTTATTTGATTACTCGTTACTGACAAAAATAACGCTGTTACTAACACCGTTTATTTGTAACCTCGTTATTACCTTTACTGGTGGGGCGGGCCTATCAAAATAAGGTCCAGATTCTATTGGGGTAGGGATGTGTTTGTTTAGATGATTTCAAATGTCAACATTAGCTTTCAGAGATCATGCACCCTGCCTAAGTTCAACCAACAAACTATATTGAGTTGGATTGAGTTGGAAAATTGTGTTTAAACAAGTTGAATACTCATATAAAATGTAATTGTTCTAACTAGTTTTTTCCACATTTTTTTAAATTTGATTTCATTGTGGACACTGATTTATACAAAACTACTAAAAATATTGATATTTTTTTTTATAACACCTTGTCAGGTGACGGAAGACAACCAGTCTTATAATTTTTTAGCAAAATGCACTCTGATTGAAGATTGAAACAAAGATAATGCACTAATTCTCAACTTGAGCAAATGCTCCATTCTTTAGCACAATGTTAACATCTTAAAATACCAAAAGTACAGAACATTAAACATTCAAAAGTCTTGTTGGGTTTTCATCTTGATTAAAAATTCATAAAATAACACCATATTTCTACATTTACTCTCACTATCAAAAGCATACTGGGAACCTGAAACTTGAACTTGAAAAAAATTAAGTTATCAAGCTAAATGCATTGAGTAATAATGTTTTCAAGAAGACACATTATGAAAATCTGATTTTTCCATGTTTAAGTGCTATAATTGTGTCCCCAGTGCTTCTATCAACCTAGAAAATGTGAATAAGATCAACCCAGTAAATTAGTTTTGGTAAACCATTCTCTGCAAGCATGTGAAAAAAATAAGTCATTGAAATTTTGCTCCCCTTGTGATGTCAGAAGGGGATAATACAGCCCCTTAATCTGCACTATCCAACCACAGCACTGCCATTTAGTGCAGAGATCAGCTGATTTGCATTTTAAAGGACACACCCAAAACGGCACATTTTTGTTCACACTTACAAAGTGGCAATTTTAGCATGTTATAAAAATGTATTAAAATAAACAATAAAAATAAATTAGTATTTTAAGCTAGAAGTTTCCTACTCTGGGGACACCAAAGATTTATTTGACATCTTAAAAAAGTAAAATACAGAATTATTTTTTTAGAGTGTTCTTTGTCTTAAATTGTATAATTTGTTGTCACACTTGTGTGTGCATGTAAGAGGGTGAGAGACAAAGATTTAAAAAACCAAATCTGCTCTGCATCTAATCACACACTTCTATACTGCTTAGTAGGCAGAAATTAGTATGCAAAATTATTAGTATGTGTGATTCCTTAGTATGCAAAACAACAGAATGATAGAAACGCCCTGATGGTCTTACTACTCATTAAATGGACACTTTTCTAGGCCATGAAGCTACAAGAGCAAAGAAATGACCAAATTCAGAAACAAAATACCAAAGCTGTTATCTGGGTGCCTCTTTTCATGTTTAAATAATGTACAGTATACACATACTAGAAATGTATTGTTCATGCTTTAATTGTATTTGTTTAACACCAATTGAGTAAATTATTCCCACAGTTGTTGTTAGGTGTTATGTTATAGGTGAACAAACATACTAGCATTATCATTACTTGCTACAATCATAACATGGTAGAAAGCATATCCAGAGTATGCATACTGCACGGTCTGGACAGTGTTTAAAAGTAGTTCATTTAAAACTGCATTATCGTTATTGTAAACATGCAAGATATGTGGTAATAAAACTTTTTATTAGGTTGAAGATAGCAATATGATACCACAAAGCTTGTCTGACAGATTGTCCTCTCATTTGCAAGTGGCTTTGATAAAAGGATCTTCTAAATGAATAAATGTAAAGCTTTAGAAAAGCCCACAGTTTTGTGTGAGCGGAGAAATCTGGTTTATTTCTAAGAGAGAGGGAGGTAAATGCTCATGTAAGACTGAATTACATCTGTTTTACTGTAAAACAAACTTAACTCACTAAAAGGGTAACATGAAATTATAAAACTTTATTACACGGCACTCTAAAATGCTTTATTCTGATTGGCCAGTTGCAACATTTGCAAGTTTGTTACACCGATATACCACGGGGCTATTGAATGCTTTGTTCTGATTGGTTCAGAAATATTCCACAGGTGTTGATTATTTTTTCTGTAAAACGCACACTTAACCTGTCAAATGTAATTGATTCTGGTCCTTTGAATTTTTTGCAAATAATGCACACCACCTTGGTTGTCCATTACAGTTTAACATTACACAAAAATAAATATAATTATGTCTTTTAACTCTTTTTCCGCCAGCGTTTTAATAAAAGTTGCCAGCCAGCGCCAGCATTTTTTGTGATTTTCACAAAAGTTTTATGCCTTCCAGAAAAAAAAACTTTCATCCTACCTTCATTTGTTGTCTTTTTATCACCTCTCAAATAGGGGAAGGTTTCTTCAAAAATACCTAATTTTGAGCAAAATGCTCAGATAATTGCATTTTTGTAAAGGAGTTTTGATAGAGATCAGATTCAGAACGATTATCAAAACGTATATGGAGTTCTTACTGTTTGACCTAAAGAGTTGCTTCTGTGTTTTATAAGTTGAGTAAGATCACCACCTGGTGGACAGTAGCGGAAATATGGATTGCCAGAAAAACTCGTCATTGGCAGGGAAGCATTTTCTCTTAATTGACGATTTAACTCGTCAATGGTGGGGAAAAAGTTAATAACATATAGCCTATGACATTATATTTACAAATGATGAAACCAAATTATGTGTTCGTGATATTTGAACTTCTTGTCTTCACATTTTTGTATTCATGATGAATAAGCAAATAAAATATTTGAAATTAAGATTTAATGCTCCTTACCTTATAATGAGGTAAATAGCTGTGTAATAAGCGGGATAATGTACAGGCAGCCAGTTTTTATGTAAGTGATTATCTATATGCAGCCAGTTGTTGTTTCATGTTTTCTACAGGGCTTTTAAATGCTTTATTCTGATTGGTTGAGAAATGTTTTTTTTTTTTTTTTTTATAACCGCACACCTTTATACTGTCAAATGTCTTAAAATAACCAATGGAGCAATGTCTGTGATAACCTTGGTACAGTATAAGCAAAATAATTGCCTCCAGTCTTTTGAATTATTTTAAAATAATTTAAAGGGGAGACTGGTGCAAGTTGTCATGCTTCTACAATACTGAATATCTCCCACTTCCAGCAAAACAATTAACTCAAAATGTGTTGACTTTTTGTAAAAACTTGGTTAGCTTGACTGCTTTATGGTACATTGATGAATTCAAATCCTGTCCTACATTTCTTTTGTTGACAATCCAGTTTTACAATAGAGTTTGTCACATTACAGAAGTGAACTGCATTTCTTGTTAAATCTAAAAGCAGGAGTGTTCCTAAAGAAGATAAATGGGGAGGTTTCAGAATTCATGTTATATTTTCTGTTTTTATTGTTATACACTCTTGATTCAACCCATGGTTATATGGACAAATCCAACCGTAGGGTTTAGTAACCTAGAAAACATCCATATCATGGATTAAAACAACCCAGCATTTTTAAGAGTGTATGAAAAGATTCCTCCCGGGGCTTTTTCTGTTTGGTGGCATTCCATTTAAAACTGATGAGGGATAACCTAAATCCAAAACCTTAAGATGGAAAACATGAATTTTAAAGTTAAGAGAGGGTTGAAGAAGATAACTTTGTGTTTCTTTCTTTTTTATGCTCTTTCTGGAAAATGCATTTGGGTTAGCAGACAGTAGAGCTTCTGACTAACACCTCCTTTTGAAAATCCATTACAAACTATATATATATTTTTATCAGGACTGGCCTTTATAGCTAATAACATATACTGTCAACAGCACTCTGCCATTTCTGTAGGAGCTCAGGCGACCTTGGACTGACAGCAACATTTTTATGACATTTCTCAGCTTCTTTTTTTACATTATATACATTTTCTGGTCAACTATGATAATAGCTCATCACAGTTCCTTGGTTAAATGTAGCAAACCGAATCTATCATTTATTTGCATGTCTGTTTGAGTCTCATAGATCAAATCCTCTTTGTGTCCTGGTCACCTGGGAAATTTGGATCAAAGAAAGAAATTCCTTCCTCCTTGACACACCAACGCTATCACATGGCAATTTGTAAATATTTCAAGAGGTGCCATATTAGTTCGTAAGACCACATTTGTACAACCAGTTTGTTTTTGCCCCAGTGGCGTTTTTTTTTTTTTTTTGGGGTGGGGTTTCGTTATTATTTTTTGTTGATAATGGTATGTTTTTGTACGATTAACTGCGTACAAGTTTATATGAATTAGCTTTAAAAATACATCGGGCAAAATAAGTATTTGACACATCAGCATTTTTATCAGTAAGGGGATTTCTAAGTTAGCAATTTACCAAAAATTTCCACCAGATGTAACCATCAAGCCAAATATTGGTTAATATATAATTCAAGAAATCAGAACATTTAAGTATACAAGTTGAGTCATAATAAATAAAATGAAATGACACAGGGAATAAGTACCGGGACATTCTGGATAAAAATCTGCTGCCATCAACCAGAAAGCTGAAAAGAGGGTGGACATTTCCGCAAGCCAATGATCCCAAACACAAGGCCAAGGAAACAATGAAGTGGTTTCAAAGAAAGAAAATCAAGTTGCTTAAATGGCCCAGTCAATCACCTGACCTAAATCTCATAGAAAATCTATGGAGAGAATTGAAGATCAAAATTCATAAAAGAGGCCCAAGGAACCTTCAAGATTTAAAGACCATTTATGTGGAAGAATGGGCCAGAATCACTCCTGAGCAAAGCAGACGACTGGTCTCTCCATACAAGAGGCGTCTAGAAGCTGTAATCACCAACACATTAAGTGTGTTTAATACTTATTCCCTGTGTCATTTCACTTTATTTATTATGACTCAACTTGTATACTTAAACGTATTTATGGGTTTCGCTGTTCGTTTACACAAAAATGGTGTTTTGAGGTCCCAAAACCGTAAATATTTGAAGATAGGTTTCAAAGTGCAAGTTTTTGAAAACGACGCCCTGTCGTCTCCATGTAAACGTCATGCGCATGTGTTAATTCCGTCAATAGTCATGCAGCAGTATAACCATAGTCACATGGTGGCCTATGGGACCGTGTTTGTGCTGTTTAAGATTCTGAGTTTATAAACATTTCCCCAACAAAGTTTATAAAATATTACTGCTTTATAGTCCAGGGTCACTTGTAGTAATAAATCTACAACATCATCCATCTAAACAAAACTGCTTTATGCTTTCGCTGTCTTGATTGTTTGAGTTTATTGCTCAGTGGAGCATTTGTATACAGTGTGTGCAGATGTCTAGTGTTTCTACACAAGCAACATCGCAAACTACTGGCCTGTCACACTTAATAAAGGGTTTGTAGTCGATTTTGTGGATTCGTGTAAATGTGGATCTTTTCAACAATATTGTTGTGTGCACGTTAAATTTTTCAGAAACACAAAGGAAGTACTTTTCAGTTTTCTACTACTTTGTCGTGTAAACCTAGCCTCTCTCTCTCTCTCTTTCTCTCCCTCACACTATTCCTCTCTCCCTCTGATTTAGGTAACAAAATTGACCCATGTCACAATTTTCTGCTCAGGTGAACGTGAACACAAGGTCCGTTGTATGGGTCTAGAGCAGAGGTCTTTAACCTTTTGCAGGCCAAGGACCCCTTAATGGATAGAGAGGAGGACCAGGGACCCCAGTAGATGTATTCATATAGATACTTTGTTATTATGCTTACATTACAAAAATATTCAAATAATTGTTTTAGATTTAAAGTCACATACTGTTAACATACTACCTACAGTAACACATAATTTACTGAATAGCTTTTAAAGAGCACCTATTGTCCGATTCACGATTTTACATTTCCTTTGGTGTGTAAATGTGTATTAGAACATGTTAACAATATGAAAAAGGAACCAACCCCCAAAGTAAACTATGACACCAGTCATCATCTCCAACGTAAACTGTATTCTGATTGGTTGTGAAAGGTTCCACGGGTGTGCATTATTTTTCGATAACCGCACACCTAACTTGTTAAAAGTCTTAAAAATAGGCACCAGAGCAATGTTTGTGGTAACTGTGGTATAAGCGGAATAATTGAGTTTGAATTATTTAAAAATAATACACACCCGCGGTGTAACGGCACTCCGCTTCACGACGTGCGGCATTACCACCTTGGGTGTGCATTATTTTCTTATCATTCAATGGGCCAACGTCAATTATTCCTTACTTGGACTACAGCAAACACACGGATTGTAGGCAACAGTTTACTTCCTGGGATTAGTGATGTAGACAAGACTGACATTATCATCCTCCTGCTTCGGACTCACTAAGTTAACTCCTGTTAGCAACCGAATCTTTCAAACATGGTAAGGAGCGTCACGTTTTCGGCTGACATCAGAGGTATTCAGGCCAATCACAACGTACAGATTAGCGTGCAAATAAGGGACACAGAGCGTTTCAAATTTGTGCGTTTCAAATCTGGAGCTACAAAAATGTACGGTATGTGGAAAATAATGTTTTTTTTACCATGAACTACCCGAACACATTGTATTATACCAAATAAACAAAATAACGTTTTTTTAGCAATGAAAATGAATTAAAATCCATTTTAGTTAAGTTTTTTATAATTTAATACATTTTTATTATTAACCTATTAATGCATTTTGTTGCATAATGTCACCCCCCCAAAGTTTTTGAATTCAAGCAATATTTGGAGGACACCTGGTAATACCACCAGGGATCCACAATGGGCCCCGAACACCCAGTTGCAGACCCATAGGGTCAGTGTTATCATGTTTTGAGGGGAAGCAATGCAACATTGGTTTTGCAGCCGGATATGAATTCATGGGATTTTTTGTGGAAGGTAAAAATGGATATCTTGAATTAAAATTATTTATGGACTGTCAGTGTCAGAAATGTCATTTCTAAGTATGGTGTCAGCTTTACGGATGGCCCACTAGAGAACCAACAGGGTTTCTGAAATCCAGTAAGAGAGGGACTCGGAAATGATGCTGTTTGATGTATTGATCTGACATACTGGATGGTCGCTGTCTACAGCAGTATTATAAAATCATGGTGATCTACTAATAAATGTCCCATTAGGTGCATTTTTGAACCATGCATCTCTCTCATTTGTATTTTCTCCCTCCTGCAGATCAAACTGTTCTGGAGTTCTAGGCGATCGAGTGTTTATTCGGAGACGGATAGCTCATACTGCAGGTGAGAGCTTCTATAGCCTTTGTTTTATTCATCTGAGCACTTTTTTCACAAAGAAGCTGGTTAAAAATTCATCCTGTCTTAGAGATTCATGCACCTGGTTTCTTGGTGTATGACAATGTCAGAATAACAGAAAGTGACGATAAAGCCGCAATGTTTGCGGTTGAGAGGTGTGCACTTCCCAGTCCTCGATTCAATCGATGCGATCTATGATTCAAAATACAGCAGACGCTCACAACAACATCACTTATTCATCTCATTCCATCTCAAAATCCTGACAGCACAAAGATCTCTAAGAATCTGCAGGCTTTGTGTAAGATGTGTCATTCTTAGCCTTGACCTTTTGGTCCGCGTGAGCTCGAGTACGACACTCCTGTTTGCTTTATTGCCTGCACAACCTTTTCAGACAGAGCAGAAAATAAATCTGACCTACACAGATGAATGAACAAACCGTTATTCTGCACCAGCAATGACAGACGAATAAAAGCGAGCCGAAACGACAGACTTTCCAAATCAGAAAACGATGGGTAATCATTTTCTCCAAACCCTTCTCAATTGATCTTTTTTGTGTTGGGTTATGGTTGGTTACCTGGTTTCTATTTGGAAAAGGCACCAACACTTTTCAGTTTCACATGAAATGAGAGGCGAATGCCATTGTGACTTTCTTGTTCCTGTGGGCAAAAGTTTACTGCAGTCATTTTTTCTTTGAGGAAACTTATGTTTAATGGTTTGTTACAGTGCTGCTTTAAGTGTTAAAAGTAAGGAAGGGAGAGAGGGAGAAAGGTTTGGAGGTGATTTATCTGTATAGATTGACTGTCAGAGAGATAAATTGAGGGAGGCATTAGGTGGAAACATCACATAGCACACTGTATATAACGGTTTGGCGTTTGGAAATATATTGCAGTGTAACTTAAACAAGTAATACATCAGACTCAGCTTTCACACAAGAAACGAAGATGGCAAAAAGTTAACATTAAAGTTAAGAGTGACATAATGTGCCATGCGATCAGATAACTGTACTACATAAAGTTTAAAAGTGAGAACAATGCTGTTTTTTCAAACCATGGTTGCCATTGAGATGTGTGCACTTCCTGGACCTTGACTCAGTCGTGGACAAAACCAGTAGTTGGTTTAAGTTAACCTAGATAATGTATATATTTGACCCAATCATAGGTTAAAACAACCCACAAATTTAATTTTTAAGAGTGTAAGTGTTTCATTAATCGATCAACAAGATATTGACTTAATTTTTTAAAACGTCAATATAACCGTAAATAACTCTCTAAAATAAATTGAGAAAGTTTGCAAAGCTGTTAAGATGAATAAAATAAAGAATCGATTAAAATATTTAATTTAGATTAATTGCATGATTGTCATGAATTAACTTGCGATTAATCGCAAATAAATCACACATTTTTATCTGTTCAAAATTTAACACTTTTCAAGTTTTTCACTCATTCCAGTCAAGTTGCCAGATTTAAAAAGATTTGAAAAGATTTTCAAAAAAGTTTCACAAAATGCCTTCCAGGAAATTTTCTTCTAAAAATATATAAACATACAAATATATCAAATGAAAGAACAGGCCCTCTGCTTTCAAACAAACAAACAAAATGGCAAAAAACTGTTTCATCCTATCTATATTTATTTCTCTGCTTATAAACTCTTGAATATGGGTATTTTCTTAAAAAAATATTTTTTTAGCAAAAAGGAATTTGTTAGAGATCAGATTCAGAATGATTATCAAAACATACACAGAGTTTAAAATTAGTAAAAAAACATTTGATTCAGTTTTTTTTTAAATTGGTAAGTGGATAATCGTGGTATTACAGATTTACATAATGGCGGGGAAAGAGTTAATACTCTAATCAACATGGATGTGGACAAATATATATGCTTTATGCTAGGGATGCACCGATAGGATTTTTTTGGGCCGATACCGATTCCGATTTAAACAGACAACTTCTGGCCGATACCGATGCTGATACCGATATTAAACACTTGTATACAATACTTTACAGTTGGCTAGTTTATTTCTGCATCAAATTATTTTTACTGAACATGGATTGGATCTAATTAACATTCAACTGACCAACATAATAAGAGAGGGACAAATTAAGCTAAAACAAATATAATAAGACAGCATGACAACCTTCAAAGGTGGTTTTTGCTATTCAGCATTTATTTTATTAACAACATCAACTCATTTTTTACATATAATGGATTTCTTTATGCAGTTAATTAATAAACAATCGGTATCGGCCTTTTTTGTGCTATTGCCGATATGCCGATGGTTTCAAATTCATCAAAAATCGGCCGATAAATATCGGTGGCCGATACATCCGTGCATCACTACTTTATGCAAATGTATGTTTACACTAGTCTATTTATATTTTCGACATACCCGTCAGCCATTGTTTTGTATATGAATTTTCTTTTCAGATTATTTGTGACCCGTGCTGGCAAATTTTTAAAAATTAGTTAGTTATATTTAGACATTTTCTATTAAAAACTTTAAAACGAATTTTTTTAAAATGTATTTGAACTCGTATTGAAGAACGGAAAACACTACATTTTTACACTACTACAAAAAATTATTTTTATTAAGATTTTGGCAGAAATGTTGCCGGTAGTTGACATATGTTAAAAAATTTGAATTGTATTGTCTTTATAAATAGATAATATGCTAATTAAATGGTATATGTTTCACTGACTATCAAACATGTCTATTATCATAAATAACAGGCATCATTACATAAAAATGCCTGGTTTCATTTTACATGAAAAAAGTCTGTCTATAGAAACATACATAAACATACACTTTAAAACATAGAGTTTCACATACAAAACATTTATATGCAAGCGGCCATTATGTAAATATTATATTCTGTCATTATGTTTGTCAATATGTTGATGTCTGGATACAGAAAGTGCCGATATGCATCTCCAAACAACAAGTTCGGTTCAAATGTTCTTATTCTATAGAAATCATTCAGTTCATAAACATTGTTTTATTGCAGGTGGTTCAGGCAAAGTCAGTTTTGATCTAGCGGGTGTGCATTATAAAGTCATTACTGAGCTTAATCGAACAGGAAATAAACTGTTTTCTTTTCAAAATGAGTAATGAGAGAGATCGAGCCATGTTGACTTTTATAATGCCGGACATGAATCATTTAATAGTCAAACTTCTGACCAGGCCAAATGAACCGCCAGCTATAATAAGTGGTCAAATACAGCAGGCTGTCATAATGATGGATATCTGCTCTTATAAACAGGAAAGTGAAAGTAAAGTACAAAATTATACTGTTTCCACAAGGGCTGCATGGGAAGTCTTACAGTTTGTGTGTTACCTGACTGTGCTTTACAGAAATCTGTTTTTTTTTAGATGTCGTTATACTTCTATCCTTTATTTCAGAAATGATTGACTGGTGTTGTAGATGTATTAGTAGGTGTACATGAATTGTGAAGCTCTGCACGACTGCAGTTACTGTAGTACAGTATATTTGTGTGGATCATTGTGTTGGCTATGGATTCACTTTGTCAGTCCATACTGCCCTTCAGCAATATTTAAAGAGACAGATGAGGACAGATGAGGCGCGTAACCTCGACATAGCCTTCAATTGATTGTTTGAATTGCAATTAGCAATGCTGGAATGTAAGCCGGTATCGGGTATGCATATGAAATTATGAAACGGCAGTGAGATGGGAGCAAAAGAATTAATGGAATGTATGACATTGTAAAAATCCCTCTCTCTCTTTCTCTCTCTCACTCTCTCTCGCTCATGGGGAACCTTTTGTATGCCAGATACATGCTGATAGTCTTCGTCTGCAGTTTCCTTAAGACTTAAGACATGCTGCCAGTTTCCTGGGAGCACAAACCTGCCCAATAATAATAATAACACAAATCAAATATATCATATCATATAAATCATGTATTGCCTTGCTTTTTCAGCACCACGATAAACGGTATTGAAAGGACAATGCTTGCTTTAAAAGTGAGTTTACCATATGCACATCTGCCTACAATTCTGCAAAATTTGTTGTTTAAAGTGCACCTTTTAAGGAAATATTACATAATGAGTGTTGGCAGTGTGTGAACATAACCACCCTGCGATGAAAAAATCCCCCCGCTCCTTGTTTTTTAATCCCCATTAAACCAAAGTAGACATGCCTTTTGATTTTATTATCAATGTGAGGTCACACTGATAAAGCCCCGCCTACTTACAGTCCTGCATGACCATAGTTTCCACCTTCAGTGAGTTGTACTCTGTCCACTATACTATATCTCAGACTGTATTAATCAGATCTATTTTAACTGAAAGCACTTACTGTCTGTTTGTAAGGAAGTGAGAAGCTGTAGCTCATTTGCATTTAAAGATACAGACATTTAAACTTGTTTTTTGTCTGTTTTGATGCAGGTTTATTAAAAGTTATAAAGCAGACACAGACACAAATTAAAACCTACTCTTTGTTGAGTAGATTTGTGCCGTTTACTTGTTTACGGACGTATACACAAAGACGTGCTGAATGCTAAAGCGACTTACACTGTCCTTGCGGTTTAATTTTAATTAGCAAAGCTGACTAAAACATACAGATGTGTTTTAACCATTCATTACTGTCCCTTTTGTAAGTTGCCAATGCTTCTTTTAAACAACAAATTATATATATATATATATATATATATATGTATATAGTTATATAGTTACTTTTGCGTTACTTTTTCTTGGCTGAGGCTTGATCGCTTTCAGGCCTTGCAGGTGTTTTTATGACTGAAAAGTTCTGCATTCAGAAGTTGCATATTTCCATCACAAAAATGTCGAGTTTTGGCCTCAGTTTCTGACTTAAACTGTTCCCACACAGGCGTGTACATATATAGTGCATAATGTGACTACTGTACGTTCAGTTTAATTCAGTACATAATTTTTTTAATCAAATAAATTAACTAAAAAAGTAACTCAAATATTAATGTGTACATTCAAAAAGTAATGCATTACTTTACTCGTTACTTCAGAAAAGTAATATTATTATGTAATGCACACTGCTCATAATGTGTTACCCTCAACACTGTATATATATATATATATATATATATATATATATATATATATATATATATATATATATATATATATATATATACATTATTTAGATTTGGATGGGTGGTACTCCATGAGGCAAACAATAGCTGGGTTTACATGGTCAAGTGTAATCAGTTTAAATGTTAAATCACGCTTTTTTTTAGCTAACGTAAATAGGTGTTTTTGCTGTTTGATAAATATAATCAGAACGACATAAAGCTCTGTGTGCTCGTCATTATTAATTATGACCTGAAATAGACGCACAGCAATTTTAGGAGGATGGCTTGCAGAGCCGGATTAAATAAATGGACTACACTAGGCAGGCTGCATTTTTTGGGCCCCCCCATCGAGGTTATTTATGAATTGAAATCTGAAACTTACCAAAGTTACTAATAAAAGTGAATTCACATTTTACATAGCCTAGTCTTTGCTTACAAATTGGTTGTTTGTATACCAAATTAAGTCATGTGTTGTATATTAACCAGTCTATCAGACAATTTTTTGCTAAATGTATTATTTATACGTCATTACACGGCTCTATTAAATGCTATTAAATTATCCTGACCTTATCCATTGGGAGTGTCATTGTTAAGGCAGTAGTACCAGTAAATAACCAATAGGTGTCAGTAATCCGCGGGAGAGCTTCGCTGCATATTTCTCTTCAAGATTGAGAATTGCAACGAAATCCTCGTCGAGCAACACGTCCACTGAGGTAAATGTCCTCAAAACACTGGTTATTTATGTTTCAGTTATATGAATTATATAATAACAGTTTTTATATTATGTATAACAGTTTTATCTCAAAGTAACGGTAGTGCTAAACTCTAATGTATCGTTTCTGAGGCTGCTAGATTTTTCTTTACGCTATTCACGTTTGTGAAGTGAATTTAAAGCACATATTGCTTGCATTTGACTTAGTTAGCCACTATCCATTGGTTTTGTTATCATGTTTGGTATCTAACTGATTTTTTATTTATTTATTTTTTGCAGCAACCATGTCTGTGTCCTTAAAGGAACTCTGTCAGGTACAGATTAGAACTATGAACTTGAAAATCAACCATTCTGATGACTGGCGTCCCCATCCAAGTCACCACCTCAGACAACAACAGTCATACACTCACAAACACAAATACACTCAGTAATGGGCTTAATAAAGAAAGACTTAACTATGATTTTATCTGTGTTAACCTATGATATCAGTTATTGATGTATTTTAAATATTTACGTATTACTAGGCTTATCATACATGCATTGAAGTTTTAAAATGTATCTAATATAATACTGTAATTAAATTGAATGTTTTGGATACCACCATTAAATTATTTTGTGCATGTAAAACACAAGCAGCAATGTTTTTCTTGAATTCAATTTTGAATTAAATTGAATGTTTTGCATACCACCATTAAATTATTTTGTGAATGTTAAACACAAGTAAATGTTTTATTTATTGGAGATAAAATGGCAGTTTAATTAATATAATACTTCTGTTTGTTAGGCACTAACAAGTGAAAATAGTTAGGTTTAAGTACATTTATTAAAACTCGATAGCTGTAATGCTTCTGTGCAGAAGGAAGCCCGTGAGCCACGAAGGTAAGTTTGCGAGCAGATTCATTTCCACTTATTAGACAGCAGTCCGCTCATCGTGTTTTGTATTGCATCACTTAAAGATCGTAAACCTTTAAAATCGAGTTTAGATGTATACTACAGTCAGCTTTGGTTAACTATTGAAGCATCGTCTTTAAGGCTCAATGTGACCGCAGTATTTGTTGAACACTGCTGGCAGCGGCGACGTCTGTGTCCGTACCATTTTATCAATGAGAGCATAAGTTCGTATCTCTCTGCTCCCGAGTCATATAGCTCGTCTTTAATTGAAATAATGTTTAATATCTTAAAAAATACGGCGTTTTTTTTATTTCCTGAAAAATAATGGTTTTGGAGATACGGTGATACCCCGCCCGACAGCGGCGAAATTGTAGATGGGACATTTGTAAAAAAAAAAATCCCCCCTCTGTCTGGGCCCCATCCCGTCAATCGGGCCCTAGGCACGTGCCTAGTTTGCCTTTGGGTTAATCCGGCTCTGCTTGTATGCATATATTGAAACAGCGCGAAACTCATTTGTGCAATGTAAACGCTGTTATACAATTTATCAGAATGATTTCCTTCCAATTGAGGCAAAATGTGTCCATGTAATCATAGCTATGGTTAACTCTTTTAAGAGAAAACATCTGCATAAAAAAAACGTGTTTCTGAAGAATTTTATGTTAATCTGCAATACCGTGATTATCCACTAGATTTATATAAAAAAAACGAAGCCAAAACGTTATTTACAAATTTTAAACTTTATGTATGTTTTGATAATTGTTCTGAATCTGGGCTGCGTTTCCCGATAACGTTGTCTCTTAGCACGCTACGAAGACTCTTAAGTTAAACCTTAACTACAGGTATACCTTTTCTAGGCGTGTTTCCCAAACTGTACCTTAGCGGGTTTCTTAAGGTATATTTTCTTATGAACGATGTTACCAGGTGCTGTCCATGGCGATGGTGCTGAATAAGTTGATATCGATAGCTTGACAATCAATTATTCACTTTATGTAATAGGTTTCGCTGCGTTATGAGATAGCGCAGTTCTTTATTAAAGAAACATTTCAGAATTAATTCAAGTTAAATTTATTAGAAATATCTTGTAAAAATATTTCAAATTGCAAACAACTAAATTCAACCTTGTATATTTTATGTTATATCAAACCCGTGCAAAACCTGACACTTCATTTCCAAACGTATCATGCATAAACTGCTCCAATGCATCCGCTATGCCTTCACTTGAAAGGATCATTTATATTAGGGGTTCCCAATTAGTGCGTATAAGGTGGGTCGTCACCTGGCTTGGCTGTGCATTACACTTAAAATATATAAAAACAAACTATTATTGTTTATTAGTTCACGCGTTTATTGTGCTTGGACACTGGATGCGCATACCGTGCGGTTATAATGCGGAAATAGCTTAATGGACGCATTTCTGGAGACTGTCTGTCTACCTCAAATATAACATATAAAATATATATTATACAATACATAAATGTATATTGCTTTAGATGTTTATAAAGAATATGGCATGCAGTTGCCTCAAAGTTATAAACCATTAAAACACTTTGATGCAAAGTCGAATTAATATTAATAATCATAATAAAGAAAATCAACAATTATGATTTTGTGATGAATCTGCTCCCGTGGCATGCTATTTTTACCTGATTTATTTATTTGCAGCTAAAATACAAGCCGGTAGACTAAAGATTTAACGGATATGAAATGCACAAATGAAATAGTAAGAATCGCGGTATAGCTGCCATAGTTTCACCAACTCATCCACTCAAAATATATTTTTTAAATACACTGAAAAAAAAAAACTTGTAAAATTTACTTAAAAAAATCCTCGTAACAATTTGCACGAACTTTTTTTAAGTAAAATGTACTGCTTTTTTATAAGTAAAACTTACCTACTAAAATCAAATAAAATTTACTTAAAATTGCATGATAAAACATATGTTAAATAATTAATTAAATGTTGCCTAATGATTTTATTTAGAAGTTAGATTTATTTTAATCGTTTAGGTAAAGCCTATTAGGTTTTTTTGAAAATTGAAGCATTGCTGTCCTAATAATATTAAATAAATCGTATTTTCTGTTCGTTATTTTCTTTAACATATTCCTATGGACCTAGTTACTTTTAGTGTTATAATGCCATTTATAACACACAAAATTCATGACTAACAACAAGTCAGTCATTGAATAAACTTGATTCTGAACAGAAACGCACACAAACTGTGTTTCTGACATGCTTAATCAGCACTGTGGAGGGAATTACAATACAACGTTCTGAACAGGCTTCATGTAAAAAAAACACTGATCACAGAAACGGTGACTTCACAAAATTATTATTTACAACAAAACAACATCAATATATAAGAGATTAAACTAGGGCTGGGTGGTATGACGGTATATTCCGTTACCGGGGAATAAAATGTCAGACGTAACAGATTTTTCTATTCAGTCTATTCCGCGGAATGCAAATAAGTGGGCGTGGCTAACGCTGCCCTCACGCTTGTTAGACTAGTGTGACGGAGAAACAAGTAAAATAATTCACTCATAAAAAATAAACGAGTTATTTCTGTAATTTTTTGCAGCGAGACTCTCGCTCGCTCTCTCTCTCTCTCTCTCTCTCTCTCTCTCTCTCTCTCTCTCTCTCTCTCTCTCTCTCTCACTCTTGCTCTCTCTCCCTCTCTCTGTCTGTGCTCGTGCAGCAGCCGGCCGGTCTCTCGAGTGCAGAGGTCTCTAGGCACACGCAAGGAGCTGCGACGCCTAATAAAAGGTTCTTCTCAAACATAATGCTAATAGTTGTAATGTTTTAACTTTAAGCAAGCTAAGACAAAACTCGCGTTTATATCAGTGACACGTGCGCTGCTGGAGCGATGTAGTTTGACGCGCCATTTGCTTATACAAACATATTTGATCGGAAAGACGAGAAAGAGACAAAAATGTTAATGTCTAATAATAAGTAAAGGGCGTCAAGACCTTAAAACAGACTTCATGATCATCACATCATAGCACCTGTCATTTATAATATCTAAAGCTTCGTCTCACATATAAGCTAGGTATTCATCCTGTCTGTAGGTTTTTGCATATATTTATACCTGTTCATTTTACATATTGCCTATTTTTTATGTAATGTATACATCTGCTAAAGTTTTTGATTAAAATTTACTTAATTATTTTAGGACTATGTGCAGTGACTATACAAAAGTTAAATAATACAAGAAAATATCTAATAAGACTTACTATTCCCACACAGTTCATTTTTTTATATTAATTAATTGTGTATTTATCATAATTTTACTTAGGAAAATCTAGTTCTCAATTAATGTTAATATTATTATGTAGAAATTATGAGAGTTAATCTAATAAATATTACTACACTAAAAAGTTCATTTTTTCAGTGTAGTTTCTTAAGCCTGTAGCATTTAATAGATCGAAGCTGATGTTTCTTTGGGAAACATAATGAAAAATCTAACAACCATCAGTGTATTGATGTCTAATTATGTGAATGTTTTATTCTTTAAATATAAAAACAAAATATTTGCCTAATTGAACACAGAGTGTGCAACTTTTTTTTTACAAATATTTAGTTATATAGACTGCAATATAAGCTTTTATCACAGTCATGGCCCCTAGCGGAGTCAAGTGGGATAAGGAATAGCTAAGAGTGCTCCAGACCAACCTTTCGAAAGTACGACTTACAGAAGGTATACGTAACTAAGAACGTTTCGGGAAACACATATTAACGGTAAGGTACAGCTTAAGGTACAACTTAAGAAAGACGTAGAGCAAAGAAGGTTTCGGGGAACGCAGCCCTGATCTCTAAAAAAATTTCTACCCAAAAATGCAATTATTTCAGCTTTTTCCTATTTTTATATATTTTTAGAAGAAAATTTTCCTGGAAGGCATTTTGTGAAAATCACAAAATACACTGAAAAAAATGATTCATTGAATTCAATCAACTCCTTCAAGGTAAGTGGTTGCAATCAATTTATTTAAGCTACATTTAAACAAAAGTTTTATATTTTATTTTACTTTACTAATCTTTTTTGTTTAAATGTAGCTTAAATAAATTGATTGCAACCACTTACCTTAAAAAAATTGATTAAATTCAATGAATCATTTTTTTCAGTGTATGCTGGCGGGCAACTTTTCAAAAAAATGGCTGACGGGGAATGAGTTCAATGTTAAATCAGATTACTGACAGCTTGTCTTACAGTCCCAATCTTCTCTGTTTTTCTATCATTCTCTCTCTGTATCTCTTTCTTCTCATCTGTCTCCTGGTATGACAGCTCTTCATGGTCTATCAGTGAGCAGAGTTCCTCACGTGTGCCATGTTGCATTGACAACACACAAAATGTCAAAGAGTTTGATGGACAAACGTGTAGCGTGTGAGTGTTTTATCTTTGATTTAGCGAAATGTCAGGCAACTGTACGATCAATTTAGCAACTTGTTCTCATAAACCTTGCCATGTCATTGCATGCCATATGCCATATACTGTATGCTTTTTGTCCACGTCCAAGTCCATATTTTTTAACACCGAGGCACTTTTTGACAATTTTTGATATTAGTTTGGGTATTAAGTTTTGGGTAAATATCAATAATAGAAAATATTTCAGATATTCAACAAATTCTTTGCTTGTTTGTTAATTTTAAGAGGTGTTGCACCTGTATCACGGTAATGAATACAGAACATACTGTAGATCATTTTCAGTACAAGCTAAATGAATATACATTGAGGTATATGGCCAAACAACGATCTGTGTGTATATTTATGCACACGGGATATTTCTGGCCAAAATAAAAACCTCTCCAGGTTGTACAATGCAGCAGATGGAGACTGTAGGCATTCTGACATCTCAATGTGAAATGAGTCAATAGGAAGTGGAAGCCCCTGGAAAGGCATCAGAGCCTAATGTGTGTGTGTGTGTGTATGTGTGTATGTGTGTGTGAGAAAGAGAAGTGCCGACATGCTTGATGATAATCACATGGTCATTGACTCAAGCCGGCTCTAGAATCAATAGGGTTGACACACGGTTGCCTCAAGGCCAAATCATAATCCTTCATCCGTCATTCAACCTCTTCATGCCACGCCGTGGAACCAGAATCGAACGCTTCCAGTCTCCTGCTGCGGCACATGTTCAGTACCCCTGAATCCATTGCTGCTATATTGGCATCTTGCGGAGGAGGGTGAGGGATTAGATTAAATTTAATTACTTTCTCTCACAAATCCCCATATGTTGATGGATTTCAAAACATACACCATCACACATGGATGCTGTACACGGCTACTTGCCATAATCAAATTTTAGTTCTGTTTTAGAGAATCTTGCTGATAAATAAACAGGCTGTAATATTACTCATATCTGGGTCAATGCTAAGACATTTTCACAGTAAATTAAAAATAAAGTTCAAACAAGCAACAGCTCTAATAAATAAAAGGTTATAGAAATAAAAAACAAGACAGCAAAGTGGGTTTATTTCGCAATATTATTATTTTTTAAAGGAAGTGCCTTTGGTGAGTATGTTTATATACAGTACATGTACAGTTGGGCTTTACACACCCTTGCAGAATCTGTAAACTGTTAATAATTTAAAGAAAATAAGTGGGATTTTTAAAAAATCAGGGTTGCACTTTATTTTAAGGCATCCTTGTCAAAGTGTAATTATACATTTAAGTACTGAGTCAAATTATTTAACAACATGTACTTAATGTGTGGTTATGGTTGAGATTGGTTTAGGGCTAGTTGCGTGTAATAATGCAAAATGTACTGTTGTTACTATAAATGCATGTAACGTGTAGCAAAGACACTGCAAACAAAAGTGTTACCAAATTTAGTTTTGTGTTTTATTTAGTACTGCTCTGAAAAACTTACTTTATGTTATTTTACACACTGTAAAATATTGGTTGCTTTGCATGTGTAAATGATAAAATAAAGTTAAAATAAGTTAATAAATTTTAACTTTATAAGTTTAAGAAACTTATCACTAGCCAAAATAACAACTTAAAGGGGACATATCATGAAAATCTGACTTTTTCCATGTTTAAGTGCTATAATTGGCTCCCCAGTGCTTCTATTAACCTAGAAAATGTGAAAAAGATCAACCAAGTAACTTAGTTTTGGTAAACCATTCTCTGCAAGCATGTGGAAAAATAGTTAATTGAAAATTGTCTCCCCTTGTGATGTCAGAAAGGGATAATTCCGCCCCTTTATCTGCCCTATCCAACCACGGTACTGCTATTTAATGCAGAGATCAGGGCTGCGTTTCCCGACAACGTTCTCTCTTAGCGCGCTACGAAGACTCTTAAGTTAAACCTTAACTACAGGTTTACCTTTTCTAGGCGTGTTTCCCGAACTGTACCTTAGCGGGTTTCTTAAGGTATACTTTCTTACGTACGACTTTACCAGGTGCTGTCCATGGCGATGGTGCTGAATAGGTGGATATTGATTGCTCGACAATCAATTGTTCACTTTATGTAATAGGTACTTCGCTGCGTTATGAGAGAGCGGTGTTATTTATTAAAGAAACATTTCAGAAATAGTTCAAGTTACATTTATTAGGAATATCTGGTAAAAATATTTCAAATTGCAAACAACTAAATATAAACATTGTATATTTTATTTTATATCAAACCCATGCAAAACTCGCAACTTCATGTCCAAAAGTATAATGCATAAACTGCTCCAATGCATCCATTATTCCTTCACTTTAAAGGATAATTTATATGATAATTTATATGGCATTACACTTAAAATATAGAAAAACAAATTGTTGTTCATTAGTTCACCTTAAATATAACATAAAATATATATTATATGATATATAAATATATAGTATGACTGTTTTAGGTTTAAGCTTTGATTAGTTTTAATGTGGAAAATTTGTTGACCTTATACAAGCAATTATCAAGTGGAGCATTTTCTTTTTAATGTTTATAAAGAATATGGCATGCAGTTGCCTCAAAGTTATAAAACATTAAAAAAACTTCGATGCAAAGTCGAATTAACATCAATAATAATATTTAGGAAAATCAACAATTATGATTTCGTGATGAATGTGCTCCCGTGTGGCATGCAATTTTTTAACTTGATTTGTTTTATTTGCAGCTAAAATAGCCGGTAAACTAAAGATTTAACGGATATGAAATGCACAAATAAAATAGTAAGATTCGCTGTATAGCTGCCTGTCATAGTTTCACCAACTCCTCCACCCAAAATCTTTTTTTAATAGTTTCTTTAGCCTGTAATAATAGTTCACAGCTGATGTTCCTTTGGAAAAAAATATAAAAAAATCTAACAACCATCAGTGTAATAATGTCTAATTATGTGAATGTTTTATTTTTTAAATAAATAAAAAATGCCTAATTTAACACGGAGTGTACTTCAACTTTTTTTTAAACAGATATTTAGTTATATAGACTGCAATCTACACAAGCTTTTATCACAGTCATGGCACCGAGCGGAGTCAAGTGGGATAAGGTATAGCTAAGATTGCTCCAGACCAACCTTCCGAACGAACGACTTACAGAAGAGATACGTAACTAAGAACGTTTCGGGAAACACGTATTAACGATAAGGTACAGCTTAAGGTACAACTTAAGAACGACGTAGAGCTAAGAAGGTTTCGGGGAACGCAGCCCTGCTCATTTCACTTTAGAGGACACACCCAAAAACGGCACATTTTTGCTCACACCTTCAAAGTGGCAAACTTTACATTATGTACTCTGAGTACACCAGATATTTATTTTACATCTTAAAAAAGTCTTGTGATATGTCCCCTTTAAAAATTCAGAATTTAATTTTTTATAAAAATTTTCAATAAATTTTAATTTTATTTTATTATTATTAAAAATTGAAGGCAACCACACTCGCCTTAAATTTATTTTTAACCCATTGTTTGGTCAAAAAGGAAGTAACCCAACCCAAAGGTTTGTAATTTAATTTATGCTGTGTTGTTTTAACCAGGAATTAAACCCTTTCTAGGTTAATTTAACCCAACTTTTGGGTTTGTCCCTTTTCGACCCAATGCTGGCTTGAAAATATCCCAATTTTTTTTAGAGTGCAGTAAATTCTTGCAGTGCATAACACAACATATAAAAATAATATAATGTACAAAAATGCATAGTTATATTTTACATAAACATCAAGACTATAAAATCTTCATTGTATGAAAATAAAATCACAAATTTGTAAAGTTTTAAAATGTTTATCTTATCTTGAATACATTGGTCATATCTACCATACATGAATCGTTTTTTAAACATTCGTTTGAGAATGTCAGGTCTTAGTCATGTTTGATTCCTTTTTGTGTCTTGTGGATTACACAAAAACATATCAGATAGTTCAGATGAAGAAAAACTACATCTGGCCCATTTCACAGATCATTGTTTAACTGTAAAGAGTGTCTGGATCAACCTAAGGGATCCTCTCTTGGATTTGCTAGTTTTCTCATTGGCTCTCCTCCAAAACCATGTGAGCGACTTTTCTCTCTAGATATGTCATAAAACAGCAATATTCCTAAACTAAAATATTATACGTGACTGATCTGGTATATTTTACATGGTATATATGACATGAATTATATTTACAAATATCATTTTTCTTGCCATCTGCCATCTTGCATGATTTTTTTCTGTTGAGCTTATCATGATTTTGGGATTGCCCTCCCTGCAAAGTTTACATGAGATGTTGCTTTAGAAAGTAGCCAAAGAAAGTTTATTAAAAGGCAACATAATTCAATTTCTTTTTCAGACTCTGCCTTTATAGAAAGGTTGGTTTTAAGAAAGGACTTTTTGACTTCATGACTTTAATAACAATATTGCAATAAAATATCCCATTTTAACTCGTCAACTTTATGATTCCATAGCGTCAAATTAATTTCAGACAATTAAGATTAAGAATGTCATTAATTTTAATGATGGAAAATTAAAATAAGCTCTCTCAAATCTGTAGTCATGGTGCACAAAACTTTGGTTTAAAATATCTAAAGGCATGACAGGAAACCCATTTCCCAAACAACAGCACACGTCTGTTCTGGAGATCAGTGCAGAACATGTTCTTCTCTGAAAGCTGAGCTATTGTCGCATGAAAAGAAAGCTAAAGCCATCATAAACCCGGTCGCTTCACACCTCCAGTTACAAGGATGGACAAAAAGAGATATGATGAGATGAGAGAGGAAGACAGGAAATATATCTCTGAGTGATTCCCAAAATGTCACATTTCATGTAGAAATCAAGCATCTTCTTATATGTGCCTTTAAGATCATATAAAGACAAACTTCTCCAGTAGTTTGTGTTATCAGTAGACACAAGCAGATGTGGCAGATGATGTGTTTGTGATTGTTGCTTCTTTTTGATTAATCTCACCTTAATGTCTGTTCACTGTCAGATGCTGAAACATTTCTCTGTGCTATTCAAAATGGATATGCCGAAAAACACAGAAACTTGTTGTCGTTTTCAATTGATACACAAGCTCTTCAAAGATTGAGTTTCATTTTAATATAAGTGCTCAAAAGACAATGTCCTATTTTGTTCTAGTCATAGCAAGATTTATGTCCCCTACACCAGAGGAGAAGATTGTCTCACGCTGATATATGTGAAATTAAATGAGTACATCCAGATTTACATCAGACTCAATGCCTGGTCCACTAATTCTGACACGGTTATAATCACCTTAGAAAATTTATGTAATGTTATAATATAATGCAGATGACTTTGACTAAAATAAACATCACTACATGACCATATTCTCAGATTATATTTACTGGAAATAAATGCAGGTAGCTAAATTGGTGCGGCAAATTTGATCCTTGCTTGCAATTCTTACAGACAGATAGGCAGGGGGACAAAGAGAGAGATAGATAGATAGATAGATAGAGACAGAAAGAAAGGTAACGCCAAACAGACAGACAGACAGACAGACAATTATAAAGACATATATACATAGATATAGCAGATAAACAGACATTATAATATAGATACACTAGACAGACAGAAATATAGACAGATCGGGAGACAGATAGATACAACAGACATACAGACAGATGTATACGACATACGGACCAATAGACATATACAATAGATAGAGAAAAAGACATGGAGAGACAGACAGAGATACAGAGGGATGGATTGGCAAACAGACAGACAGAAAGATAGATACCACAGAGAGAAACAAACAACGATATATGGACACAGTAGATAGGCAGACAGGCAAATACAGTAGAGAGATAAACAGACAACAAAATATAGACACAGTAGACAGACAGACAGACATATACAGTAGAGAAACAGACAGCAAAATATAGACAGACAGACAGACAGACAGACAGACAGACAGACAGATAGATACAGTAGAGAGATAAACTGTTGTGGCAAGCTACTGGCGCCCCTCTCAGCCAGACAACAATATATAGACACAGTAGACACACAGACATACATACAGACAGACATACAGACAGACATACAGACAGATACAGACAGACAGACAGACAGACAGATACAGTAGAGAAACAGACAGCAAAATATAGACATGGTAGACAGACAGATAGGCAGACTGACATTTACAGTAAACAGACAGACAGACAGATACACAGATACAGTAGAGAGATAAACAGACAACAATATATAGACACAGTAGACAGACAGACAGACAGACATATACAGACAGACAGACAGATAGATACAGTAGAGAAACAGACAGCAATATATAGACATGCTGGACAGACAAATAGGCAGACAGACAGACACATACAGTAGAAAGAGAAACAGACAACAATATATATAGACACAGTAGACAGACAGACAGACAGACAGACAGACAGATACAGTAGAGAGTTAAACAGACAACAATATATATAGACACAGTAGACAGACAGACAGACATATACAGACACATACAGACAGATACAGTAGAGAAAAAGACAGCAATATATAGTCATGGTAGACAGACAGACAGGCAGACAGACACATACAGTAGAAAGAGAAACAGACAACAATATATATAGACACAGTAGACAGACAGACAGACAGACAGACAGACAGACAGACAGACAGACAGATACAGACAGACACAGACAGACAGACAGACAGACAGACAGACAGATACAGTTAAGAAACAGACAGCAATATATATGGAACAGTAGACAGACAGACAGACAGACAGACAGACAGACAGACAGACAGACAGACAGACAGACAGACATATAGAGACAGACAGACAGACAGACAGACAGACAGACAGACAGATACAGTAAAGAAACAGACAGCAATATATAGAACAGTAGACAGACAGACAGACAGACAGACAGACAGACAGACAGACATATAGAGACAGACAGACAGACAGACAGACAGACAGACAGATACAGTAAAGAAACAGACAGCAATATATAGAACAGTAGACAGACAGACAGACAGACAGACAGACAGACAGACAGACAGACAGACAGACAGACAGACATATAGAGACAGACAGACAGACAGACAGACAGACAGATACAGTAAAGAAACAGACAGCAATATATAGAACAGTAGACAGACAGACAGACAGACAGACAGACAGACAGACAGACAGACAGACAAACATATACAGACAGACAGACAGACAGACAGACAGACAGACAGACAGACAGACAGACATATACAGACAGACAGACAGACAGACAGACAGACAGACAGACAGACAGACAGACAGATACAGTAAAGAAACAGACAGCAATATATAGAACAGTATACATACAGACAGACAGACAGACAGACAGACAGACAGACAGACAGACAGACAGACAGACAGACAGACAAACAAACATATACAGACAGACAGACAGACATATACAGACAGACATATACAGACAGACAGATAGATACAGTAGAGAAAGAGACAGCAATATATAGACATGCTGGACAGACAGACAGGCAGACAGACACATACAGTAGAAAGAGAAACAGACAACAATATATATGACACAGTAGACAGACAGACAGACAGATACAGTAGAGAGTTAAACAGACAACAATATATAGACACAGTAGACAGACAGACAGACAGACAGACAGACAGACATATACAGACAGATACAGTCGAGAAAAAGACAGCAATATATAGTCATGGTAGACAGACAGACAGACAGACAGGCAGACAGACACATACAGTAGAAAGAGGAACAGACAACAATATATAGACACATTAGACAGACAGACAGACAGACAGACAGACAGACAGACAGACAGACAGACAGACAGACAGACAGACAGACAGACAGACAGACAGATACAGTAAAGAAACAGACAGCAATATATAGAACAGACAGACAGACAGACAGACAGACAGACAGACAGACAGACAGACAGACAGATACAGTATACATATACAAAGAAACAGACAGCAATATATAGAACAGTAGACAGACAGACAGACAGACAGACAGACAGACATACAGACAGACAGACAAACAAACATATACAGACAGACAGACAGACAGACATATACAGACAGACAGACAGACAGACAGACAGACAGACAGACAGACAGACAGACAGACAGATACAGTAAAGAAACAGACAGAAATATATAGAACAGTAGACAGACAGACAGACAGACAGACAGACAGACAAACAAACATATACAGACAGACAGACAGACAGACATATACAGACAGACAGACAGACAGACAGACAGACAGACAGATACAGTAAAGAAACAGACAGCAATATATAGAACAGTAGACAGACAGACAGACAGACAGACAGACAGACAGACAGACAGACAGACAGACAGACAGACAGACAGACAGACAGACAGACAGACAGACATATACAGACAGACAGACAGACATATACAGACAGACAGATAGATACATACAGTAGAGAAAGAGACAGCAATATATAGACATGCTGGACAGACAGATAGGCAGACAGACACATACAGTAGAAAGAGAAACAGACAACAATATATATGACACAGTAGACAGACAGACAGACAGATACAGTAGAAAGTTAAACAGACAACAATATATAGACACAGTAGACAGACAGACAGACAGACAGACAGACAGACAGACAGACAGACAGACAGACATATACAGACAGATACAGTAGAGAAAAAGACAGCAATATATAGTCATGGTAGATAGACAGACAGGCAGACAGATAGATACAGTAGAGAGATAAACAGACAACAATATATAGACACAGACAGACAGACAGACAGACAGACAGACAGACAGACAGACAGACAGACAGTCAGTCACACAGACAGACAGACAGACAAACAGATACAGTAGAAAAACAAACAGCAATATATAGACATGGTAGACAGACATATTCAGACAGACAGACAGACATATTCAGACAGACAGACATATTCAGACAGACAGACAGGCAGACAGATACGGTAGAAAGAGAAACAGACAACAATATATAGACACAGTAGATACAGTAAAGAAACAGAAAGCAATATATAGACATGGTAGAGAGACAGATAGGCAGATAGACAGACAGACAGACAGACAGACAGACAGACAAAAAACAGACAAATATACAGTATAAAAAAAGAAACGGACAACAATACATAAACAGACAAACAAAGATACAGAGATACAGAGAGACGGATTGGAAGGCAGATAGACAGAAATATAGATACTGTAGAGAGAGAGAGACAGACAAATAGATAGACAGACAAATACATAGATACAGGTACAGCAAATATACAAACAGATCGGCAGACAGACATATAGAGACAGATAGGTAGACAGACAGACAGACAGACAGACAGATACAGTAAAGAGACAGACAGATATAGCAGACAGACAGACGAATACAGTAGGCAGAAAGAAAGACAGATCATGTTTTATAGTAACCGTTTTATAGTAATAGTAAAATAGTAAAAGTTTTAGTAATAGTTTTATAGTAAAAGATGGCGCAGGAGATGCCATCTAACTGACATGTGAAACTAGTTTAAGTTTTGTGCCTTATGTATCAGACATTAGAGTGCCATCTGATACTCCAAGTTTTATTATTAAAGGTATTGCGGAGGATTTTCTTTTTCCGGGTGGATCATCAAGACTATTGGTCCTCCAAAATTCGAGAACATCCTCCGCTATACCTTTATGTTAAGGCTAAAAACTAGGATTAAAGAAGAAAACTTGATTACAGAGAGACATTATTTGACGACCTTTACATACCCATTATTACTGGCCCCAAGAGTTGGGCCTAAAATCTGTAACAATTAGTAAAGCTTAAATCAATGTAGGAACTCCAGACCGATGGAGATAAAATCAGCTCCCGGAAGAGGACTGTGGAGGTAAAGCTGGGCTTCATGCCAGCACGCTTCTCCGTTGTGACCTCCATCTTAAACAGGCGTAGCTGGATGGTAATCCTACTGGTGACAGGTGTTCTGTCAGGGTAACAGGAAGCTGACAGGTGGATAAGCCCTGGTCACTGACGTGTGTGATCTGCAGTCTGTTCAATGAGTGCAGGTAGAGTTTTAACACACGCTGAGCACACATGGCTGCACTCATAGTTTCTTATGTAAGAAAAGCAACCAACAATGTAATCATATTAAAGCTGCCATTCATAACTTTTGCCTTTCTATCGCCATCTCTGTTTAAAACATAAAACTACATGTTACCAAACTGCAAACTTTCCTGATAAGTGCTCTGTAAAGCTGGTTACATTAACCAAGGGGCGGGGCTTATCACAGTGCAAATTTCACATTTCATACTACTTTTTGGACAAGACTGAAGTAATGTCTTGACACTGTCCATTTTCAATCTGTTCCAGAAATTACGTCAGTGCAGGCCTACAAATCGCTATACATTTAAAATTTATAGTTCGGACCTAAAAAATTAAGCTACTGGAGTCGTATCATGCTTCATATTTCATACGCATTAGTGTCTTACGCAACAACTAACATGAGGACATGCATGCGGCAGTGTTACTAATATAAACTCAGTCGGGTCACTTATCTAAACCACAGGCCTTGTCCGCAGACTTTAATGGGCAGTAATGAGGGGTCCATCTGAAGTCAGAATCAGGAAAGGTCTTGACAGTATAATTAGCTAATCATCTTCACACACCGATGCACAAATACACCAGCACTGCATTCGTTATTTACCGACACAGAGAGAGAGAGAGAGAGAAGAGGCGAGAGGTGCGATCAATCTCCCGCCGAGGCTATTGGGAATAAAACATGAGGTTGGATCTTGACCTGCTATTTCCTCAGCTGCTCATCTTGAGCAGGAATTACCTGCTGCTCAATCTACAACAGGGGCGTGAGCGACTCGGTGACCCGCATTATTTAAAAGACATGCATATGATTGCCTTAATTGTGGAAAAATTTGTTCTCTGGGTTTGAGCCTTGAGGTGATGTAACCTCTGTCACATGGTAAATGGATGCAATAATTAAAGGAAAGAGATGGATGTCGGGAATAGGGAGGTGGAATGACTGAAGATATGCTGGTGTCAATCAAGATTTAATGCTGTTTTGGTAGAGTGGATGCATTCAGGAACAAACTATGATCCTGTTTGTTTTGCATTACATTTCGTTTTATTAGCTGTTTTGACCTCTAAATGGGAATGAAAAAACATCCATGTTTTGTACATGGCAATTGCAGTAAATTTATTTGTCCACTCATGTGAAAAAAGTGCACCAAAATACACTTTATTTAATTTTTAACATTTCAGAAATGTATTATCTTATTAATGTATTAATTATCCATAATTTAGGATACAGTATTAAAAAAGTTATATCATGTAATCATGCACAATCTGAATTTGACTTTAAGCACATTATTGGGACCATCCCTGAGGAAAGCCAGATGAGATTTTGATACAGCAAGAGGGAAGACATTGATGATTTCAACATGCTTTTCATTTATTTGGCAAAAAAGAGAATGTGTATTGCCATCTACATGAACTTTATGTGCATTTTTAGCACACAAAGATAAATTGCATTTATCAAAATACCAACTTCAGTGTAGCTCAAAGATTTATCACTGAGAGGCTGCTTAAATACTGCAGAGAGTATATGTGGACGAGAGAGAAACATAACGTTTAAACCTGTAATATTTACATCCGTCTCCTTCTGTCCTGATTACTTTGAGGGGCAATTAATGAAATAAGATCGCGCAACTTTCACACGCTAGCAAAATGAAACTACGCGGATATCAGCCGCTTTAGTTTTATCAATGAAAGGCTAAAAATAGCGCTGAATACGAAAAGACGTAAAACATTGTGTTCAGTACCTGAGATTAGATAAATGGGTGGAGAGAAGTCCTCTCCTGTGGCTGTTCGAACACATTCAACCCATAGACTGCAGTTCTATCTATCGTTTAATTTCCGTTGTCATCATAGGTAACACGAAATAAAAAATGTTTCCACACACCAAACTTACACGACGCTGGCGAATCCTGCAACTCTGGGCAGACTTCCTCTTCTCTCCCACTTGCCATTTCTACACGTAACATAACCTGCAGTACTTACACTCCAAACCAGTCACCTCTTCTTTCGCGTGAAAGGGAAACACGCTATCTGAGGTCACATAGAGGGCATGAGGCTACATTGCGCATTTCATGAACCGTTGAACCGTGCGACGCACACGCGCTCCGAACCAAGACAAGCGAACCGAACGGATCAGATTTTTTTCATGAACCGTGCCACCCCTAATATTTGTAGTGTATAACTTTTATTAAGCACAAGAAGTACTACAAATGTAACAATTAATCACATACAAAATAAAAGTTTGTGTTTGATATATAAACACATGTAAATGTTTCTTAAATATATATGTTTGTGTATTTATATATACATGATAATTACACACAGTACACACACACATATTATGCATACACAAACTTTTATTTTGTATGCGATTAGTAAATTTTTGTACATTAAAGTATACTTTATTTTTACCTAGGTACAAACTTATCTCATTGGCTTTTGAATTTTAAGTTGCCTACAATTTGTAATTATGTAAAAGAGAAAGTAAAAATGTCAGATCTTAGAATATTTGTAATACCTGTATAAATATGGGCCCTCATTTATAAAATGTTGTGTAGATAATATCCTAAATTTGATCTTATGATCATTTCTCAAAAGCACGCACATGTGATTCATAAAACAAATGATTAGAAAACGCGCATAAACCTCACTTTCAGATGTGAAATCTGTAAATTGCAAACAAGCTTGAAATTGTGTGCAGCTGAACAGTTGCAGATTTCGTCCTTTAAATGATGCCTAATTAATGTTATTGACAAAAAAAGAGTGCATGCGCAATGTTTACATCCTTTTCAAGCATCAAGAATGGCTTATATTTCCAAAAACTTGGAAACAGCAATCGGACAAGCAAAAGTGCGTACGTCAGCTCAGACCCTGACGTGGCGCTAAGTACTTTTTCACATCAAAGACAGTTTTTATAAATATGGACTTTGCTGTGGATTTTTGCGCACGCACACTTTAAGATCAAATCTGTGTGTGACCTCGGTGAAATAGGGTGGATCATTTTACAATATAGTGGTTAAACTGATTACGTTTTTTGAGTAATGAATTGAAAAAATTTCAGATCAGCAAAAAAGGGAAATAAAGAAATAAAATAAGAACAAATCAAAAAAATTATAAGCATATAAAAAAGAAAATAACAAAGTACAGTATTTACAGAAAGTGAATCAAATTAAATATAATTAATTTTTTAAAGCTGAAGATGTTATTTTTCATTTGTCTTCTGTGGTTTGATTAACATAATGACACAAACATAAACAGATTTCTTGAGGTATACTGCCACTTTAAGACCAAATAAGCACAGATCCATATACTGACACATCTGATTCTGAACTGTTTGCATTCACTTTAACTATTTAACTATTTCCCCACCATTGACGAGTTATCTCGAATTATCTCATCAATTAATAGAAAACATTTCCCTGCCAATGACGCTTTCCTGATGAGTTTCTATGGTAATCTATAATTACGGTAATCCGCTATTATCCACTGATACCCAAATTACAAAAAAATATTTAACAACATTTTAAACTCTGTTTATGTTTTGATCATCGTTCTGAATCTGATCTCTAACAAAATTCCTTTACAAAAATGCAATTATTTCAGATTTTTGCTTATAATTTTGTAGTTTTGAAGAAAACTACAATTTAAGAGGTGATAAAAAGAGAACAAATAAATATAGGATGAAAGTTTTTTCCCCATTTTGTTTGTTTGTTTGAAAGCAGAGGGTCTGTTCTTTCTTTTGATATATTTGTATGTTTATATATTTATAGAAGAATATTTTACTGGAAGGCATTTTGAAAATCACAAAAAAATGCTGGCGGACAACTTTAAAAAAAAAAAGGCAGGAATGAGTTACAACATAACTGACTATTTTATGAGATTACATGCCAAGACTGAACTCTATAAATGGCTGGGTTATTTTTGACCCATAATGAGTAAATATTGGACAGAATACATGCTAGGTTAAAAATGACTCAATGCTGGGTTGTTTTATGCAACCGTGGGATATAATAACCCAGCAGGTGAGTTAAAACAACCCAGCATTGGGTCAATTTTGACTCAGCAGTGTGTTCTGTCCAATATTTACCCATTATGTGTCAAAAATAACCCAGCCATTTTAGAGTGTGTGGTATTTTGAGATAATTTTGCATGCATGTGTCCTGTCAAGCTCAGAGATTTACCAATTTTTATTAATAAAGAGATTATTATAATTTTGCATGATTTATTTTGCTTTTCCACAAACATATTTTGTGTCTCTTCTGACTGGGTGGGCCAGCTATCAATCTGATTGTGCTAGTGCCACCCTGGCCCTTACGTAGCCTTGCCACTGGTACACACACTTTATAAACGAGGCCCCTAATGTGTAGCTGGGTTGTTTGCTGTGTTTATGACAATGTGAGCTGCAGGGATCTGCCGGTGGTGATATGAACATCTGTCATGTACGTCATCTCTGCTGTGCTGACAGTTTTTGTCTTTGTTGAGTCATTCACATCAGATTAATGTTGTCTAGCAATTCAGGTTAGCTGCACATGTTGTGTTTTGCATGCAGGCTGCAGGCGTGTGTTTTGGGATACCTGCACCCTGACTTCAACTAGCTTCATTAAGAAATTGTTTTCCTGAAGACTTAAATGGAAAACATATATTATTTAAATTTTTGTTCTGAAATGTTCCTGCCGTACAGTACAGTGCAGTGAAATGAAACTTCTCCAGGACCATTAATGGTGTAAAACTTTCAATAATTCAATCAAATATTCCAATTTCTGACATTTAGCAACATCTGTAACTTTAAAAACTATCTTGATATATCGACATAGCCAGTATATCTGCTTTACAAATCTATCTACTAGCACATCTCTCAATCATTAGCTTTAGAAGAGAAAGTAGAATGCCTCTAGTCTGTTGTTTTGTGAGATGTCGAGGTGACACGAACATTATTTAACCCATCTATCTCTTAGTAATAAAAGTGTCACATGCCGGTAGTGTTGTGTTTACGGTTTAACATTGCAGGAAACTCCTCAGGGTCGAGTCGAGGGAGGTTTTGGCAGAACACTGTGACTGGAAAACGTCCATGGCAAGAATGTTGGCAGGCCACACGTACAATGTTGCCGCCCGCCACCGTGTTGAAACAACAATGACTGACGGTAGAGCCAATGGGATTCTTAATGTGGCATACGAGGATGCTAAGAGCGAACTGTCGGGATACATTACACAAATCCAACAGTTCTCTGGCTATCTTAGCAAGGCCTAACATCAGCATGAATACAAATGATTTCAGAAATGTTTGTGCGAGGAGAGATATACTGTAGGGCTTTAAGGACAAAACAGCAAAGTAAGGATTTGGGTGAATGTTTGTTGAATAGATGAGCTGCGTCTCATTCAAAATCGGCATGGTGGGTGAAAATATTGACAACCAGTTTTTTTTTTAACTTTGTGAGCTTGATGCACTTGAGTATTATTATTTTAGTTTGTTTTTGTTATCTGATGAATCTGACACGTATCGCACATCATGAAGCGGAGGTAAAACTGCAGGTGAAAGATTTTCAAACGTTGTTAAACGTAGCTGACAAAATGTGTTGTTTGTGTCGGATGATGTGCATTGATCTGAAAATCTCATTTCATTGCTAGGGGAACGTGGCAGGAGCGTGTGACAACGATCCTGCATACTACAGTACAATTCTGCATTAAGAAACAGTATGAGTTAGCCCCTATTTTTACATGCAATTCTTCCATTTTATCATTCAGTAATGAAGCCTATATTAAAACATTGATCGGTTGAGATGCACTTACAAGATCAACATGAATGAGAAACTGAACCTCTCCGTGAGAAGATTCCTTTTAGCTGGAGTATAAAAGCTTTGACAGGGTAGATTAATGTCACCGTCAGTAGATGGTTTTGCCATGTAATTCAGAGTATTCCTGCTCCGACATGTGTTAAAGGAATAGCATGGACCAAAATGAATGTTGTGTCATGATTTACTCCGTATCATGTCATGCCTGACACCCGGTTTGACATGTCTGCACGCTTAACTTCTTTGCGTTTTTCGGGAGCTTGACAGCTGTGGTCATTATAAACTACCGTTGCATGGACAGGATCGACGTTTGCAGCATGTGGATTTGGAACAACATGGATTACACAATGGGTGTTAAGAGGTCTACCATACTAGTATAATGTACATCTTGTATTGCAAAGTCACTTTGGATGACAGCGTCTGCCAAATGCATAAATGTAATGAACAATAAGGATGTGTGATTCTCGAAATCCAGACTTAGAAGGTGTCCAGCAGATTTTTTAAAAAGCCCTTGAAGCCAATTTTTTTGCACATATAAGATTAAGGTCTGAACTTATGATAACCATTATTTTTAGAGGATTTACAAAATATTTCTTATAGAATTATTTACATTTTTTAGATCATCACTATCAAGAATTATCATTACCGCAACACGATATTACATTAAATATGCATTTACAAACTCATGTTTCAGTAATGAGAACTAAAAAGTTGTCTAGGTACTATGACAAACAAAATTTTAACTTTTATCTGAAGAGAAAAAATAAGAACTGATTACCTGGTAGACATCTTAAGTGTGACAGTCAATTATGTCCCTTACAAAATTTTTTTAATGTTAGTTCCTTGAGGGCTTAAATAATGATTGAAAATTGTTGCGGAGGATGAGAAAAATTTTTTTGGACATATTTATATTCCTTATTTTTGTCTCTAAATTTACCAATAATCACCAAATACCACATGTTTCTTTACTGTAAATGTTTATAGTATAGCACTGAAGCTTTTTATTTTTTCGATTTTTTAATTATAAATATTTTCATGTCAAAGAACCCAAATCCAGTCATGGACACGTTGCGGTAATGACAATGTTCCCCTTAAATGTGGAAAAACAACAAAATTGGTTTGTATGATGTCATTTGAAATCATGTGCAGAATAGTACATGAAGAGATGTTTGTAACTGTATGCTTCACTGAAAAAATATTCATTAAATTTACTCAATTTTTTAAAGGTAATTGGTCGCAATCAATTTATTTAAGCTACATTTAATCAAAAACAAAAAAATAAATAAAAACAAAACAAAGACAAACTTTTCTTCAAATGTACCTTAAATAAATTGCTTGCAACCACTTAACTTAAAATAATTGAGTAAATTGAATGAATCATTTTTTTCAGTGTTCTTATTTTGATACTCTATTTTGCATTTACTTTTTATCAAAATGTTTCATAACACCTAATAAGTGTAATTTAGCGAGAATCCACAGAAACCGTATTTCACAGAGAAGCTCGGAAAAATCACGTTCATAATCTAGGAAAATCGACTCCAATAATCTATGCGATTTTGCCTAGCTCCTCTGAAATACGGCTCTGTGTAATAAATGCCGCTCAATCTGAAAGCAGGTGATGGCGATTTACTTCTAATCACCAAACTGGCTTTACTGATGAAACACGCATGAGAATCGCACAGATTTTTTGCACAGCCCTACCACTTAATCTCAAATGATAGTTTAGTGTTAAGGGAGTGTCTTGTAAGTATTTTGTGAACACAAGCATCTTTTTTATTATAAACCCTTTCGACGCGTGTGCAGCAGGCACTTATTTTGACAAGAAGCATAATGCACCTGGTTCACATGAAGCAATGAACACATATTTTGAATTTGCGCCCGTTAAAAGAAAACTCACCCGCGGCCACTGGTCCTGAAGGCATTTAAACGTGTTTTGTGAAAAGTAACTAAATGTAATCTGTTATTCGATAAAAGTTTTGACCAATGCTGCTTCTCTTCATGCATGTGCATACAAAAACACTGTTGTTCCCTCTTCTACTCTCCTGCTGTGGATATCGCTTGATGTCCTGGCGTTATTTATGCATCGTAAACATCGTAAGCAATAAGGTACAGCATGCTGTCCTGTATCGTGATAGCCTGGCTCCGCCCTCCTACGTTCTTCCGCTTAATTTTAATTTCGCTTCAGAACAACGTCTGGGACTGCTGTGTAGAGTTTCGTTTTCTCCGGCAAAAATCTGCAGGTCCAATCAGCGAACAGCGGGGAGTGGCTAAAAACGCAGATGTTGAGGTCGTGCGCCAGACTGAGTGACATACGTCACGACCAAATGTTAGCGATTGGTTATGGCAGATTCAGAGTGAGTCTGGGCAGATCCAATAGTTTTAAACTTCAACAGAGGACCCTCCTTAACGGAAGTAACGCTTTGCAATGGAGCGTGGCCAGACTCTCTGTACAAATTAAATTAATGTACGAGAGTCTGGTTGGACCAGACTAGTATCGTGAATAGGCCACGGCTAAAGGGCGTTGTTAGGCACAATGCTAAACCCCCTAGCTTTCATTTATTAATTCAATACAGCACTAGCCTCAGGTATCTTTCTGCTTTTAGAAAATGTTTTTTACACAATACAATATTACAGGACAGCCAAAAATATGTATCAATGCAATGCATAAAACGTAAAATAAAACGTTGCGCTTTTCTAAGCGGATTTAAAAGAGGAACTATATTTTATGGCGTAATAGCACTTTTGGGAGTACTTCGACTCGCCTGAAAAGTCCGCTCCCCTTCTCACTCTCATAATGGGAGAGGGAGGGTGTTACTGCCCCGAGTCGAAGTACTCCCATAAGTGCTATTACGCCATACAATATAGGTCCTCTTTTAAATCCGTTTAGAAAAGCGATACGTTTTATTTTGTACCACCAAACTTGCTCGTATAACTACTCGTCTTAAATAGGAAAAACATTGATGTATTTCTAACTTTATCTCTAAATGGTACCATTGAATGAATGGGGCTAAGCTAAATGCTATTGAAGCGTCGCAGCGCGCTCCAGCGCTTATGTACACGCACACAGATGATAGAGGGATGTTTCAACAATTCTTAGTTAAGGTAATAACATATTTTAATATTGAAAATGAGTAGACTATTCCTTTAATGAATGTTTCACATGTTTACGTTGCTACAGGTGTTGTGCAGTAATAGTTGTTGGGTGCAATGGTCATAGCCGTGTTTTATTTATGATAAAACACAGCTATGATCATTGCACCCAAAACTACTGACCAATCAGAATGAAGGACTTGAAGTACTCATTTTTATAAACAATGCAAGTCAGGCACGGAGAGGCACAGGTCAAAACTTTCATCAGATAACTCTGGAAGCAATACGTGTATTTGTTGTCTTCTGTGATGTTTGTATAATATAGGAACGATGCAAGCCACAAATAAAAAAATAAATGAATCAGGCACAATTGCTTTTGGAACTGAAAGAAGCAACTATCCTCTATCAAAGGACAGAAATAATGCAATTTAATGGGTTTTTAATGAAAGAGTTTTGATGTGGAATTTCTGCTAACATATTCATGGTTACCTTGACAACCTTTGTTAAGTGCAATTTTGTACGTTTTAGATAATACTTAAAAATGACTTCAATTATTAAAAAAGCATTAAAAATCTTATGGTCATAGGGCCATACAGCATTATTTTCCAATGGGAATTAAAAGCTATTATAATTATGTTGCTGTTAAAACACAGAAATGACATGAATAAATTTAATACAGACTGCTTGCTTTCAAAAGTGTAGCCTACTTATGAACTTATGGTCCATAATGGATTAATTTGTCCAATATTCCCAAATGACGCTTTAATGCATAAACACGTAAAATGTTTTGAATTTGAAGCATTTCGATGAGGCCCCCATATCCCTTAGTTTTATGAATAATTCAGTTTACAACCTTGAATGCAAATGAAGGTGAATGATATCAAGAGATTCCATTTCATTTAACGTTCCATCTGGATGAGTTTTTGTTATATTGTGGCTTTTACACGTCATTACCAATAACCTTGCGTGCTGTTATTGAAAACGTAATGCGCATGAATTACCTGCAAAATATTTGTCTAATTTCATCTCCTCGGTAACTGTGATCCTTCAGCATATTTGGGATTCTTTGAGTGCATGCGTACAATCAGAAATGATTCCTAATCTTCTGTTGATCTTAATGGTCAATTACGGAGGCCGTGTCGTCTCAGGACTGTTTAAATGTGTCAGGCTGAGATGCAATTATCCTGTCAGTTGGACAGCTGCTCCGAGTGGCCACTCTTTCATTTACTTGTGCTGCGAAGCTTCTTTTTATCATCAAGTCATATTTTAGCACAGATTAAAATATAGCAAGAATGCACAAAATGAATGTGCAAAGCAACTTGTCATTATTTTATGAGAACTCGAATTATAAAATCTGAGCTCTTAGGACGCAAAGACCTGTTGAGTCCTATTGGAAGTTTCAATTGGTCCAAAAACATAAATTATGTGTAATCAATCAGTACACAATAACCAAAGTAATGGGGCGTTCAAACCAAATGCGAATTTAATGATTTGCATGAGTAGAGCACATAAAAGGGCAATGCAAAGAAACGAATAGACGTGACCATGCACGGAGCGATGTGAATATCGCAAATTGGTGGGACTAGATTTCCGCGAAAACACGCGTTATTCGCCTCAAATGCGTCTTTGCACAAGTTGAAAGTATTCAAATCAAGTGAAAAATGTGCATGGCACGAAGTTGAATTCCACGAGTAGTGCGAGGAACGTGATGCTTTACATTTGGTGTGTACGCAGCATAAGACAGGTTACTATATGATTCTCCATGTTCTCCTGTTATTTGACTACATTCTGTATGATGAATGCAATAGTAGAACAAAGAAATACATTTGTAAACCTTTGTTTTTGAACTAGGTTATGTGTAACCTTTTTAAACCTAAACAGATATTATGTCGTTTTTCATCATTTGAATGTTAATGCATGTAAATGCAAATGCCCAGGCACAATATTTACATTTTTTTCACCAAAGATCGCATTTTAACAACACTTACAACAAGCGAAGAGCCATTATTTAAAATTGTGGTAGCACTTTCTATGAAGCCCATGCTTATACTGTATTGGAATTAAGAACATTTATTTAAAATGAAAAGCATGTTGTATGCAACTTATAACAGAATAAATAAATAATTATAAAAATATTAAACAGTGACAGTGCAACTCAAGTATTTTTTTTAGTTTGTTTTAAACTCTGCCTCTTTGGACAACATGAGGCATTAACCCCTTACACGCCACTCAAACATAGACATTTCTCAGACCGTGGTATCGATCCCCATTATCAGGGGACTTTTAACGAGTACAAGTACTTTAGAAAATGTGGTGTCGAGGCCGATACCCGATACCAGTATCGGTATCGGTGCATCTCTGCTTATTAGTAATGTAAATTTAGTACTTTGTCAGATAAACTTACTTATTGTGAGTCATTATACAGTTATTAACCTTTATACATGCATAATTGGTGGCTGTAAGTTAAGTGAAAGCATATAGTTTTTACTAATTCAAATGTTAGGAAATCATGAAGATGTTACTCATTTAAAAATTATGTTGCTGTGCTTTACTAGTAAATTGCTACTCTTTGTATGAATATAATTTCTGTTTTCATTTTCATTACTTTATTATAGCCATTATTGTTCTGTTGTTAAATTTGCAAATAAACCTAAAATGGATAATGAATAACATCCTCATGATCTTAACATTTGTATCCTAGACTTTCACTTAACTTAAAGCCATCAATAATACATTTATAGAGGTTAATAACTGTATTATGACTCATAAGAAGTAACTCACAACATAGCTATTAACAACAATATAAAGCAATTCAGTTATTTGACAAAGAACTAAATCTGCAGTACTAATAAGTCATAATATAATGACATTATAACAATGCAGGCTGCGTCTTTAAAAATAAACTCATAGAAGTATATGACTTAGTAATTAATGCTTATAAATTAGTTTATAAAACGGTTAGTTCCAATCCTTGATTCTGATTGGTCAATAGGTGTGCTTTATTCATGATAAAACACTGCTATGACCGCTTCACCCAACGGTTCTATTTAATATCACTGCGCCCTTAGCAACACCCTTAGCAACACATAAACATATAATGAGACAAAGTCTGAGAACAGTTTGTTGTTTTTATTTGAGCTTTCATGTTGTTGTTCGCAGTCAGGGACTATTTTTCTAGCTGAAGGAATGCTTTTATTGATTTAACTTCATGAAAGTTGCACTAATATTTTTTTTACTTTAATATTGTGGTAACCGTTTTATAAAAGCAATAAGGTACGAGAGGCTGTGCTGTATCGTGAATAAGTAACGGCTTCGCGTTGTGCCTAACAATGCCCTTCAGCCGTTACTTATTCACGATACAGCACAGCCTCTCGTACCTTATTGCTTACGTATAATAGATTATGAGCATGCACATTGAAAAAGCAAATGTATTGCTTATGAGTAATAAAACATATTATAAATTATAATGGGCTTTAGGTGTTGTTGTGTCTATATAAATATATTTCTAGAATAGTAATAATTAACTATATTCAACTATATTGAATATATTTTGGATTGTGTTGTATTATTTTACAATCAGTACAAACAAAACAGTTGTTTCTGTCTTTAAGATTTGTGGCTAAACCTGTTAAATTGAAAAGACTTCATACCAGATTTCTGCTTCTTGTTCAGCAGAGATCTCTTTATGTGACATATCACGTGATCTTTTGTCCTCTACTGACCATACACAGAGTTTATGACATAACTCAAAGCGACTGGAGAGACTGAACAATATATTAATCAGGAAGCTCAAATCATCAGGCCATCCATCATAGAGATGTGGAGAGAGAGAGAGAGAGAGAGAGAGAGAGAGAGAGAGAGAGAGAGAGAGAGAGAGAGAGAGAGAGAGAACACACAGCATCCCGGTGAGACTCAATCAGACTCTGAAACAAAATATCTGAAGCGCTGCGAACACCAGCAGATTTCTCTTGCTCTCTGTATTATCTACTGCACTGCTGCTTTTGTCTCAAATGTTATCTTTTTTAAATTAAACCATTATTTTAATAAAAAAATCACACAGTTGTAATAAACAACCATATTTTTTCTAAATTAGAAAAGAAAGTGCAGACCGATGGTTGCAAATACACTGCCATGTGGTTGCTAAGGTATATATAGTGGTTGCCATGCAGTTCCTATGTGGTTGCCAAAGTAGAGTGGTTGTCATTATCCACTTTCACACAGCCATTTTGATAAATTTCCTGGTGTTATGTGGTCCAATGTAGTGGACATGAAAAAAAAAATCAATGTAGAATAAGGGTTGGTACCAATCTTGATTTTAGACTATTGGAGGAGAGTTAAAATCATCTGGATAAAGCATTTTCCAAAAAAAAAATTGCACACTGGAAGGTATAAAGGGGATATTTCATCCAAACTATTCTCAACCTTAAGCAAAAAATTGTCAAACCCTGCAACAATGTGTGCAGATTTGAGTGGATGACAAAAAATTGTACGTTTTTAGTATTAAGGATGATTGACGCATCAAAAAACTTACTTCCACAGCTCTTTTATAGGTGTTTTCATTTTGCCGCTACATTTATGTGTACTTTTACAGTATTTTTCAAATCGGTTCTAATATTTGTTAGGAATAATTGACGGCGGGCTATTAAACTATAAGAAAATACTGCACGCCCCAAGGTGGTAATGTGGCAAGAAGATGCGAAGCGGATGTGCATTATTTTCGAATGGATTTTTTTAATGTACAAATACTCTACAAAGAGATTACGTATTAACCAATTTTTTAGCTGTTTGTGTACTCTATAGTGTTTCTGTCCAGGTACGGGTTTCGGATTATTCTGCCTGACTAAATGGTTTTATGAATCTCATTATCCTCCCGTTCAGAAGCACCCTGCTGTTTTGGTCCCATTAAATATTTTCTGAAAGTAGCACATCTGTTCTGATGGCAGTGTTTATACTGGACCTTCCTCTGAAAGTAAAAATGATCAGAATTTTCTTTTCTCATATATCTCCATTTCTATCTTCAACAAGAAAACACTTAGAGCTAATAACAGTCTCTTCACCTCAAGGTAATAATAGTGTTTTCTGAAAGGCTGTCCGTGGATTTATTGACAGGGGACACAAAATGGCTCAATATACTTGCAAAGCATCATGGGAAATAAATCTCCTGAAAGCATTGACTTCGACAAAGTTAACTTAGATCTTTAACTGAGTTGCTTTAACTTATAATATTAAGTTGAAATAAGTTAAAGGAAAACACCAATGTTTTTCAATATTTTACTGTTCTTACCTCAACTTAGATGAATTAATACATACTTAACTTTTTTCAATGCGTGCACTTCATCTTTGCACAGCACGTTGTGAATGTGTTAGCATTTAGCCTAGCCCCATTCATTCCTTAGGATCTAAAAAGGGATGAATTTAGAAGCCACCAAACACTCCATGTTTCCCTATTTAAAGAATGTTACATAAGTAATTACACAAGTAAGTATGGTGGCACAAAATAAATAAAACATCATCACTCCTTACTACTCCCCCTCTCGCTCAATCTTCCATCAATATTACTGCGCCCGAGGTCGAAGTGCTGAAAATTAAGTGCTCTTCCGCCATACAATATAGTTCTCTTTTTTATTTGCTTAAAAATCACCACGTTTTATTTTGTGCCACCATACTTACTCGTGTTTGGTGGCTTCTAAATTCATCCCTGTTTGGAGCCATAGGAATGAATGGGGCTAGGCTAAATGCTAACACATTCACAACGCGCTGTACAAAGACTACGTGCACACATTGAAGAAAGATAGGTGGTGTTTTCCTTTGAGCTAATTCAGATTTGTTTTTAAGTTGGAGCAACTTAAACATTTAAAGGTAGGGTATCTAATTTTGAAAAATGCTAACGGTTGCCGACTAGCAATGAAATCACGATCCCACCCTCCATTCAAATTGCCACCCAAAGTCACGCCTCTTTCAAAACACATAAACGCACAGATCAGACGATCACATCTCATGTCTCATTTACCAGTGAGAAAACTCTGCAGTACATATATGTATATATCGTTTACGCTAATCCGTAAACGAACACAAATTTCATAAGCAACACAATGTTTCATCAAAGTAGAATATCTGAATCCATCTTAATACAAACACATTGCTTACCAATAAACAGTGCAACAACCCTTTTTTAGACGTGAACGCGCCAATGACGTAAGGTGTCTGTGTGAACAAGCTGCGCGGTGGCATTCAAATTACGCTTACGGATGAGGGACAAAAAAGGCAACGTCCGTTCAGACCGAGATCTATGATTGGTTGAAACTTTTTGGTCCTATGCCTTTCACAGATGACATAAATTTCTACAAATACATTTAAACTATAATAACTATATAACTAAATAACTATATAATCAATAAAGACTTTAGACGCGGTTTAAGCAGTAATAACAGAAACAAGCAGTTTTTGTGGAACACACGTAACTCCCGGTAAACTCAGCTAAGAATAAATAACAACAAAGTCCTTTTAAAGTAGTTTATTTATATAACAAGCAAAATAAACAACATGTAGATTACCTAGGAAACCAAAACATTTGTTTTTTTCGACAAGGTATTTGGTCAATAGTTCAGTTTAGCAACTAGTCAAACCATTAAACAAACAGAAACCGATAGTAAAGTTCCGACCAGACGCATATTCGCGTCACCCCATGTGCGTCCGATGTAACCTTACTCATCATCGTCCCTCTCTAGATCATCATATATGTTTACCCTCGACTGCTAAACCGAATACGATCCACCCCACCGATCAGTCAAGGTCCCCCGTATGGCTGACCAAGCATAGATCAATGCTAAAAGTGATTAGCAGTCTAAAACAACAACGCTGATGTGTTTTCACCTGAAGTCCACTTGTTAACCACATAGGAAGAGAGCAACAGCTGGTCGGAGACAAGCAGAGAAGAATTCTTAAGGCCTAACAGATGGTCTGCAGATCAATAATTACATCTTGTGCAAACAATGAGCCAAGTAATCAGAGAAGCAGAGCCGCGTCAGTGACAACAGACGAGAGATGAAACTGCAGGGAGCGCTTGGGTTGCTGTCACCCCAGTAGGCAGGCAGCGCGCCCGAATGCTTCAGAAAACACACTGGGTGACATTTTGGAAAATTGCATGTAAACAGTTTGTGGTGAATGCGATCTGAGCACCAACAGAGGAGGATAAAACAGCACTGAGTAAAAATCTGTTACAGTCAGACAAAAGTTGAGCCCGTGGGGGATTTCGCCAGCATGTGAAATATGATCTGTGTCCCTTTGTGAATGTTGTGTAGAAATCATGTTAACGCTCTTCATACCACCAACACAACAGTTTGTTTTGCACCATCAGATCATGTTGTAGCTAGTTGTTATATCTCATGCTACTAGATCATATAAACCTAAAACCCGCTATATGTATGCATTCCCGATGCTTTCGGAAGTCCTTATACTATTTCATCTAGCATTCAATGTCATACAGACATCTTCGCTATGGGATATATTACACAGAGTTTATTACAAACCGAATGGAGATGTGTTGCTGGAAGGTACGATGTCTTTTGGTTTATTTATCTGGGCATCTGCACAAATCAGATTAGTTTAAATAACATTGGCCGCAGGCGGCATTACAGTGCAAATATGCTAATACACTTGCGAGAGCAAATTGTCTGTCGAAGGCAAACCAGAGACGGAATAACAATTTAACTTGACTTCAAGGGCATATCAGGCTTTGAGGTCTCACTAGTTATTCAACTAAAGCAATGAAGAGCAATCTAAACTGATATTTCAATTAAAGTTTGGATTCAAAGCAATCGCAGATAGCCGACGTAATGTTTGACTGAAAAAAAAACAAGAAAAAGACTGCCCTTAATCTATAAAAGTTATATAATTTTATATAGCAGTTTCCTACCCAGTCTCACAAAATTATGTACCTATAGACCTTTTACGTGTTTGCAAACAGAAATGACTTTTTTGTGGGCGGAGCCCAACTGGTGGCAGAAAGTGAATGCTTCTCAATAGCTGTGTAAAGTGTTTTGGCATTAAACTGTGATTTTTAAGGATCCGGTGTTCTGTAGAAGTCTGTTTCCTCTATATTTCTCTTAAGTGTAATGTGTCTTATAACGTTTTCACCAAGTTACGTTTATTTTTTAAATAAATTAAAAGTTTAAATGGCTTGGCTACTAATTATGTGCATGTATGTAATGTATATGCATTGTTCTTTATTGGTAAATCAATTATTTTTACAGTATGAATCGCTGAAGTACTTATAAGAGCAATACTATCATGTATTCTGTATAATATGATTTATTAAATCATTTCATCATTTCCTGTTCTCAATTTCTTCCTTATATTTTTAGCCTACATCTTTGTTCTAAAACTATTATGTTTACATACAAATTAATGTGTATAGGCCTGTTTATATATTATTAACACTTTACATCGTGTGTGTGTGTGTGTGTGTGTGTGGGTGCTATGTTTATATATTTATTAGTAAACATCATAATTTAGAACAAACAGGAAGAAGACATAGGCTAAGATAGAAGGTAAAAAGAAGTAATAGAAAACGAAAAAAATACGAAAACTTTAATAAATGGTAATATTATTGATATTATGAACTCATTCAAATCTTTAATTTTTCTGAATAAATTATAAACGTAACGTGATGAAAACGCAATAAGAAACACCGGATATCTTCTCTAATTATTTTCTATTCAAATTATTAAAAGATTTTCAGATGATTTCATCACTCCAGTCTGTCCGGTTGAGGGCTTTTATTGCAACCATAAACACCTACGTTTATCTTCAAATGGTGTCTTCGACGACAGTATACTATAAAAATGAAGGTCATCTATTTTGTCATTCCTATTCTGACACTCAACAGCACAACAAAACATTTTCTAGTGAGTTATATTGTTCGTTTCACTCGTGTCTCATTCATTTCCACTGTTTTTCTGCAACCACATGCGCGCGTGACGTAACTGTGACGTCGACTCGCAAAAGATCTATAGTCACGTAATTATTTGATTCTTTTTCGTGATACTGTCACAAATTTCCGCTTTTTTCGTGATCGTATCATGAATTTCTGTTTATGTGTCATTGTCATGTATTGGTTACTCAACTGCCTTTTCCCACTTTCAAACCATTGTCGCTTCGGTTTAGGGTTAGATTTGGTGTTTGCGTTAGGATGTCACTTTAAGTATTGGTTTATACTATTTTTTCTGATTTATTTTTTTATATTTTCAAAATTTTAAAACATGTAGCCTGGCGTTAGGGTTAGAGTTGGGTTTGGGTTAGGATGTCATTTTATGTAAATCTAAGCCTAAACCGAAGCGACAAAGGTAATAGGACAAAACAGTTGAGTAACCAATACGTGACAATGACACATAAACAGAAATTCAATAATAAAAAAGAATAAAAAATAAGTAACTATAGGTACGTAATTTCTTGAGACTGGGCTGTAGTTTCACTATGTATCACTATAATTTTAAATCTCTTGGGATCTACTTTATTGCTAAGATCTTACCAAAGCCATAGAAATCGATGTGATGATGAACACAGTGTGGAATGATAAATAAAACATCTGTCTCAAGGACAGTAGAAGAAATTTTTCATGAATACTGAGCTGAATATAGACAGGTCAGTGCACAGATGGATAAGAGCTCTATCCGAAACTCCCAGCTGGATCAGATTTTCCTCTAATCTATATGAACAAATATAAACATCATGATGCTTTGAAACAATCAGTCCTCGTGCAGTAATTAATCAGTATGCATAATAAATGAGTTGAGCCAAAAGGTGTGTTCAAGTTCATGTGGCACTGCACATACCGTTTAGCGAGGTTTGTCGCTTGATGTTGAGGGAAGAGTTGAAGATGGAGCCGTCAAGTTGGACACCTGCTGTTTGCCGTAGTGACGTGTGCACTGTGTTTCCTTTTTTTTATCTTCAATGAAGTGAATAAGATGGTGAATTTGTCAAAAAAAAAAAATGCAACCAAAAACCCTTTATATTGAATTTTTAGGTGCTGATTATTTTGTAATTCAGGAAAATCTTCCGCTATACCTTTAAGATGCCTTTTCTTGATGAGCAAAATGACCAAAGAAAATAAGTCTAGTTTTTACCAAAAATATCAAATTTAAGGGATTTTGTGCATAAAACAAGCAAAAAAAAAATCTTGATCTGTTTTTTACTGAATTTAGTGTTTAAAGGAAAAGCCTACTCATTTTCAATATTAAAATAAAGCAATAAGCCCCAAGAAGCAGTGGGTTACCAGTGCATTTTATAACGGCTAAGGGGCGTTGTTAGGCACGACGCGAAGCGGAGTGCCTAAAACCCCCTTAGCCGTTATAAAATGCACTGGTAACCCACTGCTTCGCGGGGCTTATTGCGTTTATAAAACGGTTGCTTCAAATTATGTATAGCAGGATTTCATATAATAAAACACAGCAAATAAGTTGTAATTATATTAGTAGAGATATTAGTCTTCCGCCAAACAAAGTAGTTCCTCAGACTCAAGTGTGTCTGCAACAGAGCGGTTCCCAAGCAAAACAGACGGAGCAAAGACACAATGAAAATATGATTCATTAAGACTGTGGTGTTTATTTTCATAAATCAACATTCATCTAATTTATACATTAACATTTATACCGTGCAACTGTTGACGTGTGGATCAAATATGCTTGGAAGCATGCTTAACACTTTCCCTGCCAGCGTTTTTAAAAGAGTTGCCACCCAGCTTTAGTTAAACATTAATGCCTTCCAGAAAAATGTTCTTCTTTAGATATATAAACATACAATATATCAAATGAAAGAACAGACCCTCTGCTTTCAAACAACAAAATAAAAACGTTTCACCCTACCTTCAATTGTTCTTTTATCCTCTCAAATTTTGAGCCAAATGTTGTGATAATTCCATTTCTGTGAATGACTTTTGTTAGAGATCCGATTCAGATTGCTGATCAAAAAATACACTTGAGTTTTAAAGTGTTGAGTGAAAGCATCAGTGTTTATGTTGTGTAAGATCGCCACCACTGATCAGTGATCGCCACCCAGTGGATAATATACGGTACAACTACTCCTCACGGAAGCATTAACAAGAAAACTCAACAATATTTATTGACACTTATCTGGATATCGCCATTAATTGTTCAATTGTTGAGGATTATAATTAATACAATATAATATAATTAGCCCACCCAATAAATCAAAATTGACAACAAAATCCGACATTTTGACAGTTATTTTCTACAGTACACAACAACAGTGGCGCAGTGATACAAGCTATGTAATACGGTTTGAGCCGTGGGTTTACCGGTGAGTTTTATCACAGCTGAGAACGCGTTTCAACCAATCAGAATGAAGAACCAGAACTGGTCGTTTTATAATATGTTATTACCTTAACTAAGAATTGTTGATACATCCCTCTATCATCTGTGTGCTTATATAGCATTTAGCTTAGCCCCATTCATTCAATGGTATCATTTAGAGATAAAGTTAGAAGTGACCAAACACATCAACGTTTTTCCTATTTAAGACGAGTAGTTATATGAGCAAGTTTGGTGGTACAAATTAAAACGTAGCGCTTTTCTAAGCGGATTTAAAAGAAGACCTATATTGTATGGCGTAATAGCACTTTTGGGAGTACTTCGACTCGCGCAGTAACACCCTCCCTCTCCCATTATGAGAGTGAGAAGGGGAGCGGACTTTTCAGGCGAGTCCAAGTACTCCCAAAAGTGCTATTACGCCATAAAATATAGTTCCTCTTTTAAATCCGCTTAGAAAAGCGCTACGTTTTATTTTGTACCACCAAACTTGCTCGTATAACTACTCGTCTTAAATAGGAAAAACGTTGATGTGTTTGGTCACTTCTAACTTTATCTCTAAATGGTACCATTGAATGAATGGGGCTAAGCTAAATGCTATCGAAGCGTCGCAGGGCGCTCCAGCGCTTACGTGCACGCACACAGATGATAGAGGGATGTATTAACAATTCTTAGTTAAGGTAATAACATATTTTAATATTGAAAATGAGTAGACTATTCCTTTAAGAAAAATGTTCAAGATTTTTTGCTTACCCCATTGGCAGATTTTTTTGCTTGTTTTATGCACAAAATCACTTAAATTTTAGATTTTTTTGGTCTAAAAACTACTTATTTTCTTGGGTCATTTTGCTCATCATGAAAAGCATCTTAATTTAAGAATTTTTAGATATTTTTACTGAAAACAAGACAAAAATACAAAGAAAATGCTTTTTTGAAAATAATTGCAGTGTAATTTCTCCCTGGAAATGAAATTAAAAGGTGTAAAAAGTGAAACTATAACTTTATTTACACTAAATTTGTGCTCCAGCCTCTTTTTTTGGCAGCCATTTTTTTTTCAAATTCGACCAGGCTCTACCAGGCTCGACCAATCACATTCCCCATGCACGCCCATGCATAGAATTGTGGGACAAGACGGTGAAGGTATCTCAGGAGTCAGGAAGTACACCTAACATTGAATTTGCCCCTGAATGCAGCATTTTAGAGCTTTCGGATGCAGCCTATGAAACTTAAAACATAAACCCTAAAATAATTAATTAAGAATAAGATATACAAAATGACTAAACATGCTGTTATCCTGAATCTGAATGTTGTTTCTGTAAAATTTCTTGTTTCACTAAACAGTATATTTTTTTTACATGGAACACAGACCACTGTGCTATTGCAAAGCAGTTTGGCTTGACCTTTTAAAAGTGGACACCTGAGGTTTGTGCACATGTTGTGTTTATGTGCTGAAGGTTTGTAATCTGTGCACACATTTCCAACCCACCGCCACCTGATGTTACTCAAAGCATCACTGCAGCTGAATGTCTACATTCAGACTCTTTAAACATGATGTGTGTCCATTTTGATTTTAGTTCTTCATTCTGTTCGTTTTTAAAGTAAAATATTATATTATATATATATATATATATATATATATATATATATATATATATATATATATATATATATATACATATTATGAATTTAATAAAAAAATGGATATAATTATGAAAAATATTGTCACTCATTCACTCACTTAGACTGATGACATCGAGTCATGTTGACAGAGTTCAAGGAAAACTTCCTAATGTCAAGTTTAAAATGAGGTGCATGACAAAACACACGGGCACTTCAGTTAGTGCTTAATAGATGATATTTAAGTGTTTTCATGGCAGCATACTGCAATTAAAAACGGCGTACGGCACCTGTTTTAACACGATTATATTTACTGCAATTGTGAGCTAAATCACATTATTTTTATTGAAAGTATAATCACAATATTGCCAAAATTACATTATAATCGCGTTATGAGGGTGCATGTTTTTTGGTGTAATTACATTTTTAATCTTGGTTTTTGTAGCAAAACTATCATAATTTAACTATAGTATCTATGTTTTTGTTTGTTTTAAATGTAGTAAAACCATAGTAAACTGTCTATTATGTTGGTGTTGAAGGTTTGTGCTACAATCAATGTGTAATTAAAGCAAAGAGTTATAATAACACGTCCAGATCTCAAGCTAAGACTGAGATGGAAAAGAAAAGCCTGCAACGCTGCCTGCTCATTCACAGGAAGAAATCTGTGTGTGTTATAATCATATTGGCTTGTGTTTGTGTGTTTAACTGTAATTATGTTTCGCTGGGCAGTTTTCTGCAGATATTACAGATTTGGCAGCTGTGGTTTTTCATGTCATAGACGTGCTTGTTTGCAAGCGGTTTGTCCTCGGTTTCAGGAGTCAATAATGTTTGTTGCTTAACACAAAATAAAGCACTCAAATATTCAAACATTATATTTTAAAAGCACTAATCAACATGAGTATAAAGCTAATAGTCAGAGAAATGAAGTGTGGGCATTCCTGGTCCTGGAAGGCCACTATCCTTATCCATTCAGGTATGCTTAATAGGAATGAAGCTAAACTTTGCAGGACAGTGGCCCTCCAGGACCATGCCCACCCCTGTTTCTGGACAACCACACTTAATTTCTCGGACTATTAGCTTTATACTCATGTAAATCACAGTTTAAGGCTAAAACACTTCACACCGCTACTGCAGAGCTGTCACTTTCTGGCACCAGTTGGGCTCCGCCCACAAAAAATGTAATCTCTGTTTGCAAACACGCAAAGGGTCTATTAGGACCTATTAAAAGGGTACCACCCTAGTGAAAGTGTAGAAAAATGTTACTATTTCATAAATTGGCAATTTCGTATAAATTCGTATAATGTGAATGTATATTTGGCAGAAGCTTTATCTAAAGCGACTTACAGTCCATTGCAAGGTACTATATACATTTCTTTCAGTATGCATGTTCCCTGGGTAATGCTTAACCACTACGCTATACAGGAGCACATACAGCAGAAACAAAGCAGAAAACAACAGATCGAGTCGGGGATTTTTCCAAACAGCGGGTCTCGCTTTTATGAAATTATTTGGCCCACACCAACGTACATTTTTACAACCTGCACCTGCGACCATGAAATTTGGGAGCCCCTAAGGGGACATAGAGCAAAAATTAAAAGAAGTTTAGTTTAGCGTGCGCATGTGAACCTATCACGTGTTCACGTGAAACTTTCGCGCTCATGTGAAGCTATCGCGTACCGCACATGAAACTATTGTGTGCGCACGTGAAACTTTCACATGAGCACGCAAAACTGAACTTTAAAAAGGTTTCACGTGAGCACATGAAAGTTTCATGTGAGCACATGAAACTAGACTTTAGATTTTTTTTACTCCAATGTCACCTTAGGGGCTCGGTATTAAATAGACATACTAGGCATTGTAAAGTACTAGGCATTGAAATATTTACAATACTAGGCATTGTAAATATTTCAGCCTAAAATTGCTTTGAATAACCATTAAATTACAGCACCATGTAAACTAGCAACATACGGTACGCTTATGAACCATAGAACTCAACTTGGTCTTATTAAAGGCGCTCTAAGCGAATTGACGCGTTTTAGACCATAAAACATTTTTTGTTACATACAGCAAACATCTCCTCACTATCTGCTTGCTGCCTGTCCGCTGATCAAACTGTAAAAAAACGCGATCTCTGTAGACAGCTCAGGCTCCACAAATGGCAATATCAACATAGTGGCCAAACCTAGCACAACAAAACATAACAAAGTGTTCCAGCCAATAAACGACAAGAAGGATTTGGGGGTGGGGGTTGGGCGCGTTCATGAAAGCACGGACGGGAGAGGGAGGGGGAGGCGTTAGCTACGCTCCGTTTGTTTGAAAACAATTCAAACATCAACAGGAAGTGACGTCGCACATTATTCGCTTAGAGAGCCTTTAATGAGAAGATAGGATAAAAAGAAGCCTTTTCAACCCTTTAAAAGCAGCATTTGTATTTATCTGTACAAATGAACTATAAGTACACAGCCTGATCTCACGAGAAATCATACATATTTTATGAGTTGGCTAATTTATATCAATTCATACAAAGTTAATCATGCAAAAATCATACGATTCTCATGAAAAAAGCAACAACAATACCGAACCCCTAACCCCAACGTCACAGGGGTCAAGGCAAAGCATACCAAAACTTATTAATGTGGTTGTATGAATTAATACGAATTAGCCAACTTGAAAAATATGTAAGAATTCTCGTGAGATAGCGTTGAAATACTTCTATCATTCTTTTTTAATGATGTAATTCCCAACCTTAATTTTTCGCCTTTACTTTTATTCTCTGTTTGTTCTGTAGTTGTGGCCTGCAGCGGGGGCTGCTTGACACTTTCGTGATGAGGCCAAAGGTTTGGGGACATCACAACGCAAGTTACACTGCTACGTAGGCCTACGTATTGTAAACTTATCAAAGATCCTAATAAATATGAAAATATATATTCCAAAATATTTTATATTGGCTATAGGGAATTGCACGCAACATACATGTTTTTTATTTTGTTTTTAATGGCTCGATTTTAAAGTGATATTAAAGCAAATGAATCCGGAATTCAACATCCCTTAAACATATTGAATAAGTTTGTCTGTACAAGTGACACCCTCTTTGTAATTTGTCATTTCTTCCTGTTTAAAATGAAGAGAGCAATGCAGGTGAGCCGCTTCAGCACCTGTGCCAGCGATCTGCCATTTTCCAGCAGGTAATTACCAGATACTATTTAGTTCTCTTCTCCTGGTAATCAGTCTAGCTGGGACGACCGCCATTAGTCCAAACCCGGTCTTACATCAGAGTTAAAGATGAGGGAACACAGTGACATTAATCACATAGACTGAAGATTCAGGCATCGTGTTGGGGACATGACTGATGACCGAAGATGAGAAATGATCTTTGTTAACTTTACACTGTGAACTTTTAGTTGTATACTCAGTAAACAGCGTCTATATTTTGTTATTTTCAAATACACTTTACTGTCTTTCAAACTTTTCAGCTTTGTCATAATAACCACAAGTCCCCAAAGGACCTGCCGTGTTCTCATTATGACCTTTTACTCTCGAACAGAGATCAAGTGCTGGAACATTTCCCCCAATGCCTCCATCCATGATCTGCTAGACTAGACTCTGTTACAAATGAAAGAGCCCAGTGAACCCAGAAGCTCAGAGATCAGTAAGGTCGTGACGCTGTGGAAACGTAATAAACTGTCAGAGTTTATTATCTGTCGTTAACCTCAAAGGAGTTATTTTACGATTTGGGCTGCGTCCAGATCCTGAAAAATGCTGTCTATGTAGGAAGCATCTAGAGACATGAAGGCACCAGTGCACATCCTAATTTAATGTTGTTGTTATATCTGGTCCAAGATGCATTTGATTGTTTTTAAAGGTTGAATGGATATAGTCTTTCATGCATACGCTGACAGAAACAAAATGGCTAAAAAGGGACCCTAGCTGTCACTGCCCATACGCCAATTAATATATATTTATTAAATATATTTCAAAAGATAAAAATGTCTAAAACTATATTTGCTTAAATGTATTTTTGAATATATTTACACATTTTCACCAATATATTTTATATTTTTGGCCATTTGTATGTATATATATATATATATATACATACAAATGGCCAAAAATATAAAATATATTGGTGAAAATATTATGGTATGCAGCAAAGCATTTGTGAAGCCACAACACGCACAACCTTGAGGCAGTTGGGCTACAACAGCAGAAGACCCCACCGGGTACCACTCATCTCCACTACAAATAGGATAAAGAGGCTTCAATTTGCACGAGTCTCGATTTCTGTTGAGACATTCAGATGGTAGAGTCAGAATTTGGCTTAAACAGAATGAGAACATGGATCCATCATGCCTTGTTACCACTGTACAGGCTGGTGGTGGTGGTGTAATGGTGTGGGGGATGTTTTCTTGGCACACTTTAGTGCCAATTGGGCATCGTTTAAATGCCACGGCCTACATGAGCATTGTTTCTGACCATGTCCATCTCTTTATGACCACCATGTACTGTATCCATCCTCTGATGGCTACTTCCAGCAGGATAATGCACCATGTCACATAGCTCGAATCATTGCAAATTGGTTTTATTGTACATGACAATAAGTTCACTGTACTAAAATGGCCCCCACAGTCACCAAATCTCAACCCAATAGAGCATTTTTGGGATTTGGTGGAACGGGAGCTTAGTGCCCTGGATGTGCATCCCACAAATCTCCATCAACTGCAAGATGCTATCCTATCAATATGGGCCAACATTTCTAAAGAATGCTTTCAGCAACTTGGATCAATGCCACGTTAGGAAGTGATGAAGGCGAAAGGGTGGCAAACACAGTATTAGTATGGTGTTCCTAATAATCCTTTAGGTGAGTGTGTACTAAATATATTTATAAATTCAAAATACACACAAATGGCCAAATATATATATATATATATATATATATATATATATATATATATATATATATATATATATATATATATATATATATATATATATATATATATAAAGCATTAAAAATATATTTAGCCCTCAATATATTTCAAACAAAGGAGATTCATGTCACATTGGAAGAAAAACTTTATGTTTGAATAAGTTAACATTAAATATATTTTCAACTTCAAAATATACTTTATAAAATTACTTGTACAGTATTTAGCATTTTTAAAATATATTTTTGTCCAAGAATAAACATATCTGTACCTAAATGGCAGATTTTATGAACTTTGTAAAGGATTCTGCATCAGTGAAAGCTTGGGACCATATTTTGGCTATTTTGTTTCTGACAGTGTGATATCCCACAATCCTGATGTGTGATATTTCAAGAAAAGATTTAGATATGTCTATTCTATTGTTCAGTGTAGTCATGAAATATTCACTTTGTTATCTAGAATGAGGTGTTTACTTACTTGACCTGAGAATGCAATCTTCAAAATCTTCATAGAAAATAGACACAGCATGAGTTAATGTTTTTAATGCATGGGTTGTAGTTTAACCTATTGTATGCTTGGTTGCTTTAACCCAAAATGCTGGGTTGTTTAAAGGTAGGGTAACAGATTTGATCCTGAAACATTTTTTGTTATGCTGGTTAAAAGTCTCCTTACATCCTGATAGCAATCACTGTGTTAAGTTGTTTAAATGTATTTGTAGAAATTTATGTCATCTGTGAAAGGCGTAGGACCAAAAAATGTTCAACAAATCATAGATTTCGGTCCGAACGGACGTTTCCATTTTTGTCCCTCATACGTAAGCATAATTTGAATGCCCACCGCGCAGCGAGTCCACGCAGACACCATACGTCATCGGCGCGTTCACGTGCGCTCACCTCCTGCCTGTAAACAGTGAGAACAGCAAACTTTTCTGCTAAATTGACAATCTACACAGGAGGCACAAAACTAAAGGCATCTTTTATAACAACAACAGCAAAAACTGCCTGGATCAGCAAGAGCAAAACCCCAAATGAACATCGGTAACTTCTTCACTGCTTTACCACGAGATGCAAACAGCTGCAGGACGCAAAGGGTCTGAAAGAGTCGTTGCACTGTTTATTTTGGTAAGGTAGGTACGCGATATGTTTATTGAGATGGATTCAGATATTCTACTTTGATGAAACATTGTGTTGCTTATGAAATTTGTGTTTGTTTACGGATTAGCGTAACGATATAGTTACTACGTCTACACAACCGAACGTGTGCTTAAACTAATTCTGATGTAAACCAGTTGTTTGGTTATTTTGGCAGTGTTATTCGACTTTGTACTGCAAAGTTTTCTCACTGCTGAATGAGACATGAGATGTGACCGTCTGATCTGTGCGTGTTCATGTGTTTTGGAAGAGGCGTGACTTTGGATGGCGGTTTGACTTGAGGGTGGGATCGGGATTTCATTGCTAGGCGGCTACCGTTAGCATTTTTCAAAATGTGTTACCGTACCTTTAAACCCAATATTGGGTCAAATACAAGCATTTTTTGGTTTAATTAAACATCCGGGTTTGGACCTCACTAGTGCGTGTAGACCCACCAACATTACACACACTATACAACATTAAAGTGCAAATGCAGAGATGGCTGCTGGGTTTGTTCCTTTTTGACCCAACGTTGGGTTGAAAATAACCCATCATTTTTTACAGTGTATCATTTATTGCCTAGTCAGACTCTGAATTTAAATAGTTTTTTATGGTACTATATCGATTTTTGTTCTTTTTTGGCATACAGGTTTTGTATTACATGAAAGCGAGTAAATAATGTCAGAATTTAGAATTTTGTGTGAGCGTTTCCCTTTAAAAAGCTTTTAAAGAGAGTTTCTTGATCTGGTAGTTTTTGTGAAGTGACAGAATATTAAGCACAGAGGACAGATCGCCCTCCAGGCATCACGCTGATATCTCAATCTTCTTCGAGTGAAATAAGTGCTTCTGTCAAGTTTCGCCCTTTTTCCTCAAGAGGAGAGAACTGAAATTCAGATTTAATGCGATATTGTGCACTTTAATATTACAGAAGCACATTATGGTCAAGTGGCACCTGACATATTTCTAAGAGTATACCCTTATACTGTGATTAAAAGAAAAAGTAGCTGGCGAGACATCAGCATCTCATATATATACTTTATATATATATATAAAGAGCTCAGATGATTATTGTCTTTTTCTTTTTGTCTAATTTTGCCCCTGGGCAAACTACATTTTTATTCCTGCATGCATGACCTTCCGGTGCCTTATATAGCTGAACAAAGAGACATTTTATCTTCCAGACTGTCTAGCCACTGCACTACAAATATTTTATGAATCTATACTAATGATGAAATCCCTTTTTGTTGCCAATACTTTCCAATTGTAAAAATCACTTGTCATCTAGTCTGTCCTTTGAAAGATATCACAGCATAATGATCTAGAGTATAAAAGGTTATGAGGTATTTTGAGCTATGAACATACACAAGATATGAAACAGGAGAACAATAAGGAGACATCATTTGTGCAAATTGTATTCCCTTCGTGCAGAGGTTGGCCATGAATATGCAGTTGAAACATGCTGTGTTTTTAAGCTATTGGTCATCTTTGCACGGCCATTTGATGAAAAACCTTATGCATATGTTTTCAGTATAGTCTAAAATAAAATGCTTTAAGGGATACTCCAGCCAAATTGAAAATTACCCCATGATTAACTCACCCTCAGGGAATCTGGCATACATATGCCTATTATTTTTCAGGCAAACACATTTGGAGTTATTTCAGTAAATGTCCTTGTTCATCCAAGCTTTATAATGGTAGACAATAGGGATCAGGGAACAACTTTTGACTTTAAACCCCCCAAAAAGTGCATTCATCCTTTGGCAGGTAATTGATGGGATTGTTTAAGAAAAATATCCATATTTTTAAATGTATAAACTATAATAACTAGTTTCAAGTAAAGACACCATCTTGAAGTTTTAGCGTATGAGCGCTGGTTGACATGGGTTCGTGGCACAGTGACTTTCATGAAACAAATAAGTTAATGATGGAGTTGTTACGGAAGCTAGTTATTATACTTTATAAAGTTTAAAATATGGATATTTTTCTTATAATATTGCATCGATTACCCACAAAAGACCTTTATTAACCCCTTGTGGATTACTTCTGTGAAGAATGGATGCAGTTTTTGGGCTTTAAAGTCAGAAGTTGTTCCCTGATCCCGGTTTTCTTTCATAAAAAGCTTGGAAATGCAAGGACATTTACTAAAGTATCTCAGACGGATTGAGGCTGAGTAAATCATCAATTTTGATATTTGGCTGGAGTACACTGCAAAAAAAAAAAAAAGATTTTCAAGAAAAAAAATTATTAGTATTTTTTCTTGTTTTAGGTAAAATATCAAAAAATTCTTAAATTAAGATGCTTTTTCTTGATGAGCAAAAATACCCAAGAAAATAAGTCTAGTTTTTAGACCAAAAATATAAAATTTAAGTGGTTTTGTGCATAAAACAAGCAAAAAAAAAAAAAAAAATCTGCCAATGGGGTAAGCAAAAAAAAAAAATCTTGAACATTTTTCTTAAACACTAAATTCAAGAAAAAAATCAAGAAAAATTAGCTCACCCCATTGGCAGATTTTTTGCTTGTTTTATGCACAAAATCACTTAAATTTGATATTATTTTCTTGGGTCATTTGGCTCATCAAGAAAAAGCATCTTAATCTAAGAATTTTAAGATATTAAAAAATGTAAAATAATTTTTGCAGTGTATCACTTTAAGTATAAAATAGGAAAATATAACCTTTTAATTTTCCCCCGCCACTGATGAGTTATCTCGTCAATTAAGGGAAAACATTTGCATAAAAATGTCTGAAATCTGTAATACCGCAATTACTTTATAAAAAACTAAAGCAAAAAAAAATATTTACAATTTTTAAACTCTGTGTATGCTTTGATAATCTCTCTGAATCTGATCTCTAACTAAATTTCTTCACAAAAAATGTAATTATTTCAGCGTTTTGCTAATTTTTTTTTAATTTTTAAGAAAAATACGCATATTTAAGATTTTATAAGCACAAGCAGAGAAAAAATATAGATGGGATGAAATTTTTTTTCCCATTTTGTTTGTTTATTGTTATTTTTTTAAAGAAGAGGGTCTGTTTTTTCATTTGATAAATTTGTATGTTTATATTTTTTTAGAAGATAATCACAAAAAATGGCTGGTGGGGAATGAGTTAATGCACTGAAAAAAATGATTCATTGAATTTAATACATTTTTTTAAGTAAGTGGTTGCAATCAATTTATTTAAGCTACATTTAAACAAAAAAGATTAGTAACGTAAAATAAAATATAAAACTTTTGTTTAAATGTAGCTTAAATAAATTGATTGCAACCACTTACCTTAAAAAAAATTATTAAATTCAATGAATCATTTTTTTCAGTGTAGTTTCTGATAAAATTGCTGTATTTCTCATTAGCCGTAGCATTGAGACAAAAAGTTGTGTTTAAATATTTATCAATCCCATGATTCTCTTTGGTCAGCTCTCTTTAGTGTCGACGCAGCTGTCTGTGAGTCTGAAACCTGGAAAGACTGTCTGTCTGTCAGAAGAGCCTCAGCGTGAAGAAACGACACAAACTCATTGGAGAATGAAATGAGGAGATCTGTCATGTGTCAAGCCCCTTTGATGTTGTACATTTCCCAACCAGAGGAGGAGAAACACAACACGAGCTGCAAGAAACTTCAAGGGCAGAAGAAGAGAAGGTGAGGAGGTCATGAAAGTATTAATGTAATACATTATCATCTATAAACACGCCGTGAAAGAGGTACTGTGGTCATGTCTCGGTGCTAGCATGTTTTCACGCCGCAGTGATGTATGTATCCTGGATCATTGCAGCCTTATTTAAATTCCCAGCTTCCTCCAACACAATTCCTCTTTGGATTCATTTCCATATTTCTCCTGAAGGGCCCATATTGAAATCTGCCAAGCATTCTCTGAAGCAGTCTAGCTGAAAAAGACTTAATTATTTTCTGCTCCATTCTGTCCAAAGCCTCGCAGCCAGCAGTCATATTTTCAACCGGCTTCTGCTTTGTCGTAAGGCCTGCTTCATCTGTGTTCATAAACAGACTTGTATCAATTTGAAGCTGATTAGAAATGTGTCCGCTGAACGTGAAAGACATTCTGGTTCATGCTTGGTGGCAATATTTGCTTTATAGTTTATGGTTATGTTGACACATACAGTAGGTGTAGGTAAATCATTTTTCAGAGGTAAAATTTCTCATTTATGCATTTGGGAAATGCTTTTGTCCAAAGCGACTTAAAGTGCATTACATGGCATACATTTTTTAATCAATGTGTGTTTCCTGGTTTCAAACCCATGACCTTTTGCGCTACTACTGAGCTACTGTATACAGGAGCATACTAAAATCAATAGGTTTGTTTATTGTTTTATTTTTCTTTAAAGCTTTAAAGCTTTATTAAGGCAGCATCTGTTTTGTTTTTTTTAAATCTATTGACACATCATAAAGTATAAGTTTAATACTACTTCAGATAAAATCACTACTAAACTTCTCTGCTATGTTAATGATAACAAGCCATGCGGTTAATCGACACTCCATTGATTCATTTACTGTAGCAGGTGTTGCTTTTACAGTCCATTGTTACGATTTAAATTGCTACATTACATTAAATTTACATTTATGCACTTGGCAGACGTTTTTATTAAAAGTGGTTCACTCACTGCTTTACATTTTTTATTAGCACATGCTGTGAATCGAAGCTTACTAGCGTCACGGTCAATAAAATTATGGCACATTATGTATAAATGGTCCATTAAGACTTTAAATGTTCGAAAATTTCAGGCAGGTGATGCCCCTAAATCCCTTTTAAAAACCTGCTGACACTCCTAATGTGAATGCTAAAGGCACAATACGTAATTTTCACCGCTAGAGGTCCATAAACAGTAAAGCCCTGTTCAGACCGTCAGTGACTTTCTCGCTGTGTTTCCCTGCTGGAAAAACCAGCAAGACCAGCATATCTTGTGTTTTGGTGCTGGTATGCTGGTGACCACCAGCTAAACCAGCACCCCACCAGCATGGGAATGATGAAATTAGTATAATAAGCAGCATTCTCTGCTCTTAAACGTCGAGGGCGTGTCCACTCTCTGCGCTGAAACCACACCCTCTCCCAGGAAAGCTGCCGTCTTGGGACGCATCCGTTTTCAATAATAACATCGTGCACACAACATCGTTTTCAAAAAACTTGTCGTTTACATCAACCTGCATAAATACGCCAAACCTATGGGTGGCAGTGTAGGGAGAGGAATAAAGCCATGCAAGCCAATACAAAATCCTCAGAATCGGCACCAACGAACAACACGAACGACTTCCTGTTGCTTTCACAACAGCAAACATAGGGCGCTCCCATGACGTTAAGCATTTTCTGGCGCATAATGTGACGTTTCAGAACCTTAAACCCCATTTTTCCCAGTTGACAGGGCAACATATAACCAGGGTTATCAGAAATCTCCACTTTGGCCGGAGGTTTTAGAAATTATCGTTTTCTGTGCTAAAAACATTTTTTTCTTGTAAATGAGAGGCCAAACCGCAGGGAAATATCGTCCGCTTTCCTTCATGCAACTTTCAAATACATCGACAACCTAAATATATAATTGCAACTGTGTAAGGGGCGGGGCCATTCTCTGTGGCTCCAGTGTGTCATCGAGGCACCAGTTTAAGCCCCACCCAAATAATCCTGAACACAGAAATGTGGAAAAACTGTTAAATGATCTAATCCCACAATTCAGTATTCCATAGTTCACATTCTTGTAACATGCATGATACATTTCTAACATTTATGATGTGTTTAAAAAATTTTCTGAAATGACTTTATACAAACTTTTCTCAGCTTTATTGCGTTGTATCCCCAACGGCCACTTTCATTTGTGTGACCCAGGTTAACTCCACTGATAAGCGACCTTGAACAACGCCAGAGATTAAATATAATCGAGTACAAATACTTGAGTAGCTTCAAAACTGACTGAAGTTGGTCTTGTATTAAAAATAAACATTACAATTCTTTCAGTAGAAGATCCTTAGACTCAGTAGTATGTTTTTGGGTTAAACCCCTGCTGTCCTCTCATCTTAGCTACACTCCTGATATAAAATACACCACATCATGAATCTGACAGTTTATTTGATATAATTTCTCAGCCCTCCGTAAATTCTCATTCAGTTACTTATTGCTGTCTCAGTCTACATTTACAGAGCATAAAAACCTTTACAGACAGTTCAATCATTTCTAGCGCTGTTGGGTGGTTTTATTTATTTTAGGTTGCGCCTTGATGAAAGATGTTTCTTCATCTGGTGTGAAATGATGACTGCTTTGTAAATGGTCTTTCAAAAGTTCATTTTTTTCCTATTGACTGCGCTTTCCTTTTCAACAGTGGAAAATTCCTTTTCGTACCAATTTATTTCTGCTTCAGTAATTGCTATTGAACATTACGTGTGCTGTTGAGAAAAGAATTTTGTTTTACGACTCGGACTTAAATTGCTAAAACATAGCAATCTTACAGTACAGAAATGAAAAAGATTTTGTTAGATCCTCCAACTATAAATCATAGAAGGTCAAACCAGCAGCTGCATTTCCATTAAAGATTTGCCCCAAACTTTAGCGTTATTTTTTAAATGTTTACAAAAAACTATTGTGAAATGACAGCATTTTCATTAGCCAATGTTATGCGACTAATACTTATAATTTTGTATAATTTTGTTTTCTCGTGATAAGTCATTTATATTTTGATGTCATGCTTGTGACACTACATGAAGTCGAACACAACCCCTTTCTGGCCTCCAACCAAACTGTAAATGCAGAAAAACATTTATAGTTTCCATTTCAGTTGTGCAATATATATATATATATATATATATATATATATATATATATATATATATATATATATATATATATATATATATATATATATATATATATATTTATACCACGGGTCTGTTGAATGCTGCATTCTGATTGGCTGAGAAATGTTCTATGGGTGTTGATTATTTTTCTGTAAACTGCAGACCTAATTTGTCAAATGTCTTAAAACTAGGCACCAGAGCAATGTTTGTGGTAACCGTGGTATAAGCGGAATAATTGACTCCGGTCCCTTGAATTATTTGAAAATAATGCACACCTGTGGTGTAACGGCACTCCGCTTCGCGTCGTGCCGCATTACCACCTTGGTGTGCATTATTTTCTTATAATTCAATGGCCTGTCGTCAATTATTCCTTACATATATATATATATATATATATATATATATATATTTGGTTGTAGGATGTGGGTGTTACTCAGATAAACAATAGCGTGGTCCTTATTTTCAACTTTTAAAAGTTCATACTCTCATCCCACCAATATGTTTAAATAAATAAATTGGGGGATTTTTTTCAATATTTATTAATATTTAGAGGTTGCTCAAGACGTTTGAAGTTTAACACATTTGCATATTATAGCGTGTATAATTGTTTAATAGCATATACTTATGGCAGCAATGAACTTATTTGACCATGTCCATGCAATTAAAACTCCTGTTTTAGTTGTGATATTAGTGAAAAAAAAATTCATTCAGTTAACTCAATTTTTAAGGTAAATGGTCAGAATCAATTTATTTAAGCTACATTTAAACAGGGTTTTTTGTTTGGTTTTTCAATTTTTTTAATGTAACTTTTTAACTTTAAATAAATTGATTGCGATTATTGAATGAATACTTTTTTTCAGAGTATATGGTTACTCTGATCAGAAGAGACTAAAATAACTGGAACAAAGTTACCCTCCAAGAAGAAAGTTTTATGTGTGTTGTGCATTTTTAAATGGTACCATTTTTGCAAAAATATGTTGCAGGAACAATCAAAATTTTGCACAGTGTGTTTGTATTGATATCCTAACACACAATTTGACCCATTATAAGGACCACCCTAATATACAAGCTCTGTTTGTGCAAGTCAGTGGCGAAGCCAGAAATGTTCAAGTGGGTGGGCCTTTATAAAACAGGGTGGGCAAAGCATAGAATTTAAATAAACTGGGGGCATGCACAACAAAGTTTGTATGCCTGTGGCCGGCGTATGTTTTTTTCCCAATGGAAGCGTGGCGTTTTTCAAAACAGCCAGCAGCTGGCCGTTTTTTTTCCGCGCTGTGGTCGAAAAATATTTAACTTTGGGTTAAAAGCTCAGCTCGTCAATGTAAGTTCTCAGATGGCCGTCCAACAGTGCCGGCGCCAGCTGAGCGCTGATGAGGGGGCGTCTTAAATACCAGAGGGGGCGATCACGCAAAATGCATTTAATTCCCCAAGCTAGAAAATACATATAGCTTTGGTACGTCCCTTAAGCTTTAACGTGTTATAAACAAACATCTCTGTAATACAACCACAAAAACTACAGCTATAGTGAGCAACGTACATGATCTGAACACTTTTACTATATACAACAACAAAAAAGCATACATAACGTTACTTAACAGCACAACACTGCTCATTTGAAGTTCAGACCCAGACGTAGTCCGTAGTGCAAATAATTTTTACGTAATGGTGGGGGACAGTGTTTGCAAATGGTTTCTAGCGCAAAAATGGTCCAAACGCAACATTTTATCAAAATTTTGGTTCAATTTGATCATTTAACGTAGTTATTTTAACTGCCACAAGTAATGCACCATAAGCTAGCGATTAAACACCAGCAGATAGAGAACCACAATAGCAAAATGACAATAACTCGTTTACACATTTAGCTATGCTTTAGGATAGGCTAATTCAAATACCTATTCGTTAATTATAAATTCAATGTCTGTTTTTTATCTATTAATATTAATAATAATACAAGTATTTTACTTCTGATAAACAGGTGTGTGTGAGAGGGAGATCGTATGCTTACCTTTAACGTTAAATGCAGAACAATAATAGGTTGTACTTTAACTTGCAAGGATGCCGAAGAACATAAACATCTGAACTTTTCGAAACTATGTACAGTCTGGCTGAAGTTCATGGTGCCAGAATTGACATGACAGCCGAACATTTGGTTCTGTGCACCTGAAATGCTCCGATAATAATCCACGCCACGGCATTAAATGATGTGTGGTAATCCGGAGTCCGGTTTTCAGAATTTGCAGCGCTATTTTACATATATATCCATTGCTACAGGGCAGGTCTCCCACTCCTTTCTGTAACTTTTGATATACTTTCGCACTTCGACATCTTGATTTACAGCTGAGACTGAGAACGCGGGCTCATTGTCGACGTGCGTCAAGCCGTCAACACAATAGGCTTGTTCAACTCCATGCGGCGCTGCAAGAACCGACAGCCGGATGACGTCAAAGTACCGCGAGAACGATTCGAGAAATCATGCAAAGTGTAATTTCGTCTCGCTCTCGCGGCGCTTTGACGTCATCGCCTCACAGTTCCAGCGGCGCCGCCTGAAGTGTAACAAGCCATGGAGTGGCCGTGTGTTTATTAATGTCACGGTAGAATACATGCACACTTGATTTTTTTGTTTTGTTAAATAATTAGACCGTAAAATTCACTTTAGGAAGACAATACACAAGGCAAATGTGATTTTTCAATAAAATATTATCATTAAAATCCCATTCAACATTAATGGTGATCTGAGGGGGCGAGAGAGTGCCGATGAGGGGGCGACGCCCCCTTACGCCCCCTCGTGGCGCCGGCCCTGCCGTCCAATCACAGTGGACGAAGGGCGGGACAAATATCACAACAACCAACCGGCTCACAGCTCAAGTATCACAGCAACCAAAGCTACGGGCTGAAAAAACAGCTAGCATTCGGCGTCTTCAGCCGCGTTTAAAAGCATTGGTGTGCACGCTACCTAAGCAAAGTTACCTTGATGCCATGCAGGCAGAACAATGTTTTAAGGGGAAAATTATAAAACCACTTACAAATAACCAACCAGCTTGTCTACAGTATATGGGCAGGTGGGGCTGTGCCTGTTTTATACAGTCTATGGGCAGTGCCCCACCAAATTATTAATCCACTTGAAAACACAACTCCATAGAATAAGTAACGGAATTCGTTTTTACGTTATTTACGTTACGTGAACGTAGTTCCGAACAATGATATGTCATTCCTCATCAGCAAAATGCATGACGTGAAAGCATCATAGGCTACGACAGATTCAACAGGTAGTGATTTGATTTTACTAAAGAACTTGTTTGAGAGATTGTTATTTAATAAGAAAATGGCCATCAAACAACATGGCGCAATCCAAATTTCATGTGTTGTCATTTAAGTTTAAATTTTATTCCAACAACAGTAAATCATACAGCCTATATACACGACACAGAGTCTGCCCCCTAAATAGTTGACTGGAGTAATACTTCTGACTATAAACTGTAGTAATGACACCACTATAAACATTACGAAAATGTCTGAACTCATCTTTACATGTCCTACTGTAGTCTGATACAGGGCTTCTGGTTAAAGATGGAGAAAGTCTCGATCATAATAACAAAGTCCAATATCTTTGATTATAATATGTCCCTTCGCGCAAAGAAAAGCAGAAATACATTTCTTAGACGAGCAGTTATCATCGATGAGCGTAACGCTATATGTTTTTGTACAATATGTGGTGAAGAACAGTCTTTCAACACAGCATGAGGTCATTATCAAAGTAATAAGTGCTTGTTTCGTTTTTTTAACGTTTGAAAAGATGTCCTCAGTAATCCAATATTTCCATGAGTGATGTATAGTCTCTGTTTCCAAAAGTAAACAGATAACAGCAGATGTCATCGTGGAAAGGCTGTTAAACTTGATGATTTGCGACTCGCTATTTTTAAATTCAGTTCAATCGCGCGTAGGCGGAACTAACAATGACTGACGAATCATATTCATCGTTTCATGTTGACAAGCGTGTGCACCAATAGGGTAAAAGAAAACTGCAAAACTGCCTGAACATGCAAACTTGCACTTATATTTTATATTTGAATTATATTTATAATTGTATTACATATATGAAAGTATAGTGTGATAAGACGTCTATTCGTAGTACTATTATTTATTTTTATTAAATTATTTACACATTTGTCTGGAAAAAAGCCTTCTGATTAGATGGGCCACAACTCAAAGTGGGCGGGCCCAGGCCCGGCCAGGCCCACCCTTAGTTTCGCCACTGGTGCAAGTTAAGAGAAAGCATTTAGATAATAAGTGACAATTATGCTGTCAGTGTTTATTCTGGTCAGGAAGTCAAAGTAGAAATTTCTACCAAATGGGAGTATTTTAATGTCAAAAATTGCATCCACTGTTTTAAGACTATGACGTCAGATTCCTGTGACTTTTAAGAATAAGCACCAAGTTTAAAATTTACGAATGTCTCTGTATTTGGATGCAATAATTGGAGTACAGTGAATTTTCAATCACAGAATCTTGTGCTACGATCAACAGACTTTTTCAAATAAAGCAAGCAGTTTTGCTTTTTAAAGACCTCCTTATAGCGGTCCGAAGCAGCCCACACGTCAAGGCTAAAACTCAAGCCCAAAAATAAATGAATAAAACAAACACCTTGTATTCACCGTTAACTTATATGATAGAATATCATACATCTCACAAGTTTGTCCATAAGACACGTAACCAAATTCAAGTTTATTTCGTCTAGAAGTGGGTTATTTGACTGTGAAATTATGGCTTTAGCATGGTGAAGAGCCATGTTTTACCAAGTTATGCACTTTGTATGCTGTACATTTGGTTGAATTCAAGTGAATGTAGGACATGTCATGGTTTTGGAGGTGAATATTGTAGGAGATGAGCTTCACAGAGGGAGGCTTCCATGTAAATCCAGATTGTGTGTGAAGTTCTGAACTGAGGAAAACTAAAAATAACTGCAGGCATTGAAGAGATGAGCTGCACGTACAAATCTTGGAGTGGTTTGAATTACAAATGTGGTATCAATGACATGGTAGAATCTACAGTGGGGTCCAAAACTCTTGAGACCGAGAAACACTTTAAAACGTGATTCCTTACAGTATTATGATAAGGAGCTTTTATTTAAATTTACATATTTAAAAAAAAGAAAATGCCAAATTTAGATTTTTACAATGCAACAATTCACCACATGAAAGCAAAGATTTGATTCAGATGACCAAATAAATCATTGTAAAGAGAGAATGACTTAACAGACAATTGTTTTCCATAATTCTCTCTCAAGGACGTCTTTCAGTTTACCCTTGTTAATACCCTTTAAATTATTCCTAGTGAATATTAAAAATAAATAAATGGTGAGGTCTTTGTTTTGGTCCTAATGAGCCTCTTGAGAAAGCAGCGTATGGTTGTGTGTGAATCACCTGTAAATGATAGATTATTCCAGCTCCTGGAATAAGCATTTATACACATTCCCTATTGACAGAAGATTAGTTTTCCTCTCCACCTGTAAATGAGCCAAGATTTGATTAATTAGTCAGAGAAAGTGGCACATCTTGAGATAGAGAGTGAGAAACCCAGACAAAATGAGGCACTGACAAATGAGAGAGGTGACACGAAGCTCTAATTGGGGAATTGGTGAATATTTCAGGAGTCTGGAAGTCATTTGCCAACCTGCCAGATTAGTGGTTACAGACCCCAGCTAAGCTATCGAGCAAAGCTCGAGACCTTGTAACCTCACACCAGCATGCAGATAACGGCGTTTAAAAACAAGCAGATTTTTGTTTCTTAATTGAAATCAATGTTTGTAAGATTATCAGGCTGTGTGTGTTCTGCTTATCTGTACGAAACCTTCATTTAACACTCGTTCCTCAAAACTCAATATGTGATTCACAGGCGTATTAAAACAAATGACTGCAGGAACAAACATTTTAGTGAGCAGAGGATCTGTGGGGAAACGGCACAATTTTCTCTAAAAAAAGCATGTGGATTTTCTAATAAGAAATTAATTAGGTATTTTTTAGTTTTTACCAGAAGAGAGCGGTTGGGTGATTCGCGACTTATGAGGTGTCATGAACAAATTTTTCATACAAACCATTTTTTTTTTCACATTTAAGGGGAAAATTTTCATTACCGCAATGTGTCCATGACAGAATTTTGGTTCTTTGACATGGAAATATTTATAATAAAAAAAAATCAAAAAAATTAAACGCTTCAGTGCATGTTATACTATAAACATTTAGAGTAAAGAAACATGTGGTATTTGGAGATCATTGGTAAATGTAGAGAAAATAATAAGGAATATAAATGTGTCCAAGAAAAATTTTCTCATCCTTCGTAACAATTTTCAATCATTGTTTAAGCCTTCAAGGAACTAACATTTCAAAAAAATAAAAAATAATTGTTGTAAGGGACATAATTGACTGTGACACTCAAGATGGCTACCAGGTAAGCAGTTCTTATTTTTTCTCTCCAGATAAAAGTTGAAATTTTGTTTGTCATAGTACCTAGACAACTGTTTGGTTCTCATTACCGAAACACGAGTTTGTAAATGCATATATTTAATTTAATATCATGTTGGGGTAATGATATTTTTTTTTAATGATCATCTAAAAAATGTAAATAATTCTATAGTAAATATTTTTAAATCCTCTAAAAATAATGGTTATAGTAAGTTCAGAACATTATTTTATATGTGCAAAAAAATGGCTTCAAGGACTTTTAAAAAATCTGATTCTGGACACCTTTTAAGTCTGGATTTCGTGAGAATCACCCGGTTGCTTTTATTAAAAGTTTATGCCAGAAATGCTTAAAATCCCTCCAGCCTTCCTTGTGGCAATTAAAATGAGCTTTCAATGAAACTGTTTATACGGTAGATGGATTTAATCTTAAATCTTGTAAGAATTGAAACTTCTCCATTAGTTTAAAATTAAAATAGACTTTTATACTTGAAATATTCAGTTTCCAGATTCATGAATAAATGTTTTGTTAAATGCTTTACACTGTTTTTACCTGTAACTTTTTATTCTGGGTTAATGATTTGTTCTGGATAATTGAGTATATGCTTTTACACGGTGCATTTTTAAACCCTTCATGTTTAATATCATTATTTGCATAATTTAAATTATTTGATGATATCTAGAATGTTTATTTTATGAATTAAAATGTACTTGACCTGCATTAAGTTTGTAAGATAGAACCGCATGAATAGTTAATAAAGCAATTTATTATTGGTTGCCTGTTGCTCCCATAGACCAGTGGTTTTCAAACTGGGGGCCGCAAGATGGTGACAGGGGGGCCCCAGTTTTATGAAATACATTAATTTATTATAAATTCTGTGTAATTAAATAAAAAAAAAATAAGGCTACTAACCAAAAACACTATTTTTTGTATAATTTAATGTTTTTTTTTATTAAAATGTTGAGTTTTAGAACAGTTTTTTGTCACAAATTTTCTTTGGGGGGATGCGAAGGATGCACCGTACACAAGGGGGGCCACAGGCTGAAAAAGTTTGGGAACCACTGCCCAGAGGTGGAAAGTAGCGAATTACATTTACTCACGTTACTGTAATTGAGTAGATTTTTTGTGTACTTTTACTTTTTTGAGTAGTTTTTAAAATCTGTACTTTTACTAAAGTATGATTTGGTTTAAAGTATTGTACTTCGCTACATTTTAAATCATATCCGTTACTGAGTAAAAAAATATTTAAAAATAGCAAGGTGATAAAGACGCGCAACGGATGATTGATGGGCGGGGCCCGCGGGGGAACGCGCAAAAAGAACCATGGAGACGGACGAGACAGGCGCGCGCTAATGCAGACCCGCCTCAGTTCAAATCTTATGAAAGAAACCCCTGGTCATATTTAAGCGACCACTTTCCACTGATGGGAAGCGAGTGTTTCATTCCTATGAAAGGTAGGATTCATGCTCTCGAGTACGAAATTGCAGACCGGGTTTTACCGCTCATTTGCACGACGCGTTTTTAATACAATGCGCATTATCCTCCGCAGTCTAGCAGCTTCGCATCAAGTCACACACAACTTCAGAACGTCCTCGAGAATGCGCAGGTCATTAGACATTGTAGAGACAGACAGAGAGAGAGAGAGAGAGAGAATAAAGGTCTGACATCAGGTACCCAGGTCAGGGAAGCTAGAAGACAATAAACGTGTCAAATGTTTATAGCCATGGCACTCATCTCATGATATGCTCATTTAAACTAGATATATAGTTTAATAAAATAATGTATGTTACCAGCAATACATCAATTACAACCTTACTATAGTGATTGTACCACCTTCAAAAGTGCATAACTCACATGTAAAATCATTAAATAATTCCATAAATGTTTCTTAGTTTAAAAAAGCTTTTTATTTTATTAACTTTTTGTTATTGCAATTTAATTGTAAAGATGTTCCAACAATTAAAAACAACTAGTTTGAGATTTATATTCCCTTGTCATTTTTTAACTATACTAAAATCCTCCAGCTCTCCCCGCTGTAAAATGATTTACTTTTTACTTTTACTTGAGTAGATTTTTAGACCAGTAACTTTACTTTTACTTAAGTAAAATATTATTAAAGTAACTTTACTTTTACTTGAGTACAATATTTTAGTACTTTTTCCACCTCTGCCACTGCCATAGACTGTTAAAAGATGGACGATGCTTCTCTGTAGACTTCCATTGTAGAAAAATGACATCTTGCGCCAGTGACATCATTCGGAGACCAAGTCTGTAGTGATTTTAAAGTGGAGCTGCAGGATCTGGGGTCCCGCCTATTTTCACATTTGACTAATTCACAGGAACACAAGTGTGTGTGTGCGTGCGTGCGTGCATGTGTCTATTTATATTTATATTTATATAACCCTGGGTAAAGAGGTCATATGACGTTGTTAAAAAGTACATATTTATGTGTATGTGGTGCAATGCAATGTGTTTAAGTGTTTAAAGTAAAACACACACATTATTGTCCACATGCAATACATTATTGCTGCTCACCAACGATAGTGAGAATAAAAGTTACTCCTTTATTCTTTACATATACATTTGTGTGGTGTTACGCAAATCTTCCCACACAGTGACATAGATATATGGGTCCATGCTTGAATGAGGCGTTTTAGGAAGGCGTGGATGAGACTTAACTTTTAGAAAAAATATATCTTTGGGTTTAATATTTACAGACTTTTATATGCACAAACAGCGGTAAAAACTTCAAAGAAAAATAAACATGAAATCACATCTTATGACCCCTTTAAGACGAGTGTGAAAAGCCCCAAAATAACCACAGAGTGTTGGTGTGTTCACAGTCTTCTGTACATATGTGTTGTTTTGCTCTGCCATCATGTCCAGTTTGTAACAACACTTATGAAACACCATTAAATGACACATGGTTTCAGAGGACTCTTCTTTACTCAATTTCCTGTTTTTTGCAGCTGTCTAACAGCTTTTTGAACATCCATTTGTCAGCTGAGAGGACATATAGTCCATTGATCCATTCCTGCATCTTCTCATCCATAGTGTCATTTATGTTCTTGAAAATGTTGAATCATTATAGACTGTAGATGAACATTACATTTGGTAGACAGCAAAGGTTGTGTTTGATTCATGCATTCAGTTTTAAAAGCAGGGACAGTTGCTCTGATATTTGCTGCTAACAGCTTCCGGTTTTCCCTTTGATGTTGGAACATGGTTGTGGATTTTGCTCTCATTTTGAGGCAATCAGTGCACCAACTGCAGGCGATTTTTGGTTTGGCTGTCAGTTCAAATTTATCCAAGGGTGTGTTCACACTTCACAGGTTTGGTTCGATTATAATGAGCTCTGGTGTGATTGCTTTATTAGTGTGGTTCATTTGAATAAGTGCGAACGCTGTCATCCAAAACTCTGTGCGCACCAGAGAAGTCTTCCAGAGAAGAGTCTTCTTAAAAGGTGGGTCTGGGTGTGTTTCTAAGCAAATATTAAATGAAAGATAGGAAAGATATCTAAATAAACTTAAAACAAGAAGTGATGAGATTCGACAGCACAGAGTGGTGTATGCAAGCATACCTGGGTGATTCTCACGAAACCATTGAAACACCACGGCACTAATGATTTTAGCTTTAAAATGTGTAATATAGTAACATTAAAAAGCATCAGAATTAACACAATACTGTGTTCTACCTTGCACAATGTGTGATTTCAACATAAGAATTTATAATTGTAAATTTTATCTCATTTTCTGCTGAAAATCTCATTACCGCAATGTGTCCGGCTGTGTTTGAACATGCGTTATGTTGTAATTTAATCAAATTAACACAAAAATATTAAGAAAAAAAATAAATGGATGTTTTGCTAGACTACTTTAGATGACAGAAAAAATATTTACTGAATATTCATGTATAATAATAATGAAGAAAAATTAGGAAAATGATGTGTCCATGCCTGATGTTCTCATCCTCCGCAACACTTTTTGAGAACAGTTTAAGCACACATACAGAATTTTAATAAAGTTTGATTTTGAGTGACCAAACACATGGACCAGTTACTTCAAGATGGCTACCAGGTAAGATCATTTTTTACAGTTAATTTGAAATATTGTCTTGTCAGAATGCTTACACGACATTTTGATTATCATTACAGCAACAGATGCTTATTAAATGTTAATTTAATTAATAGAAGCATAATATTTTGATTTTAAATGCATGTGCATAATCTCCAAATTATGTTCTTTCAGGTTTGTCATGTCATTTTGAAAATATGTCAGTGTTGATGTTTTCTGACTGTTGCGTTAATGAGATTTTTTAGGACTAATTTTTTTAAATTATGTAACAAAAAGTGTTAAATGATAAGTAAAAGTTTTTAAATTAATGTTCCCATTTACTCCAGACTTTGTTTTTCAATGTCTGGTGACCGTGGGGAAAAAAAGTAAATTTAAGCAATTTTTACATTTTCATGCTTGACATTTTTAAAACCAAGTTTTCGTGAGAATCACTCACCTGGTTTTTCAGAGTTATGTTGCCAGGCTTTATAGATGTTCGGACATCACGTGACCCATTCTGTTTGGGCCACCATGCTGGCAGGCAAGGACAGCCAGGAGCGAATATAAAATGAATGGTGCCAGCAGGAGTTTTATAGGAACAGAATTCACTGCATGCTTTAATTCAAAAGATACAGATATGTATGTCCAAAACTTAATAGATGAAACATAACAGATCCATATAATGCTTTTTAACGTGTATCCGGCCAGTTCTTTTTCACATTATTGTCATTTTAGGATTACTATTAAACACAAAACCCTTATACAACATGTTAAAGTTTGTACGGTATAAACAGTCTGGTTTAAGGCCCATCCCAACACCTCCCCCTATATTTTTGCCCTAATGCTTGCTTTTGCACGTGCATGTGTAGGGGTAGGGCGTCTTTAGGGAGCAAAAGGTACCCAGGATACCTTGTGAGCTCAGCGAGCTGGCCAAACTTTTCAACCAAGATTGTTGATGCCGCTGGAAAAGTGTTTGTGTTTATCGACAAGTTTTTACTCGAGGGCCACATCAGGTTGTGATATAAAGAGTTACATACTATGAATGACAAATGTAGCTTTATGTATTCCCAATCAACACTCAGTTACTACTGTACTATAGACTTTCATCTACACCCTACTTTTTTGAAGACTTTTCATTACTTTTATATTTTGAAAAAAAAATCTGTACTCATGTGCATATCACTGGATACATAAACATACAGTTCTGAAGAAAACATCATAGTATTACAGTCTGAGTATTATACTAAGCATAGTAAGATTGTAAGAGTTTTTTTAAAGTTACCACCATAAGGAAGAGTAACCATGGTATTATTAGTGTAGTAACCATGTTTTTGGCAGATTCATTCATATTACCACATTAATACTACAACAAACAAAATACCATGATGAGACCATAGTAAATGTGTGGTTACAACAAATAAAAATATGCTTAATGTAGTTAAAGGAGTAGTCCACTTTAAAGATGGGGTCCATTGACTTTTCAGAGTTGGAAAAAATACTATGGTAAGTCAATGGGCCCCATCTTGAAAGTAGAGTACTCCTTTAAAGCATGCCTTTTTTTCTTAAGGGCAAAATATTTAATGTGCATTGGTAGATAATGTTAAAAACAGAGGTAAGCAGTTTTTGGTCTTTAAAGGCGGGGTGCACGATTTTTAAAAAAACGCTTTGGAAAATGGAGTCGAGCTGAGGACCAAAACTCACTTGTAGCTAATCAGCAATAAGGGGCGTGTCTACTAACCAACATCATTGCCTGGGTTGCGTATGTGTGGGGCGGGTCTATCAAAAGAAGGCCCAGATTCTATTCGGGTAGGGGCGTGTTTGTTTAGCCGATTTCAAATGTCAACATTGGCTTTCAGTGATCGTGCACCCCGCCTTTAACAATGGAAATTGTTCTTGTCAAATAACACATACTGGCTTCTGTCTGATGTTGGGAGTATTTTGCTGTCCGTTCTGTTTAAACACGCAACATTCAGGGTTTATTTTTCTATTTTGTTGCCCCTCTGGCGCCCTTATTTTCCAGAAAAAATTTTCAGCAAAATCTTTTTGGACGTTGATGGTATTGCATCAGATTAGTCATTCTCGACTAAAATCCTACACTGTTTAATATAATTGTAAACTGCTTTGCAGGCCGGATAAAAGTGTCCGCCGGGCTAGTTTGGCCACCTCTGAAATCTGAAATTAGGCCACCTTCAAAATCTAAACTTTGAGAGCTCTTAGGGCTCAGTCACACCAAAAGCGTTTATGGCAGTTGCAGGCGCCTTTTTTGAATGATATTCTATGGGCAGGGCGCGTTTGCGCGCTGTTTATGCGCGCCGAGCGCCTTGCGGTTTTCTGCCGCCTGCCGCGCACGCGTTTTTGAAGGAGCGCTGAGAGCGGAGGAGGGCCTGACGTCATTCGCGTCTTCCATTGTCCAATCGAATGAGGGGAGAGGCGGGCCTTACGTTGTGGCGAGGGAAGTTTACAGTTGCTTTGAAGAACCGGACTCCACTCGCTCACTCTCTCCTGCGTGTTTGTGCTCCTCTTATCCTCAAACAAGGTCAGAGCAAGCGCCCTCTTTTTAAAGTTTCTGCTAATATGACAGTTAACAGCAAAAGAGCGCTCACGCTTCAATATGTGACTGACAAGACAGCCGACTCGGTGGTTGCTTAGCAATATGAAAAGGCGCATTGCACTGCTCTTTTTTAAAAAAGGCAGTGCGTCGCGCCTTGCGTTTGCAAGCGTTTAAAGCGCTTTTGGTGTGACTGAGCCCTTAGAGTTGTTTGCTGGTTAAAATCTCACCATATGTGCATGCATACAATGAGCATGTTTATCTGAGTACACAGCATCTTTTTGGATGTTTGGCATGCATGTTATCTCATGATAAATAATATGCATCATAAAAACCGACTCATCAGCTTATCCTTGAACCTTTAGGTTTGATATCTTTAGATTCTGTGTTTAATATTCCCTTGAATGCTAGGCAAACTTTTGGATACAGCGATTGAAGGATATGTATTAACTTTAGTACAGTGTTGTGTTTTTGCCACTTTATTTTGTTTGTCAAATATGACATATAAAAAAAGTTCTGCTCGAGAGAAAATAACCAATAAATTTGTCCAGTGACATCCAGAAAAAGATTTTAGTTTCATTTCTCTTGAGCACTTTTTTCACCTTCTTTCTTTCTTATGTGTAAAGTCTCATCTCCGCCTTCATCTCTAACTGTGAAAACGAGACCAAATGGTGTTTCATTAGTGCCTGTGTTTCACTATTTAAGTTACAACTATATAACTGTCTGGGACAGATTGCTTTGCTTGCTCCGCATATGCAAATAATGTCTGATTAATCAACGAGAGCCGCACAGAGACGAGAAACTCAAAGAGCGCAGTCTGTTAAATGACCAATGCATTGTCAGCTAGAATTATAGCAGCAGTCGACCACGTGAAGTGCTTTCATTTTAAGGGACATTAAGTTGCGGGTCTTTAATTTATCTCGGTGTAACAAGGCTCACGAGGGGCCGTTGCCTTCGCTCCTTTTCTGCAGAATTGGAACTATTTAGAGAGATATGAACAACATATTAATCATTTGCAAATGATCTAAAATGTACTTTTAGATTAGTGCAGTTGAACTAGAGGAAGTTAAAACTGGGTGAAATACATTTTCGCTTTCTCCATTGCTTATGTGAATATGTGACATGAATTCATAAAAGCATTGGATGTCTAAGAAAACACATTTTTATTTATTTATTTCGCTGCTGAGACCATCTATATACGAGAGCTTTTCTGCAAAGCCAACAAAAAGTTAAAATGTACTGCATGATGCCAAAAAGGACTTCTTGTATAACATTTTCAATTTGTATTTTTACAGAATTAAATAAGGGTTGAAATGTCATGGTGCTGATTAAAAGCTCACGTTTACTGTAGTATGTAGGGTACAAACCTTATTACATACCTTTAGTGATGTCAACTCAAACATTAACCCTCAAAATTGGATATTTTTCTTTGGTAATATTAAATCTGATGTATTCACGTGTGCTCCATATCACTTCAAGATTGTATTTCTTCTGCTGTGGTTTATTTAAAGTCAAAGTTATTGCATGGGACATGTCACCTACTTTGATTTAAAATCAAAGTCTATTGGCATTGCAGTTATTGGTGTTCATTTAAAAGCTTCATGATTCATTCTAATATTGATTAAAGTACTGAATGTCGTCTAATTAGCATTGAACTAACTGAGGTCTATAACACAGTCTGTTATAGTAAAACGATTTATTGGAATGGCGAGTAACACATTGAACAGTGAAGCGTTTGATTGGGTGCTCAAATATTAATAGTGCATAATAAAAGCGTGTAACTGTTTGAGGTCCAGAAATTCATCCATGAAGCATCTCTGTGGCTTAAAAGAGCAGCTGGAGAGAGCAGATCTGTGTTTCAATGGAGACTTCATGGATTATTGATGATTGAATTGGAGATTCAATGTTATAACATGGATGACAGGGATCAATGTAAGTGTGTGTATGTGGTATCATTTACCAGAACTCTGAATTTGGGTACACTGTAAGAAAAAATGGTCACTGGGGCAGTACTCTTTAAATGGGTCATTATGTGATGATACATGAAGATTTTAAGCCTGATTTGCCCTGATTTTTTTGTGTGTGTGGTGTCGTTGCGATTATTTTGCTGCTCCCAGATCCCAAATTGTAAATATCAAGCAACTTGAATATTTACCACTGTTAACCCGGCTGTTTTTGATACCTGTATGACTGCATTAGCCAGTGAGAGTGTGGAAGCTTCAACCGGATGTTACATGCTTTTATAGGCTGTTATAGGTACTTATATGAACTCTTTAGGTGCAAATGTGTACTTTTTACTGCCCCAATGACACATGGGGACCATATTTTGACCTTTTTTTTTTTTAAAGTGTATGTCATGAAACCATGTACTGATATTTGTCAGGCAGATACTTATGAGTAAAAACAAATGTTTACTTCTAGTTGGAAAAAATAATAAATTGCAATGCAAAATGATATTTTTGCCCAGCAGTTTCAGTATAAATATACTGTTATGTTAGGATCTGACCTGTTAAAAATTAGACTAGTGAGACAATGAGACAACCCCAAGCGAAAATGATTTAACAATAGGGGAAAGAAAACAATACATAAAATAATACAAAAATGAAAGTCGTGCCCCGGACACACAAAACGATTTATAGAAATTTATGCGAGAAATTCGTGCACGAAAAAGACATTTGTGCCCAAAAAAGCTGAATTTCGTTCCATGGACATAAATAAATTAATCAAAATTTTGATGACTATAACACGACTTTCCGTGAGATCATGCTGGATAAGAAATGATTTTGAGTTTGCATGTTTCTGTCACATATGGCAAAAAATTACATGGCCAAAAAAATTACTTTACTCTGGCCAAAAATATGTTTGAAATATATGCTAAATACATTTTGTTGAAAGTAATGCTCAATTTAATATATTTCTGAATTTGGAAATATAGTTTTTACTTTCAAATATCAACATGTATTTCAAAATGTATTTCAATGGCAATCAAATACATGTCTAATTTTACAGCTCAATTTGGCAAAAATTTATAAAAATATATTTTAAACATATGCTTAATACAAGATAATTTTATAAAGTATATTTAGAAGTTGAATATATATATATATATATATATATATATATATATATATATATAACTGTTATGTTTACAGGTTCATAACATAAACAAAGTTTTTCTTCCAATGCCACGTGAATATATTTCCTTGGATTGAAATATATAGAGGACTAAATACATTTAATTTTTTTTACTTTTAAAATAAATCTCAAAATATACAAAAAAATGGCCCAAAAATATATCTGTGAAAAAAAATATTTTTGGAAAACATATTCCAAAATAAATTCCAGACAATATTTTTTTGGCCTTTTTTTAAGGAACAGTATGTAAGAAATTGATATAAATGAATCATAAAATGGCCCTGATATGTCACTAGACATTAAGAAATCATTTTCATTTCAAATACTTATATCACTGACAACAGTGGTCCGGTCAGGATATTGTCATTTAAAAAGTGGAGTTGCAGCCCTCAACTGATGTTTATGTTGTCATTTTGTGCATTGGCCACCAGTTGTGTGATTGCAATATCAGTTTTAGCCACAAGTTTTGTGATTGCAATACCAGTTCCCTTTCAATACGGTTCACTTCGCATTGCGTCAGTTAGCTGACGCTATGGGGGAAACTCCTGTTTACTCCGTGACTGAAGCCTATTGGTTAACGTCTGTACAAAGTACAGACCAATGACGTTTGAACCCGCGCGCGGGAAGTACACGTCCTTATATAAGCGCGGTTTAAGCGTCAGGAGCTCATTAATTTCTCCTTCACAGGGAGCTACACTGCGACCAAAATGGTCGCATATGCGACCTTTTGAACTGCCGTTGCGACCCTAATTTTTAATGGGTCGCAAATGTGCTACCTAATGTTTTAGACAAATATTCTATGATTTACTATGAGCATTTATTTATTATTATATATCATATATAAAGAGAAATTTGGATTTTAAGAATACGTTGTATAACGTGCTCTGAGCCATCAACACGTTGGCTTCACTTTGCATGAAAGCACGTCGTGTCTCTCCCTATCAGTGTGCGTTTGCGTGCTCAGCTGTTTCTCAATGAATTGGGTGCGACGCAAGCGCAGTGTCTTCCATGTTTCTGAACTTGAGCAGAGGTTTTTCTTCATTGAGGACGCGGGACCCGTATGGTTCCGGGTTTATATTTTAAATGGTCTGTCGGGTCCGGTTAGGTCCTAGTTTAATTACTTTGGGTCCCAAGTCTGATTAATATTGTGTTTATAACCCGAGTCAATCGGAAAACGGCCATGAGCGCTACCGCGCTAAAGCTCGAGTGCAGTTTAGCGTGCCTTCGGTTTCTATGGCGATGGTTCTTGTTACGACCACGCGCTGCGTTTTCTTTCTCACATGTTTTTAATGATCTTATTATTAATAAACCATATCTTTTCTAAAACCATATCCATATTAAGTTTGCACAGACATTGTAGCAAAAAAGCAGTGCTAATGTCAAGCCCATTGCACTAAACGAGCAAAGCAATGTAAAGTCTGTCACCGGGACAGCAAGTAGTGAAATAATAAGTGGATTAAGCTTTTTAAATCGGCAAGAGAGAAATAGAAAGATACAGCAGAAGCAGTAAAAGTGCCTATTTAATAGAAATTATTACCATTATAACATCAGTCATAACATCAGTCACATTTATAATCTATAGACCTGCACTGTCTATTAATATACTATACATAGTATTGTATTATATTGAGTTGGATAAAAGGGGTCTAATTGCTTCATATATCAGTGCAAAAACAGTAAGTGTTTTCGTGGTGCTTTGACAAACAGTGTCAGCTTTGTTAATGGCAAAGAAAGTTTGGAATGGTTAGATTAATGAAATATAATGTGAAATTAATATTAATTTTCAATAAATCAAAGTATTGTGTTGTGTCACATTATTAGTTCTTCGTCACATGTGTAGTAGACTATTATTTGTCAGTGGGTAATGATTGCCCTTTTTACCGGTTACCACCACCAAGTAAATTTCAGATCTGTGGGAAACACTGACTGCAACGTTTAAGAAAACAATGCGGCATGTGGTTTAAAAGATGGCAAGTAAAATAAAAAGCATATCTGTATGCAATACAGTTTCATTATTGTTCATTATTATCCAGAGCGCCTTAATATAACTTGAAAAAAATATGTGCGACCAAATCATATTTTGCGCTAGTAACTGAAAAAGTTGGTAGCGCAAGTGCCACCAGTGGAAAAGGTTAGTGTAGTTCCCTGCTTCAGCGCGAACCTCTCGCTGCTCCGAAGAAGAAGAAGCCTTACCTCGCCGTCGACAAAAGCCCTGCAGCGGAGTCCAGGCCTAGCGTCTTCCCTGCCCTTTCCGGCTGAGAACCGAAGACAGCAGAATCCAGGTCTAGCGTCTTCCCCTGCCGCTTTCCGGCCGAGAACCGAAGATAGCCTTCGCTTGCCGTGGTACGAGCCCTGTGCAGCGGACACATGCCTGACGAGGTCTCCCCTGCGGCCGCCCGGTAAGATCAATATTTTTAATATAAAGCTGTAAGCTAAAAGAGCAGGCGCTGTTGTAATAGCGTCCAGCACAGCGGCTTGAGTGAGCCTCCCTGCTATGAATTTCCCCGAGCGCGTCACCGGTCTGGCACCTCCCACGCCGGGACCGCGCTTATATGCTTCGGTTGTCTTATCCATGTTTCGTGCTCCCCCTGCTGTTCCTCTCTCCCCGGGATGAACACACGGCGAGCCATGAGACTAGATGGATGCATAGACCTGCACACACGGACTAACCCCCCCTGTGTTCTGTCACATCGCAACCGTTCATGCTTACAGAGTCCCTTCGCTCCTCTCACATTCAGTGGCGAGATCTCTGACACATATGAATCCCCCGAGTGCATCAGGTGATACCGTTTATATGACGCATGGCTGTTCTGTCTGTGTTGCTGCTCCCCTCTGCCGTTCCTCTCTTGTTGAGATGAACAAGCGGGGGAACCGTAAAACTAGAAAGATGCATACGACAAGCAAACACGGGCGGATCTGCCCCTGTTTCCTGTCATAGCACAGCCACTCGTGCTCCACGCTCGCGGAGTCCCTCGCTCCTTTCCCCGCAGTGGTGAGATCTCTTAACGCCGTAGTTAGCACGCAGTCTTACGGCTCACTGCCTCTAAATGCAGCTGTCTAGTGTTCAACGATTACAGAGCTTCATGCCCCTCCCCTCCTGGAGCGGCGCGATCTCATTCGTCTGCTCGATAGGGCGGATTCGCCGCTATTGGAGCATCAAGAACACTCATTATAAGAGCTAACCGGCTCACTATTCGTCGATGCAGAGCTTCATGCCCCTCCCCCCTGGAGCGGCGCGATCTCATTCGTCTGCTCGATAAGGCGGACACGCCTCTATCTGAGCGCTAAAACACTTATTATAGAGCTTAACCGGCCTGAGTCTATCTCACTTCGGAAAGCTCACTACTAGTCTGCCCGGTCATTTCTCTCTGGTTTAGACGGAATCAGAGGCAGAACGAATTTGTTTAACATACTGAGGCCCGAATACCTCCCTTTATTCAGTCCCGTCCTATATCAGTGCGCTGAATATTGGTACATTCTTATATACCCGGTTTTTCTGCCCTTTTTAATAAACGGCAAAACCGCGGGCCTCACGGCAGACTTCCTCTCTGCGATGGGTTCAGTCTGACATTAAACCACCTAGACATACTGCTCTGCTCCGTGAGCCGTTCGGGTCACCGTCACTACTGAGGCTCGTGCAGCTGAACGGCCGAGCTCTGGTCTTCGCAGCACAGCTGCGTCGACATAGAACTGTCTGAAGAGGGGTTAAGTCGCGCCTCGGCTGGACTGCCCTGAAATGTTTTCTGTGTGCTGTTTATCCAAAACATACTGAGTAATACTGTTGGTTATGCGACCTCACTATAGTGGCGAACGGTATTGAATTCCTCTAAAAAGAGTAATTTCCGTGCTTACTATACTGTGTATTGACACCCCACGGTTGTACGGTGTCTCTAAACACTTTCTCGCCTTACTGACAAGCAATCAGTAATACGCACACACGGCCCGCTGTCCATAATTCTATCGACGCTTGCCGAAAAAACCCCGGTTTGGCCATATACTGTGTATTGACACCCCACGGCTGTACGGTGTCTCTAACACTTTTCTGCCAAATTCGCTCGCAGCCCACCTCAGTTTCTCCGCTACGATGCTGACGGCGCAAACGAGCACGGTCTTACGGCTGTCATTCTCTCTTCCTAGAGAGACGCAGCCTCAGACCTCTCCCTGGCTCCAAGCATTTGAATCGCGCCCTCTCCGGACGGCTACTCAAAGGCTTACAGCCAAGCGGTTTATGACGTTTTTCGGCCATACAGCTGATTTATATCAGCGGATCCGAAGACGCTCACACCTCCGCTCTGCTCCAATACTCGGAGATATTAAGGGTAATATCAACCTGAAGTGAGCTTGCTACCCGCCACAATACGTTTCAAAACTCAAAGCGCGCGCACAGACAGACGCGCGGCATCTCGTTTAAGACGGGCTCACGTACCCCTCTAACGAGCCTCAGAAAACTGAATATCGTGGCATTCTGTTAATAAGTCCACTTCAGTTTGACTAAGCAAAGGTCCCGCCCCGAGCTGACGGCCGGGAAGCTCATGCTTAAGTTACACACAGCTGCATGAAGTGCTACCATTACGAGATCGCCAGCATCTGCTGTGGGTTGAACACGCTTTACGACGGCAATCAGCCTTCGGCGCGTGGAACGCCCGTTTGTCTCATATCAATCACCTTGTACTGTGCATACGGTCCATTAAGGGGATGATTTTAGCACTGCAGCACTCTCGACCATGTTATTGTGATAATGTGGTCGGGCAAACTACGGTGGTTTCATTATTTACTGAACCAGACTGAGATCTCGCCCCCTGTACAAGCTGGCGAGTCATCTCCTTTATAAACTCATTGCATCGCTTTATAAGCTATGTTCAATCAGAGTGATACGCATCTCGTGCTTAACTACCAAGATGCAGACATATTAACCCGTTACGATGGGCATGCAGAGATTGCATCCGTGGGACACGACCTACATTACGTGCCTTATAACACGTTGACACGAGCTGCTAGGACCCCTTTCGCGAGGCGTCCTTATGCAAAGTCTGATCTATTCTGTCTAGTGACAGCGAGAGTCTTCCCCCCGCGAATTGTAGGTGGAACAGCTTTCTTCTCACTACAGAGGCTCGTCCACGGCGGCTTTCTCCCCCTGCGTATATATATATATATGTGGCGGTGATAACAGCGAACCACGCTTTTATGACCGACCATCCACTTTATTCATAAGTCTGTCATTTCTCAGATGCGGACGGTGCCCGAGGCGCAGCGCTCTGGAACTGTCCAAGGTCCTGTATGACAGATACGTCTGAGGTACATCAGACGATCAGCTGTTCATCGGCGTCACAGATCACTCACTAGCGCACCTGTCAATACAGGTTATTTATGGATCGTTGACGTTATCACCTCCCGTGACAATGAAGTCTACTCCATGTATGGATTAGATCCTCGGGCATGGTCTTAGAAGTTTCTCATTTGACATTTGTGACACAGCCGGCTGGTCCCCGCCGTCCACGTTGTCAGTTTACAGCTTCGACATCCCTGCTTCGCGCACTAGTGAGGTTTGTTGCATTAAAGGTGCGCCGCGTAAGCTCACCTGTATGCACGATATGGGTTTTGATTATATGCGTCCACCGTGCGCTTAGAGAAGCTCACATATGCACGCTACAACATTTCGGTATACACTAAAGATGCGCTCGGAAAAGCTCATCTGTATACACGGCTGTGACACATACATACATTGTTGTTCATCTGTGTACGTTCACGGTGCGTTGAGTGCCCACCGTACGTTCATCAATCATATCTGTACACATTCACGGCGCGTTCTGTGCATTGATTTATCTATACGCATTCACGGTGCACTGAAGGGTTCACCCGTGTGCGCACAACTTATTATCAGAACACATGACGGCGCGCTTGAGAATCTTGCCGGCCTGTGCATTATAACACTCTGATTCATCTATATGCATTCACGATGTATTCAAGTGTTCACCTGTGCCCGTGCAATTTATAGTCAATACACATTTACGGCGCGCTTGGACAGCTCACCGATCTGTGCACTATAATACTACCTATATGCATCCCGATGCGCTCGAGGGCGCACCTGGGTTCACACTATTGTGGTATCTGTATAATCCCACGCTACGAACCGTTCTGCCGCATATTATAGTCAGATCGGCCGTTCGTGAGCTTCGCAGATCACTCACTATGTATGTCTGTTGCTTACAGTGGTTATTTAGATGGATCGTTGAAACCATCGCACTGGCTCACGCCCCTCTATGAGCTATGTCCTATATAGAGCCCACTCTGTGAGAGTTTGGCTTTTTCATGGACTTGGTCTACAGGGGTATCTATTTGATATCTGCTACACGGCCGGCTGGTCTTCGCCGTCTACGTTGTCAGATTGTACAGCTTAGACGTCCCTGCCCTACGAGCGCAGGTTCTCTCGGCTCAATCATGCACGCTCATGCGTTTTATGTGTACACCACGGTGCGCTCAGCGAGCTCACCAACGTGACTCTGAATTTACTTATCTCGCACACCCGCGCCGCGCTCGGTATCTCGGCGTCTTGTGCTATGTTATGTGCCCCCGGTGCGTTTAAAACCCCACCGTGTGCGCGTCAACATTTTATATGGTGCTTACACATTGCTTAAAGCTGTGAATATGCCGGGTATAGGGCCACACGCAGTGTCTCTCCGGTAAGGCACTTCTGTACGTTGTGTATGCACGGCGTGATGGGATTACGTTCCCCCATAGCGTCAGCTAACTGACGCAATGCGAAGTGAACCGTATTGAAAGGGAACGCTTAGGTTACTCACGTAACCCCGGTTCCCTGAAATAACGGGAACGAAGCATTGCGTCACTTGCCGTGCTACAAACGTCTACGCAGCGAGTGTATTCGGCTGCGCGCTTCAGTCGAATAATAATGAGCTCCTGACGCTTAAACCGCGCTTATATAAGGACGTGTACTTCCCGCGCGCGGGTTCAAACGTCATTGGTCTGTACTTTGTACAGACGTTAACCAATAGGCTTCAGTCACGGAGTAAACAGGAGTTTCCCCCATAGCGTCAGCTAACTGATGCAATGCTTCGTTCCCGTTATTTCAGGGAACCGGGGTTACGTGAGTAACCTAAGCGTTTTGGCCACAATCCTACATACTGTTCCTTTAACTATATATTTTTTTGCTGTATGGGGTAAAATGTTCCTGGTGATAATAGATAAACCAGATAGATTACAATATATCATCTGAATTGAGCATCATGCACGCAAGACAAAGTTACTGTTGTACTAGTACTAGATTGCCGTTAACATTTTAGAAAGGTTTTTGTGTCTGTAGTATGTGCGCCATTCAATAAAATGCTGTTTATGAAAGCAACTTATGCTTTGGCACTCAGCATATTTTCTTCAGATAATGTGTGCAATAACTTTACAGGAAATGATACAGCAGATGACATGGGATAGTATTGAAAGCCATTAGCGATTAAATAGATATTGGACTTGCCTCTTCATGTGAATTACAAGACTCATCAGTAACATCAGTCAGCACCAGAGAGGCGTGTTGACTTTGTCATTATGTTGTGTGGATTTTTATAACAAATAACAGAACTTTTATCTCATGAATGCTGAAACAAACCGCTCTTGTACTGACTGCAGTGTTTGTATATTAGGGCTGTGGTTTTATCGGAGCTCAAACTCGCCTTCACTGTCTCATGAATATTACATGACTAAAGTTTTTTTCTCAAATACCACATGTAACTCGCACTGATTTTATTACATTTTTCATAATGTACAGTTTTTTTTGGCTATACAGCTTTTCACCAGTGAGTGTTTTATTGAGTTTATATTGAAAATAAATCTGGGTTATTTTCAGTTTTTGTTTGTTGTTTTTCTCTCATTATAATTTCACCCAATAAGAATATTTTGATGCTAAGATGTTTATTTTTATTTGTGCTTGCTTATGGAAGATATATGTTTTATTGCTTACAATACACTTACTTTTACAGTAGGTTAGGGGTTTAAAACAAACTCTAATGTCGTGTACACACCAAAAGCGAATCACAAAAGAAAATCACTTTACTCGCTCTGGATTTAATTATAATGTTTGTGTTTACCTCACTCATGTGAATAAACAACCCAATCTCACGGATATTTGTGGTATAGTCACAAAATATTTGATTAATGTTTTTGTGTTATTGACATGATTTTCTGCTGACTTTCTTTATCGTGTCGTTTTATATTTTTTTCCTCATTTTTTCCCCTATTTTTTTTACCATTGTCGCTTGGGGTTTGGGTTAGAATCACTTTCTGTGGCATTCTAACCCAAACCCCAACTTTAACCCCAACTGTTTTAAAAGCGGAAGAAAAACATGTAAAAAACTAATGACCAAACAAAATTACATCCTAACGCAAACCCTGAATCTAACCGTAACCCCAAGCGTCAATTAATGATTTTAAAAATAGGAAAAAAAGAAAGAGAAAAAAATATAAAATGACACGATAAAGAAATTCGTGCTCCAGTGGCACGAAAAAATATTTGTGTCAATAACACGATTAAATTAATTTTAAAAATTGTGACTATAACACGACTTGCCGTGAGATAGGGTATGAATAAAATATTGCACGATATCTTCACGCACACCATCAACATCATTTCTTTCTTTTCTTTTTTTTCGATTATGGAGACAAATACTATTGCTGCTCTGTACCTGTTGTGGAAGTCCGTAGACATATTTACCTCCATTTTCTGATAAAACTGAATGTACTCTTCGCTAAATAACTTGCACAACAACACGTCACACAAATTTTTCACTTGAGGTGAAATTTTTCAACTTCGTCTGAGGCGGGCCAATCACAACTATATGCATTGAAGCCCCATTCAGACCGCCAGTGATTAGCGGTGGCAGTGTGACATTTAATAATTTTAATTTGAATTAATTAATTTTAATTCCAGTGACGCACCAAAGTTGAGAAGTTTAATGTTGTGTGCACACCAAAAACAAAGGCAGTATTCGCATAATTTACCTTGCTCTAGATTTAATTTTTTGTTTGTAAAACACTGCACGATATCTTCATTCACACCGTCAACAACAACAACAAATCCTGAGTGACTTTCAGGAGCGACAATGAAAGTGAAGCACTGGAGATCACGTCTTCTGTCTTTCGTTGGATGCTGCAACAGACCGTGATCGTGTTTCTTATTATTACAAACAGAATTATAAATGCCTCTTGGGGGAGGGGGGCGTTGATGCTGTTTCATGCATTCTGACTTATTAACACAATTAAAGAGTTGTAATCCTCACGCTAAACAAATGCAAAGTGTCAAAGCAGTTGAGCGTGTGTGGATTTCTGGGACAAACTCATGCCTCGTCTTTCCTACAAGTTTCAAAAGTTTTTTTTGAACATGGGTACCCGTTATGTATCAGTGACCCCATATTCCTTTTATGGGCAACCCATGTCAAGTTGTGCATGTGTGTTTTGTTTAAAGCTGGATTGAAATGGGACAGTCCCAACCGGGTCATGAGTAAGTAAAACTGCATCAAATGTCTATGTTTTGTTGGCAATCGGCGTATATGTGCATTTAATGTAAACGACACACACATGTAGTGAATCATAAGTTATCCAGAGGTAGTGTGATAATGATTTGTGTGTGTTGCTTGCTTGTGACTCGTCCCTCTTGCTGGACACCTCCGGGATTTCGTGCTTTTTCGGAAACAAGGATGCAATAATATTCTGCAGCTACTCAAGATTAACATAAGATAAGCAGAAACGTTGTGTCCCAGATAGCAATGAGTCGGTGGACCACCGGCGGTGCTCTGGCGGCAGTAAGCGCCATAAGGGCGTAATCGCAAACAGGTCTGACGGCGGACCGCCGCTGCAGCCGCTTTTGCATAAATTAAGCAGTCGGTCCGCCGGCTGCATGCTGGCGGTATCTCGCAACAAATGAGAGTGACGTATTCGGCGGCAAACGTTTCATCCCCGCCAGCGGGACGCACCTATACTGCCCTCCAAAGGCAGAGTGCAGTATCTACGCAAACACTGAAACTGAGAAAAATGGCTTTAAAGTTTTTACACTAGCCAGCCAAACATGTTGTGGGTAGATTAGTGGTAATGCATTCATGTAATGCCTTGTTAGGAAGAAATTTTTATAGAAAAAAAAACATGACCACCGATGTGACCCTTGACTCTCAAAATGCAGATACTGCACTCTGCCTTTGGATGACCTTTAACAACTAAAGCACTATTGCAATAGCAGAGTGCAGTATCTACGAACTAAATGTGTTCACTCAACTTTTTCTCATGCTTCTTAATACATTTTGATTGTTTTTAATAACTGTAATAGTTTTATTGATGTTTGCATGTTGTGAATGCTAAAAATGCTCCTTTTACCACAAAGAGTATTTTACGCATTTTATTAATTTTTATTTATTAATTTACATTATACGAGGTTTGTTCTAAAAACAGTAGTTAAAAATTAACACAAGTTAAAAATAAAAGAACATTTAAAGACATTATGTAACTAACAGTATGCACATTTTAGTTAATTTTCATGTTGTCTCAAGTAGCACATATATGTAAACTTAGATATTCTTAAGATTATAGCTTAAGAAGTACTAAACAAAATGTTTTAATATTAAGTAGCCTACAAAATTAGTTAGTGGAAAAAGAGCACTTATTATGGAAGTGTACTTTTTCACCCAGCGTGCTTTCTGCCGGCCCGGCTGCGCTCGTCAGGTTGACTGGGCGCCGTTAACTTTGCCTAACAATATAACTTTACCAGACTCTTATCAAACACAGGAGTAACCCCTGTCAATGCAATTGGATTAGCTGTCTAAAAAGTGGAGAGATGTTCGCATCAACAAACACCAATGTGACTGAATCGGATTATATCATTATTTTCGGAGGATATTGCCTTCAATGGACGAGCACAGGCAGGTCAAAACTTGCTAGCAGCTGGCTAACTACTTATAAAGCTGTAATTTGCCTATGTATGAGTTATTATTTTGCTATCTTCCTTACCCGTATTTGCTTATTTGCGTTTTAACGCGAATTCAACCATCATTTGGACGCGGCATTGTGCCATGGTTGGTTTGTTGTTGTGTGTTACGATCGGGGAAAACCGCAGTATCTGCGGTGTCAAAGCCGGGGAAACAAAGCCAGAACGCAGTTACATCACTTACTGCGGTTTGCCTTGGTATTAGCATGGATTTTGTAGTTACTGCAATTTTGACACCCTCATTTCTCTGAAACGGGACAAAATTTAACCAGGAGACTTTGTCATAAGACAGAACAGATGTCATAAAGCTCGTTTCAAGCCTTAACTCCATTTTGACCAAGCGTGTAGTTACTGCGCTTTTGCTTTGGACGGCAGTATAGCCGACAGCTTGGGGCTGGCGGCATATAGAAACCATGCGGATATTTTTTGCTATCTGGGGTGTTACGTGTGCTTTAAACAACCTTATTGAAATCGATGGACGACACACAATGAGAAAATCTGTGGCGGTCTAAACGGGGCTTGAGTTTTTATTCTACTCACGCAAATAAATAAATTTGCCTCTGGGGTGTACACACCAAAGAGTGTTTCTAAGTGATGAGATTTATGCTTTTTAGCCTGGTGAACAAAACATTTGTGTGAATTGCCTTATTTTCTTTATATTCTCTTTATAGGTTTGTAAAACACCTGTTTAATATTTCCTATCATACCTCACAACGAGACCGTGTTTGACGCCATATGCTATAGATTTTCTGCAAGTGTCATTTCCACTGTTACATTAATGGAAAAGGTGGCAAATTAAAGAACGTTGTTTACATTTCAAGACTCCCTCTTGTACCGTCTGCATGTGGATCAATATCGATTCAGATGCTTTATCCCAACAGCTGTGCACCTGATCTCTCTGAAGCCTGCATGATCTCAGGTTTCTCTCTTTGATTTCTTTGCCCTCCTCTTCTCCTGTAGCTCAGTTTCATCCTGAAGCGTTTATTCTCTGTTTTTTTTAGGTGTGATCACCCCTCTGCGCCACATCTCTCTGTTACACATTCTGCCACTTCTAATAATCTCCTTTCTGACTTCACAATCTCACCGCAGAGCCTCGAGTGTCCTTTATTTTCGGAAACTTCGACCATTTACTATATCCCACTGTTGCAAAGAGGATTAATCTTTAATGGTGTCATATAATGCACATACTATGAAGAGTTTGGTTCCAAAACGTAATAAATCCATTTTGACTAATTCAATATATAAATGTGCATTCATCTTTGTCATGTTATATTCATTTAGTTGACTAGTGGTATACACTGATAAAAATATAAACATTAATGGCATTAATCAAAACACTTACTTTGTCATATTAAGAAAACTGTCATGGCTGCTGTTATACTTGGGACGTCGTCGCTGAACTTTTTAAGCGATCAGCTATAAAATGGTTTGGTCCTGCTCAATTTTCGTTGGCTTTGAGTAAAATAATGGAAAGTTTTTCATAAATGTGTCAATGTGTTAGCATGACAGAAGTTTGATGCTGTCGTGTGAGAACAAGCAACAGCCGGCTTTTCCCCTTGCCCGAGTGCCTCTCACGTAAATTATTCAATTTTGATAGCTTACATTTCTTCCCCGCTACAGAAAACTATCACAGGTTTATCAATGCCAACAAAGTATTATTTTGTGTTTTGTTTGTTTGTTAATCATGAAGTACAAAGTAGATGAGGAAAACTAGGATTATGTGTGTATTCAACACGCTGCCATTATTGTTTACAATGCGTGAAATGGTGCGCGGTGATTGGTTGACCGGATTTATTGCATTGTGCAGATAAGAAGAAGGATACGTGTTTTTTCGCGTTTTGGGAAAAAAGGGAGAAAAATGTCAGAATAACATGTCGGATATCGGATTATGTGTAAAATGTAAAAAAAAACTTTTTAATACTGACCAAATGCAATACTGATTTTGGCGGTAACTCGTTTTTTTTTTTTTAATTGCTTTTATCATGTTTTGGAACCAAACTCTTCATATGTAACCCTGTCTGGAAAGTTTAGGGTAAAGTCTTATAATCTAATGTTACGATTAGGATCATCAAAGTTTGATTTTCACATTGATTTCAATCTTTGACATGACTGTACTCGGTCAGTCAGTCAGGATCCCTATTTGGATCCTAAGGAATGAATGGGGCTAGGCTAAATGCTAACACATTCATGACGAGCTTTACAAAGATTAAGTGCACGCATTGAAAAAGATAAGTATGTATTCATTCATCTGAGGTAAATCAAGTTGAGGTAAGAACATAGTAAAATATTAAAAAACTGTGGTGTGTTCCTTTAAGACTTCTATGTAAATGCCCTTTTAAAGTGCGCAATGTCTCATTTTAAAGTCACTACAAATTAAGTTAGTTGCTGAATGTACAGCCATGATGAAAGTCCTTGCAGTGAGATCCTCCTTATATAATTTCTCTTGGGCTGTACACTCTTAAAAATAAAGTTTCCTGAAAGGTACACTTTCATAAAGAACCTTGAACATCCACAGAGTCTTTCTGTTGCAAAAAGGTGGGAAAAGATTCTACAGGCTATAAAGAAAGAAAGACATGGATATTTTCGAAACCTTTGTGTGGCCGTGTAAACCTTCACACTATGACAAAGACTCCAGCACAGCCATACATCTAACAGGGGTTCTTTATTTCCGACTGAGTTAAGAGAAAACACAGCATTAAATGACTGTGAAATTTCCCCCTGTGTAGTATATTATAATAAACCAAGTTTACAAGAAATATAAAAAGAGATCAAATTAACACAAGCTCCAAATACACTGTAAATATTTGGTTACAATGGCCTATTTAGTTTAAAGAAAAATAAATAAAACAAATAAAACAGTAGCCCAACTATTGAACACTCCCTTTGGGTGAAATTCGGCTGATTAGAAAGGGTTAATACACATTTCTCCTTAAATCACATTCCTTCTCAAGATTATAAAGATCCCAAATCAACAGAGAAAATAAATCAAAACAAACAAAAATAGCCCTGTATGAAATGTACCCCTACAAAACAACGGTAGTGGCTTTTGGATGCTATTCTGTAATATAGACAAAACACAGAAACATTCATAGTACATAAACATTAGCCACTTAACTCAATAAATCTGAACTGAATCCAGTTTACACCTCATTAATCATTTATACAATGTCAATCATGGTATCAAAGTGTTCATATTTAGCCTATTAACAAATTATATTTATTGCTGACATAATATAAACATTACAAAATGTTTCTCTCTCTTCTTCAAATGCACAATAACATTTATAATATGAAACAAAATAAATGAACTCACTCTGTGACACGCTGTAACATGAAACGAGGCGCTGACACACGTGTATCTGTTCTCCCCTCTAATATAATTCAGTCAAAGAGAAAGTGGATTGTTATTTTCCACAAATTTCCAATTATTATAACAGAACATGCAACTTAAATTAAACTCTTTAAATAAACACTCACGCTCAATCTCCACCACATTAGATATGTGTATATCCACGTGGAAATATCTTGCAGACAGACAGCAAATACGTGATGCACAAGATGGTAAGAAAAACACAAGCAGGACTTTTCTCCTTTCCTTAAGAAAGGCTGATGTTTGCTTTTAATCTTACACACAACTGCTCATGTGCTCAGCTTGGAGCCGTTTCCCAATGTCAAGGATACTTCCTTGGCAGGACTAGTCCTTTCAAGTCACTTCCTTCAGAGGCAAGGCGAGGCTCCTTTTAAGCATTCGGAGAACACGTTAAATGGAACAGGCTAGCAAGTGCACGTCATTGCGTCATTGCGTCATTGAAAGGTGTGCTTTCGGTGCTGCGCGCATAGGATTGTGGGTGATTTCAGCGCGTGAAGAGCGCGAAGGATACAAATTTGCATCCTTTCCTGTATATGGGATATTTCTCGAACGAAGGACTCAGTCCTTGGCTGAAATTTCAAGGATCCTCGACATTGGAACAGTCCTTCGACGGACGTCGATGACGTAGCATCCTCGAAATTCTAGCTTCCGAGGATCCTTCCTTGACATTGAGAAACGGCTACAGACAGCTATGAACAAGCACAATACACACATGTAGTACACTCTTCCTCTGTGTGCACTCTACTATGCATCACGTAAACACGAGTGCCCCCTAGTGGCGGGTAGGTATGAATGGAGCATATTATGCCCCGGTTACACTTGCATCAAAAACTACTAGCACAGTAGTATATATTTTATTCCCATGCACTTGCGTTAACCCAAATGTTTTCAACAATGTTTAAATCTGGAGAATCCACAGTTTTTAAAAGTGATCCGCCCCTCTCTATAGTAACTTTTCATGTTTGGGTTATCTGCGGCTTCTGCTTTCACTTCCATTAAAACCATAGGTGTGTTTGACTTCATGTGGCACTGTGCACACAGATCAGCCTATTCAGTGATTTGAAAGCAGTATCCTCACAATGGTTTGATGTCTAATGTTTATGTCATAGCAGAAGAACATGCATACATTTGCGGAAGTAGTAACATCTATGTAGCTTTATTTCATTACCTCATCCATAAACATGATTTGTGAAACCTGTTGATTAGGGTTGTGCCAATAGACGATAGTATCGTATATCGACGATTGTCAGATATATCGCCAATAGCATGCGTTCATAACGATAGTTGGCGCTGGTGGTGGTTATTATTTATTCATTATCATCATAGTTTCACATTAACATGCACATTGCGTGCTTTTCTTCGCATTGAGAGGGTTTGTGGGTTTCATTTTGCAAGCACCTGGACTCTTCCTTGAACATGAGCTTGTAATAAGCGCGTCACTGACATTTCTTTGTACAAGAGAGGTTATTACCGCCAGAGGTTTAAAATCAACGAGTGTGTTGTTCCCGCTCCCTGGCACGCAGGAATTTTACAGGGTTTCCGCGGGGTTGTAAAAGGTAGTAAAAGGTAGTAAATTAAATTATGCCAAATTAAGGCCAGTAAAAAGTAGTAAAAAGTAGTAAACGTCATCTGACGAGGTAGTAAATTTTCGATTGCCTTTTGTAATGTTATGATGCCTGGAAATTAGTTCAAATCACCCGCATATCTGGGCAAATAATCAATTTCGTCTCTGGGATGTGATCAAAGCCTGGAGTGGAGCCAAATCACGTTCCTCTCTCCGCAGTAAGCGTTCTGTAATCACTACGGACCGGTCCACTCCGGGTTTTCAGACTGTATCACGTTATGCTGAGGTAAAAGTTTATTTCAGCTAGCATGGTCAAACTTATAATGCAGGAAGGCTCCGCTGTTTTGAAGATCGATAAAGGTGTAAAAGGCTTAGCGAAATGATGAAGATTGGCAAGCCTTTCAGTTCGTGGGCTAAGAAAACCAAACAGGTAATTGCGTGTCTTTGCACAGTATGACTAACGTAAGGGGTCCTGTATTTTGGGGGTAAATGATTTCTCACGTTACTGATCATCCGCGGCACGCTTTTTAATGCTATGCTGATATAGCCAGTGGCTGGTACAACGGGTTTGTTTAACTCGTGGGTAAACTTCATGTGGCGCCACAACAACCAAAAGGCAGATGACATCCAAATCCCTTGAGAGCGATTAACTAGGAATCATAAGAGGAGACTGCTTCCGAAATGCTCTCGCGCGACTTTGATGTCATCCACCTGTCGGTTCTTGCAGTTGCATTTGCGTGTGGTTACAAAAACGTAACATTTGTACATATATTTAAGCACAGCAGTTTAAAAACAAGTGATTTTAAGCCATTCAAATACAAACAACAGTGCGTCCGCTGTTTCTGTGTCAGAGGAGCACGCTAGCCGCGCATTCGTTTCTCATTGAGCTTGTGTTGTACGTATTTTTGCCGCTTAATTGGCCTTAAATAACACATATGCCTCAAAAATCCCGTCTTTGCAAATATCCTCATATAAACACGACCATTTAGGTCTTAAGAGAAAGTAAACAGCAGAAACATTGCGCATAAACTAGCACATCAGCGCTGCCTCTATTGTAACATAATAATTTGTTGATAAAGTACAGTCATTCAATTAACAACTGTCACTATGGTTACAGACATCCTGTGCGAATTCTACACGAGTTTGACTCGAGTTACTCGTTCAGGGTTTATATTCATACATAACGTTACTGTATTAGAGCTGTGACTGTAAGCTGTTGTGTGAACAGAACAGACCCTGGATTATTTGTTTATGTGTACTGAATAATATGATATGAAAAAGTTGTATTTGTTCACATTAGTAAATGCATTATATAACATAAACAAACAATGAAAAATATAGAGTATATAAGCATTAATTAATTCTTGTTTATGTCATTACAGTAATTGACGATAGTTCATGGTGCATTTACTAATGTTAACAGTTTCAACTTTGATTATTAGTAAATGCTAAAATAAATACATTTACAATTAATAAATAATTAATAAAAGATTCATTAAAGGTGGTGATATTCATGTTTTCTTTTTATACAGTATAGTGAGTTATTTAGCTGTTTCGCCTTAATCTGGAATGCCCTGCAAACTACAGCTAGCTAAATGCCACATGAGACTTCAATATGGAATTTATGGCAAAAAAATCTCCCCTTAAAATGCTATTGGTCTCGCCTACATAAAGTGTTAGGTAAAGTAATATTTTTCACTTTAATTCTTTTTTGTATGTTATATATGTCAAAATCTGTGTAAATAATAGAAAGGTCGCTGATTAACACTTGCAATTCAGTGTCGTGATGGTTTTAAAAAATATTCTGAAGGTAGTAAAAAAGGTAGTAAAAAGTAGTAAATTTAACTCAAGGATTTCTGTATAAACCCTGTTTTAGAGCGCCTGGGCTTTTCCGCGCTCGGATAAATAGCATCAGGTTTAAGAAGGTTGCAGTCATGACAGTGTTGCCCTTGCTGCTTTTTTGTCCATCAATCAAGTGACTTGTCATAAATGAGTAAAAAATGAACACATAAATAAATGAGTAAACTACAGCCCCGCCCCCTGATACTATCGTCTATCGGCAATCTCACAGGCTGACAAAAGGACGATCTCAAAATCTCAACGCTAATGATTTTCAAGAAATTTTTTTTAGCATTTTTGTCTTGTTTTCAGTTAAAATATCTAAAAATTATTAAATTAAGATGCTTTTTCTTGATGAGCAAAACGACTCAGGAAAATAAGTCTAGTTTTTAGACCAAAAATATCAAACTTAAGTGATTTTGTGCATAAAACAAGCAAAAAAAAAAAAAAAAAAATCTGCCAATGGGGTAAGCATAAAAATTTTGAACATTTTTCTTAAACACTAAATTCAAGAAAAAATTGCTTACCTTATTGGCAGATTTTTTTGCTTATTTTCAGTAAAAATATAAAAAATTCTTAAATTAAGATGCTTTTTCTTGATGAGCAAAACGACCCAAGAAAACAATTCCAGTTTCTAGACCAAAAATATCAAATCCAAGTAATTTGGTGCATAAAACAAGCAAAAAAATCTGCCAATAGGGTAAGCAAAAAATCTTGCACATTTTTATTAAACACTAAATTCAAGAAAAATTCAAGAAAAATTATCTTACCCCATTGGCATATTTTTTTTGCTAGTTTTATGCACAAAATCACTTACATTTGATTTTTTTTTTGGTCTAAAGACTACACTTATTTTCTTGGGTCTTAATTTAAGAATTTTTAGATATTTTAACTGAAAACAAGACAAAAATACTAAGAAATAGTGTCGATTCCTATTGACAGTTAAGGTGAAGACTACAACTCCCATCATTCCACGCTCTTTCACAGCAGCATCAAGCTGCAGCCGTTGTTGTTGTTTAGCGACCTCTAGCTGTGAAAATTACATATATTGCCTATAACTAAAAGGTTGTTTGGGGACCCAAAATGATTCTTCTATGCCAGTGGTTCTCAAACTGGGGTACGGGGCCCCCAAGGGGGCCGCGAGATGGGGGCCCCAGTTTTATGACATTTTATAAAATACATTAATTTATCATGAATTCTATGTAATTAAACCAAAAAAATAAATAAATAAGGCTACTAACCAACAGTACTACTTTGTATAACTTAATGTGTTTTGTTTAGTGCTGGGCAAAGATTAATCGCGATTAATCGCATACAAAATAAAAGTGATTATTGGTATAATATATCAGTGTGTGTCTAATTATTATGTATAAATATATACACACACATTCATGTATGTATTTAAGAAACATTTACATGTTTATATATATTTATTTATATTTTTAGATAATCTATATTAAATATAAATTGTAAATAATGATATATAAATAAAACAAATCTGAAATGATTATATGAATGTGTGTGTGGTTAAATATACATAATAATTAGACACAGTACACGCACATATATTATGCAAAAAAAATCACTTTTATTTTGTATGCGATTAATCGCGATTAATCTTTGCCCAGCACTAGTTTTGTTTAATTAAAATGTTAAATTTTAGAACAGTTTTTGTCATACATTTTCTTTGGGGGGGCCGCGAAGGAATGCACCGTACACAAGGGGGGCCGCACGCGGAAAAAGTTTGAGAACCACTGTTTTATGCCATCACTGTGATTTAATCCCTTTTAGGACCTTTTTTTAGGAGTGCACTGTAATTAAAGGCATTGCATTAATGTATTCATAAATGTTCTTACCACCTGCCAGGCATCAGTGAAATAAGTGTTGTGAGAAATCACACTTCTATCTGTGACAGCCATGGGAAATGCATTCAGGGGAGCAATTTGCCTTTTTGTACGTAGGTTATAATACAATGCATCCAATCAGAAATGCCTGTGACTTTTTTGGACGTGACTTTGGATTTTAGGGGTTTGAAGAAACAACACACTTTTTAAAGAAGCCTTTTCATCATCCATGATTATTCTGTATGTTCACAGTCATTCCTCACAGACATGCTGTCAGATGTTTTCTTCATGTCTCAACTCTTAAAGTCAATGTATGGTTAGTGATCTCCTTACCATCAGCCCGCCGCTGGCTTTCTCTATGTGCTCCTGCATTGTGAGTCACCTGCAGTTTCAATAATGGATAGGACGCATGCTTGGAATGAAGCCAGACAGTATGGATGTCCCGTGGAGCCGTAATGGAGTTTACTCCTCCATAAAACAGTTTGCCAGAACACTGTCTGCGGTCCCGTGTTTATTTATAGCTGTGTTTCTCCGAGGTGACACTGATGGAGAAGGGCTGTTGACTTTTCCCCACGAGTGAGTCGCTTCGATCACACTGCATGACACTAAAGAACGCTGCACCACCGACAGCGCGAACACACTCCGGTAAACCAGCCCCGGGTTTCAATACCCACAACCAGATTTTTCAGATTTCCCAGTGGTTAAGAGCTGGCTACAGTGTTCATGCTGTTCAAAACACAATCAGCAACTTAATAAATAATCGACCTAAAAGTATTTAGTTTAAACATTTGCCTCTCTCTCTTTCCAGCATAGGTTGAATTTACAACCCAGCAGATTAGGTTTATTCCTTTTTGACCAAACGCTGGGTTATTTTGTGTATCTGAAAATGAATTTGAGGCTTGATTTAAACCAAAAAACACTAAAACTTGAGATTTGAGATGTGACAAAAGAAAACTGTTTATTGGAACAAATGCTTTATAAAGAGCGAGAGAGTTTGTGAGAGGTAGCGGAGGGTTATCAGTAAACAACAGTCTCCACTGGCCTTAGCGTCACATTCATGAAATATTCAGCTTATATTCAGTGGAGAGATGTTTTATTTTCACGGTTAAAATAATGAGGTTGCTCCACACCGGCCAAATATAGCATTTCCTATTTGTTATTTGTTGGCAATGCAATGAGATTTACTTCAATGATGCACTGGGAAGATGACCTATAACCCCTTCACATTCATCCATACAGTGGAGATTTTCACAATGCACAAACTTAAAGGTGCCAAATAATTGTTCTCTGATATTTACATAGAAGGTATGTGTGTTTATTATGTGCAAAAATTATCCAGAGAGAGCTTTACATGTCCATTTACAACCCTAGGATTTGCCTTTAGTATGAAATGGTCTTTATTACCTTATTTGAAAGGGTCATGAATAATAATGAGGAGCTCTGCTCCGATTGGCTGTTTCACAGAGCAGCTCCTTTTAGTAGCTTTGTGTGTGAGCCTCTATCAGTAGATCTTCTGCCTAAGCACTAGCATATAGCATTAACTAGCATTTAGCGTAAGGTGACCAGACGTCTCCGTTTTTCGGGAACAGTCACGTTTTTTTGACGTTCTGTCCCCGACTGGAACTGTCCCCGGAAATGTCCCCGTTTTACAGCACGTCCAAAACAACCAGCAACTACACTGAAAAACCTGATCAACATGTAGCCTTTGTAGTACCAGACCGAAGCAATCATGTAATGATTATTTTCACCAGCAGAGGGGGCCGCGAGCTACACTGATTACTTGTTTTCACGTCACTGCTTTAGCGAAGAAGATTTTACTTAGAGGGACACATGAGAAAGCGTCATCAAGTTATCATCAATCAAGTTATAATAAGATATGAAAACAGTCAAAGTTATCAGTTAAGCAAAAAAAAAAATCGTCAACATTTTTCTTATTAAACACTAAATTCAAGAAAAATTCAAGAAAAATGTGCTTACTCTATTGGCAGATTTTTTTCTTGTTTTATGCACAAAATCACTTAAATGTAATATTTTTGGTCTAGAAACTAGACTTATTTTCTTGGGTCATTTTGCTCATCAAGAAAAAGCATCTTAATTTAAGAATTTTTAGATATTTTTACTGGAAACAAGACAAAAATACTAAGAACATGCTTTCTTGAAAATATTTTTTTTGCAGTGTGGTACTGAGCATTTGTTTTGTGTAGGCTAAATATGTTTACATTTTGCATTATTCCTTCTGTTCTTCATGTTTACAATGCTATGAAATCAGCTGAAGTAGTACCTTACATAATTTTTGATGATGTATGTGCGTTGTAAAAAAAGGGGGGGGGGTTGATTTAGCCTACAGAAATTGTTAAATTAATTGAATTAGAAATACTGCAAAAATTACTTATTAGTATTTTTTACTTGTTTTCAGTACAAATATAAACACATTCTTAAATCAGGATGCATTTTTTTGATGGGCAAAATGACCTAAGAAAATAATTATAGTTTTTAGACCAAAAATATGACATTTCTGCTTAAAACAAGCAAAAAAATCTGCCAACACTTAATTCAAGAAAAAATGTTCTACCCCATTGGCAGATTTTTTGCATGTTTCAAGCACAAGTTCACTTCAATTTATATTTTTTTGTTCTTAAAGCTAGATTTTTTTTATTTGTTAGGTTATGCTTAGAAAGAAAATGCATCTTGATTTAAGAATATTTAGATATTTGTACTAAAAACAAGACAAAAATACTATTAAGTAAAAAGAAAACCAAGTAAGTCATTTTTTTGCAGTGAACCCACAACAATAAAAAGAAGAAAACTCTCAACAATCATTTCGTCCCCATTTTTTAATTCATAGATAATAACAAATAAGATTTCAATGATATTCTGACCATTGAACTAGGAAATGTCTAGCCTGGCTCCGCCCTCCTACGTGCTTCCGCTTAATTTTCATTTCGCTTCAGCACAACGTCTGGGACTGCTGTGTAGAGTTTCGTTTTCTCCTGCAAAAATCTGCAGGTCCAATCAGCGAACAGAGGGGGTTGGCTAAGAACAATGACGTTGAGGTTGTGCGCCAGACTGAGTGACATACGTCACGACCAAACGTTAGTGATTGGTTATGGCAGAATCAGAGTGACTCTGGGCAGATCCAATAGTTTTAAACTTCAACAGAGGACCCTCCTTAATGGAAGTAACGCTTTGGAGCGTGGCCAGACTCTCTGTACAAATGAAATGAATGTATGAGAGTCTGGTTGGACCAGGCTAGGAAATGTCCCCGTTTTCATAAAAAAAAATCTGGTCATCTTAACATAGCCCTAACTCAGTAATCACAACTTTGTTTTTAGCATTGTAACAACATTGTAATTAATTGAATGTGTAATTTAATGTTTGGGGCGTCAGGACTGTAACGTCAAAGTTAGTATTATGCCGAGATTGGCCTGTTTTCCAGCGGTCTTTTGCATGCATGATGTTTACATAAGAAGAAGAAAACAATCGTGTTTGAGGTTCACGATATGTCATTACCATGTACAGAACTTTTATTATACATCTATGCCTAGATAAATACAGTTTTACATTCTAAGGCACCTTTAAATGTAACATTTCATATCCTGTATAACTGATTGGTAAAGCATTGCGCTGGCAGCTCAAAAGGTCATGGGTTTTGGAACACACATACTGATAAAAATGTTTACCTTATAAAGCCCTGTAAGTTGCTTTGGTATAAGTGTATTTGCCAAATGCAGAAATGCAGGGACGGCCCGAGGCATAAGCGAACTAAGCGGCTGCTTGGTGCCCCGTGGCCACCAGGGGGCCCCCAATCGTTTTTTTACAATTAAATAACTTATACAAGTAATATAAATGAATGAATGTATGTGTCATACTGTAGTCCATTAACATACATTTGAGGAATAGAGGACTAAAAAACAACAAAATTTTTATGCTGCACCGTTTGTAAGTTGTCCTCCGTCTGTGTGCGTGCGCGCTTAAGTGCACTCAGTAGTGGACACATGTGGAGACGCGTTTCAGCAAAGCAAAAAAAAGCAAGCGAACATAAAATCATTCTGTTCTTGACAGGGCACATACAAACAAAATGATCTCCACAGTACTCTTTTTCCAATAAAACATTTGTTTATGTCTTAGGTTTATGTATAGATTAGGCAGAAACCAGGTCTGTGCTTCTCTTAAAGAGACAGTAACCTCAATTAACCTACTTAAGTCTGTGTCATTAATGTTAATCAAACAATCCCAGACAATGAGAAAATCACTTTTGTAGCTCTAAAAAATAATAATTGTATTTAATTCATACAATAAAGACAGCGTTATGATTCATTTGATTTGATTTCTGAACCTAATGCTAATTTTAGACCTTACTTAATGTGCAACTTTGTTCTTTTTATGAATGTTTGTAATTTCTTAATTTTTTTATTAAAAAAGGTGGTGGGAGGGGGTCCCCCAAACAAATTCTGCTTATGGCCCCTAAGAGGCTCGGGCCGGCACTGCATAAATGTACAGTAAATGTAAATGCTTGTGAGTGGTGGTATCTATGAGATGACACTGACAAATGCATGTGGAGTACTATTTGGATAACTTTGCCACAAAAGTTTGAGTCACTTATTTTGTCAGACATTCAGGAAGACAAATGAAAGCGAATACATCAACTACATTCCCTGTGTCATGTCACAGATAATAAGAAAACCTTTTAAGGATAACTTTGCTTCGGCTAGGACGTTTGTACCTGTCAAAATCTTGGCATTTCATCGGAGGTCATTTTTCTTTTAGCATCAGTCCAGTGATAATAATAATAATAATATATATATATATATATATATATATATATATATATATATATATATATATATATATATATATATATATATATATATATATATATATATATATATATATATATATATATATTAACCAGGTAGATCAAAAGGTGAAAATGTCAACATACTATCATATCATTTGTAGTTGTTACATGGTAACAATATGATTTTGCATTGAATGAACTTAATGAGCACAGGAATAAAGACTTATTTGATTTAATTGTCATTATTTAAAAACCTCAAAATCCTTATCTTTCAAATAAATATTTTCAAAACTGTGAAGAGAATCCATCTCAGCTTTGCAATGTCAAACTTTTATTTAACTTTCAGCTTTTTTATTTTACAATATCATGACAAATTTAATTACAACAAACCGTTAGACAAAAATCTATCAATGCACAACATCACTTATCAATTTCTTAGATTCAATGGAGAATTAAAAAAAAAGTTTCACTACAGTACAGTTACTTAAAGTACAGCGCCGGGAAATCAACATTTATTTACAATTATTAAAAAAATCTTTCTCCGTCTGTATGCACAAGTCAATGGCTTCATCTATGTTTGTTTACTTCTGTATTCATGTTCAGCGTTGTGATTCAGACACCTCGACTGGAGATTAAGAGCTTCAATATGAAACAAATTATATAGAGTTCATTCAGAAGCAGCTGATCCCTAAAGCCGCTTCCATTGTTTGAAAATCAGTCACTGGAAAGCAAATAACACCGTCTGTTGTTGGTTTCACTCCCATCATCCGGTCAGACATGTGGACAGATATTATCATCATATACTGTACACTGTTCCTGATCATGATGAATTAGTTACTGAGAATCAGCTGAAGGGTTCAATGCCAACAGGTCCTCATCTCATCTTTCTCAGACGCAGTCGGTTTTCTTTATCCCGCTTTTTTAACGTGTTGATGAACTGGGTGAAAAAAAGTTCCTGGTCTTTCCTCTTGAGAACTTGTTTGAATCGTGGATCTTTTCCGTATTTTTCCGAAAACTCTTTGAATGTTGACCTACGAGAGAGAAAACAGAAATGAGCTCTTCAAGTGGTATGATGTTTTATTATGGCTCGAAATTGTTGTCCGTGATCGCTCTCGATCCTGTTTTCTTTCTGAACAACACGAAAAACAAAATAGGGGTTTGATTGTGGATGTTTTTTTGGCTTGATGGTAAAATCTCAATAAAAGAAACCTTAGGAAGCGGTACGTTTTGCTTCAGGTGGTGGAGCGAAACGTTCAAGTGAAAACATCAGATGAAAATGCATGTACCTGCTTCGGGAGTAATACATTATCTGCTGTCTTGTACTGCCTCACAGCACTATAGCGGCTAAACATAAACCTTGATACCCAATGTGCTGAAACATTAGGTTTACCTCCCACAGGCCAGTCTCACATGAAAACATCACCTCATTTCAAAGCATTCAGTGAAATCTCGATTTTCCATCTCTGTGTCTAGTGGTTGCATTTTTATAAATGAAAAATCTTGCATCTTGTGTTCTTGTCTTTTTTGTGATTATTGTGTATTTCTTTAGCCTTACAGTATTTGTGCCTTTCCATTGCATATAGGGGTGAGCGGGCACAAACTAACGCGGGGTTAATTGTAATGCAGCTACTTTACATATTTATACAGGGCTGAGCAATCTGTGCTTTTAGTCTTTTTCTCTCACTTGTCAGAATGAATTTGTCAAAAGTTTTGATGTGGTTTGGTTAAGATATTGAACAATAGGAGGCATACAAGTAAATTTCTTTGTCTTATGATTTTTTCGAGTTGGGTGTGTAAGTTATATTATTTTAAACACTTGTTACCTAAAATATAACAGCATTTTGAAACATATCAGCAACTCCTATAGCTGGGATTGAAAACATTTTACATAGTGGGGTTAGTTGTCACACAGTGATACAATAAAACCCTCAGGTATACAATGATAATGAAATGAAAACAATTCATCAAAATGATAACTGTTAAAGGTGCAGTGTGTAAATTTTAGCGGCATCTAGTGGTGAAGTTGAAAATTGCTACCAACGGCTTAATCCACTGCTCACCCCTCGCTTTTGAAACACAGAGAAGCTACGGTAGCCGCCACCGGACAGACATGTCAAAGTCGGAGACAACTTAGTAAAAACAATTGTCCGTTTAAGGCTTCTGTAGAAAAATGGCGGCACAAAATGGCGACTTCCATGTAAGGGGACCTTCATAAACACATAGCGGTTCATTATGTAAGGTCTTTATACACCCCTGATAATGTAGTTTTGTATAATATTTCTGTCAAGAGATCCTTCTAAAAATTACACACTGCACCTTTAAGACAATATCAGGGGAAATAACTTACTATTATGATTTTTCATCTTAATTGTGCAGCCCTTTAAAACAATCTATTTCTATGCATTGCTGCTTAATACAAAGATGATTAAATGAAGAATTATGGATGGATGAATGTGTGGTTATCTATCTATTATAGGCAGATTTGGAAACAATATCCACCTTTAGTCAGGGTTCCCACACCTTAGTTAACTTCAAATTAAAGGACCTTTCAAGGACTTTCCAGGTGCAATACCCCTTAAATTCAAGGACTAAATTTGGGAACACATTTCAAGTGAGAGCAAGGTAACATCGTGTTACCTATTAAGATACATTGTTACAGTTCCCTTTCGAGGGAACTCGCGCTGAGTCACTGCGGTGACACTTTGGGGACACCTCCAGGGGTAAGTGCGTCTGAATGTGTATATCAAATTCAACCAATGGTGAGGCTTAACGACAAAGACAGGGTGATGCAGGAGCCAGGAAGTATATTGCTATCTGAAATATTGCCAAAGACGGCGTTACAGGGACGCAGGGTGTATGGCAAGGGAGAAGCAGCGTCTCGTTCCCTTCTCAGGGAACAACAGTTACATACGTAACCCGAGATGTTTTCATGTGTCAAACCAGGGGCGTTGCTAGACATAAAGCTCTACTGGGGCACGGGCCCCCCATTATTATTTTTTTTTCCTTGAAAGCCTGTGGTGTGCAAGATACAATTTCCTTTGCTTAACCCACTATTCCAACATTGCAAAACAAGTACTGGGAAAGACAAACATTTATTTAAAAATATTTAAGTATCATCTTCATATATACATATATACAACATTATTAACATGTTTTAAGGCATAAAATGTTTGGAAATAATGGCAGGAGAGAAAATATTTTTATGCACATTTGCATTTTACATAACAATGATTAATAACTTCTTTTTTTATTTTTAAGAATATTTTCATTTTATGACTGCTACTAAAAAATCTATCTTAGTTACTGCTAACTGTTTATGTAATGACCTAGAGCTAGTGAACTAAATATTAATTTCATATCTGAAAATACAGAACAGTATAACACAGTTTTTGTATTGTGAACAATGCAATTTTATAGACTATTGACAGAGGTTTTCCTGAGATTTATCCTCTAATGTTTGAGCCCTGACAGGGTAAGATGTTATGTGTCTTTACTCCCTTAACTCATCATCTCTCATTTTTGCTTCCCTTTTACTGCTTTGCACAAAACATTTCTGATGTTCATCACATGAGAAATGAAAATATGATTTCCATTATTATTTAGAAACTTACTTTAGTCTCGTCATGTTTTCATAAACCAACTCAATCGCGTGTACTTTGTATGCGGCGGCGCACGGCAAAGCAGTCGCGCACGGACATGAACTACACATCCTCATCCCATGGCGTCAATATTTGACATGAATGAATCCGTGGACGCGGACATGAATTGGGGCGTGCACGCGTCAGTGCGACTGCTCAAACGTGAATTGGGTAACTACATTGCATAAAGATCCGTTTTGCCGCGATTGTCTTTGTAAAGGAATAGTTAACTGCTAATGTAAACTTGAGATTTACACAGGGGCACAAAAGATTTACACTGGGGCACGTGCCCCAGTAAAAGGGGTCTAGCGACGCCCCTGTGTCAAACACATTTCCATGACTCCTTGGGTCCTTGCAAATGGTCAAATGAGAAATGCAAATTACCTATGGCCAGGTGGATGTAACAAGCTTGCTGATTGGCTCTGATTGTACGTCATGCGCAAATTTATACATCTCGGATGAGGACCCAAAGAGTCACGGAAAAGCTAAATAAAGAGGCTAAAACGAAACGCAAATCAAATAGCGAAAAGAATAAGGAAAACCATCGGGAAAATGAAAACAGAAATGTCAAACGGAAATGCCCTTTTAAACCTGTATTCGTAGTTCAATTCATAAATCCAGTTATTTATTTCTCTTTTTAAATTGCTTTTTGAAATAAATTTTGAAATTCCATTATTTAATTAAGAATTTATAAATGCAATTTAAAATGATGAACTTATTGAGTGTTTTATGTTGTTTTTGTAAATTGTTATATTAATTTGAAATATTTATTAATGGATTATTATTACATTTCTACCTTATTTTTATAATCTCACTTTTTATTGCCTAATAAAATGTTACATAATATTTTTTTTTGTAACTTTGTCTATTTATTTATAGATTAATTAATATATTTTTAAACAAATTTATTTATTGCTATTTTTATTGTCCAGGTAGTTATTATATATTGAAGTTCTTTATTACATTTTGCATGACTCTTGTGGTCCTCCATACAGGGGTAGTGATAAACGCGATGTGCAAACATCTATTTGTGGTGGTCAATTTTGATTTTGTGACAAATAAATGAATGTATGGGAAACACTGCATTCCAACGATGCTCACTCTGTTGCTCGCTCCCACATTTTGTTTAATGTCACAGCAGTAGGCAGCGCAAATATAATGACACGCCTATAATCCCTCCAACTCTGAAGTGGTACTAAACTCAATGGAAAAGCCAAAGTAAAGTGAGCCGAGACCACCCCCCGACCGGTGGGGTACTATGTAATGGAAAAGCGCCATACTGTATTTTACTGTAGTAGTGTATGTTATATTTAAAAAGTACACAGCAAAGTCAAGAGTGGCATACATACTGTTTCCCTGTGAGACTTTTCAATGGGAGAAAAAATTATATTCACTGTATGTATCTACCCAAGTCAATGACTTATTTAAGATGATCTCTTTCTTAAAATATATATTGTGCAAGAGCATGTACATGTATTAACATTAGGCCTTTGATTTACATTTCCTCAAATATGTTTACTATAAATTAAGCAGGAAAGGAAGATAGTAAAGGCACAGGAAAAGTCTGGAGACTCTTTCATGTCTCATGTGAAACCTCAGAGAGGAAACAAGGTTATTAAATACACAAACCCAAAGAAACCTGGAACAGAATGGCAAAGTCCATCAGTTATTAACAGCGCTGCTGAATAAATAAAGCTTGTCCTGGAGTCACTTTATTTATGCATCAGCAAAAGGCATAATACGGGTTTAAACCTGGGCTGTATTAAAACTCACCTAGACGTGATTTTTGACTCCTCCAGCAGTTTTCTGTATTCCTCTCTTGCTTGCTGAAGTTTGCACTTTTTCTCTTTGTACTCCTCATTCATTCTTGCTTTGACAAACTGATCGAATATCTGTGGATGAAGACGCCAAATGTTTTCATTTTAGTCATATGATTACAAAGTTTGTTATTAAATAGTGTTGTTTGGTAGATGTATAGTAATAAAAGATTATCATAGATTATTATACTGCCCTACAAAGGCAAAAGGCAGTAACTTCGTTTTAGGTCGAAAATTAGTTATTGATATTTTTGGGACATTCAAGACCTCCTTTATCATGTGGATAAGTATCTTGAATCAATTTTGTTGTTTTTTCGAGAAAATAAAAATCAAGAAAATAACTGACAACACTGAAAAAAATGATTAATTGAATTTAATCATTTTTTTAAGGTAAGTGGTTGCAATCAATTTATTTAAGCTACATTTAAACAAAAGTTTTATATTTTATTTTACTTAACTAATCTTTTTTGTTTAAATGTAGCTTAAATAAATTGATTGCAACCACTTACCTTAAAAAAAATTATTAAATTCAATTAATCATTTTTTTAGTGAACTAAAGTCACTGAAAAGTCTAAACTTTAAAGTCATTTTTTCTCAGTTCTACACTCTAGCGAGTTAAGGTCTTTTGCCTTTGTAGGGCAGTATAGATATCCACAACTAATACGAATATGAGCCTTTTTTAAAAAGTTGTGATTTTCACAAAAGTTTCACAAAATGCCTTCCAGGAAATTGTTCTTCTATAAATATATAAAAATAGAAACATGAAAAAAAATATGAAATGAAAAAAGATCCTCTACTTTCAAACAAACAAAACAGGAAAAAAGTTTCATCCTATTTTCATTTGTTCTATTTTATAAGCTCTTTAATATTGAGTAGGTTTCTTCAAAAATACCAAATTTTGAACAAAAGCTGAGATAATTGCATGTTTGTAAAATAATTTTTATATTAGATTCAGGATGATGATCAAAACATACACGGTGTTTAAAATTGAATTATTTTTTGCTTTAGTATTTTTATGAATTGGGTAAGAGCGACATCTAGTGGATAATAGCGGAAATCCAGATTACCTTAAAAACTCGACAAAGAAATGTCATTGGCAGGGAAATGTTTTCTCCTATAATTGATGCGATTACTCATCAATGGCTGGGAAAGAGTTAATATTAAATTCGCAATGCAGTAGGGATTAATATCAAAAGTTGATGAGTGAACACAGATATACAGGCCGCATTTATGTTTTCAGTCTTTTGTTTTCAACTCAAATGTTATGCAGTCTGATGATGTTTTTGCACTGGTGCCAAACTAATTTATTTGTTATGAATAATTTATCTTCTGGCTTGCGTCCATGCGTTTTTAAATAAGATCAGAAACTAATCAAATGAGGTAATGCGGTTCATTTTGTAAAGTATTGGATTCACCCTATTAAATAAAAATATGCATTGCCGCAAGGTTATTTAATTCAGAAGCCATTTGAGTTTAATTTCCAGTAAAATTATTTCCATCATAAAATGATTTGTACCATAAAAACGTAACTTCACAGCAAAATGGGGAAAACTTGAGGTAATTCCATTTGATGTTTATCGAGTTTGATGTGAGCAAAAGCGAGAGCTACCTGTTTACGTTCCTCCGGACACAGCAGCAGGTATCGTGGGTCAAAGACGATTTTGTGTAATTCCTTCTCCCATGTGGAGAACGCCGACACCTGTTCAAGACAACTGGGATGAAATACAGCTCAACCACAACAAACTTGCGTCAATTACTGCCTGCTGCCTTACTTGGTTTTAACATTCACACTGTGTGCACATTCACAGCCTTTGATGGAGTAGAAAGTGCTCCCTCCGTGAGATTTCAAGGCTGAGGCGCTCATTGTGGGGTTTTGTGAAGAAGTGTTCAGGAATTGATCATGGGCTTGATTATAGAGATAAACTATAAAGTGCTATAAATCACCAGTTCACATCGTTGGAAAAACTAAGGTGGTTTCTTAAAGCAATACTGCTCACAAAAATGTTGACCCACTCTGGAATTTGTTGGCCATGGTCACCAGTGTATGCAAAAGGTTTGCATTAAAATATAGCAAATTCCTCTTGGGTCTTATTAGGCTTTAGTTAACCATGAGGGTGGCTTAAAGGTGACATAGAAGATAGAGATCGACCGATACTCATTTTTTTAAACCGATGCCAATAACAAATATTTGGATGCTTATGTGCCCGATAACCGATATGCTGAACCGATTTTTATTTACTGTTATACTTCTGTTTTTGACATAATAATTACTACAACACTACTGAACTGAACAAACCCTTATAATAATAATCATCATCACAATCACTCCCTCTTTGCATACAAAGTAATAAATAGAGGGGTCTGAAAGAGTAAAGAATAATATTAATTTAATGAATGTAGAAACTATATTACCAAAACATGGACCATTCCAAACACCCCTATCATTTCGTCAGAAATGGACTGATCCAAAGGTCGCGCTGCGGTTGGCAGCGGGAGAGAGAGAAAAGTATAGCGGAGTTGGCTGCTTGTTATACATAGTTTATAGAGTAAAACAGGTGGATTAAGTGCTTTTTTTGGAATAATATGGTTGTTTTGACCAGCAACATGTAGCCTTCAGCAGTAAAACAAGTAGTTAGCAAAGAGGTTTTACAAATAATATCACTGACTGAAATACTACATTCAGGAAAGTAATAAACAAAACGGCTTATATATCACTGAATTTCTTAACTGGTAATGTTATTTGATGTCAGAATAATTAATATTTTGTTGTTATAGCTTATGAAATGGCTGTTGACAGCGCTGTTATCTATGCATTTACTCACGCATTAACTGTATCAAACTGTGACCGCTTGCGGATGTAATAAATAATTAATTCATATCCACAGACATTTATATAGATATTTTAGCAAAATAATGTTTGGTAAATCTGGTAAATTTTAATATAACTTATGGTAAATCTTGTTAAAAGCTTCAGCCTTCAACCCCGATAAGTGAACAGCACGTGATTTTGTGAGTTCGTCTCTATTCTTGGACAAACTGCATACATTGCTTTTAATATATCAACTTATTTAACATAACATACATTAATGCACAAATAAGATGTGTTATAAATGCCTCAGATGCAAAGTAAGTATACTCAAAGTCCTTTTAATGAAGTCGCGTCACTCCGCCGTCATATTTGCTGTGCACGCTGCTGCTGTGAGCTCCTCTCCTCAGATGCGTCCAGCGCGCAATTCTCAATTCTCTCGTTTATCGGTCAATCCGATATCACAAACCCGATATCCGATCATCGGAAAATGCTCAAATATCGGGAAAAATATCGGAAAACAGATATATCGGTCGATCTCTAATAGAAGACGCGAATAGGCATTCTGCAGCACGGTATGCGCGGATTGAGCTTTGCCGCGGGAAACGCACGAGTTGAAAAATCTGAATTTTGGTGAATTTCTGCGACCATTAACCAATCAGGACCTTGCTATAGTAGTGATGTGATTACAGGAAGCGAACAGAGTCTCAGCGGAGATGCAGAAGCCCCTCCCATGACGCGAATTTCCGCGTGAATGTTTCGAATGACTAGAATTTGTGGCTTTCACGCGCGAATCAAGCGAGTAAACTCAAAATGTTCAAGCGTCCAACTACACGCGAATAACGTGTTTTTGCCGCCTCTACCACGGCTGGTGTGAATGCACCATTAGAAGCTTCCTAAAAGACACTCTCAGAAAGCTATATTGGGTTGGGGGATTTTAAACGCGTGGTTTTGCACCTATTTGGCGTCCCTTCAGGCTTAACTGCAACCTCATTATGAAATGCAAGCACTTGACGCTGATTGGCTGCCTTTTCTGCCATTCAAAAGAATAAACTGCTGTCTTCAGAACACGGACAGACCAAAATTTTACAGATAGAAAAGCACACCTCGGAACGCCACACGCCATTCGCCTTGAACTTTGTGAACACTGCTGCATTTACTTCCCGTTGGAGGCGAGAGGCCGGATGTATGCAAATGATTTTGAAGGGGAATTGAATGAGAGTGGGGAGGATTGAGATGCATTTTACAAAATATATATCCGTTGTTCAGATTGGGCCATTTTCTGGCGGACATTTCTAAATGCGGGTAGACTACAGTTATACAACTAAGACAAGGTAAAAACTTTTTTTAGTCTCTGTCCCCTTTAAATAAAGCAACAAGTGCATTTCTTTAACACTCATAGCCTAAAGTTATATGTGAAGATCTTGGATGCAAAACCTCAAAAAGTGCATTTGAAATGTTTTCTTGCAAATTTTAACAGGTGGTTATGTTTAGGTTCAGTAATTTCACTTTAATGCCAATGAAAAGTTATTAGTCAGTAATTAAAAAGCCTAATTTTCATAAATGTCATTTTAGTCATTTTACTGGCATTTAACCAATTTATTTAGCTGTTAAACCCTCTGAGTGCATGCAAAAATCTCTTTTTTAAAAAGGTAAAGGATCCAAAAATGTTGTCAATATCCTAATATATTCTGTGAACCTCCTTTATCCGGTTTGCACCATGTATTTGTGCCATCGTTCATCCATATCTTCTGTGCACTTGCAGGCCTTTTTACGAGTAAATAAAGTAATTTGCATATATTTATTTTATGCGTATTTGGCTTGCTGTCCGGAGAGGGCCCCGAGCTGGGAATTTGTCCCGAACCCAGAGAACTCCCACCTTTTACTTGGAAAAGAACCATCCAAGAGAAAGGTGATGGGGTGGTGCAGGGATGCTATGAAACTTGTTTTCAGCAGTAACAACATAAACAAGCGGCTTTCGTGGTCAACACGTAACTTCCGGTAAACTCCCCTAAGAATAAATAACAACAAAGTAATTTAAACAGAGTTTTTATATAACAAGCAAAATAACACGTAGATTACCTAGGAAACCAAAACATTTGTTATTTTTGACGAGGTATTTCAGTTTAGCAACTAGTCAGACCATTAAAAAAAGAAATCGGAAGTAAAGTTCGGACCAGACGTGTATCGCGTAACCGCAAGTGTGTCCGATGAAACCATCTATACCGGCTTCCTCTTGCACTGATTGGTTGATTACCTGAACATATTTTGTTAAATAAAACTTCCTTTGGAGAAAAACCGTTGTGGCGTTTAACATATCGTCGCTGTCCGATGAAAACCACGTATGTCCATTTTGCCGATTTTGAGATTTTTCGACGGATTGAATGTCCAGGTTCATTTCTGTATGCTTCACATATCTAAATGGCCAATGAAAAGTTGTGAAATCATGTCATCTGATTTTCACGCATATCCATCACGCCGCGTATCTCCTGCTCTGTGGAAGCATTTCACCGGTCTCGTGAAGTTTCATCGAAGCTTAGCACTGGATAGCCGAATAAACATAGCCTGGTGAGACAGTAGTCCCTTTCACACATACAGTCTTTACTGGTAATTTACTGGTAAATTGCAGTTAACATGTCATGTGTGAACAGAACCTTTCCGGTAAATCAGTGCTCCCAATTTACCAGTAAGACAGGTTGTAAGATTAACGGTAATTTGCCGGTAAGCGCTGTGTGTGAACGAAAAATATAGCATTGCCGGCATTTAGATGACGTCAGACCGCGCTGACAGATCGGGCGGCCAATCAGAAAGTTTTTTATACAGGTGACGCGGTTTCCCCCAGACTGTTTACGGACGTTTCCACACACATGTTGCTTAAAAGTCGAGCACACCTGAAGTTAACATCCACATTTCTTCACCAAAGTTGTTTAAAACAGCTCACCATCTAATTGCCAAATTGCCGACGTCCTTAGCACACCATCTGTGAAGCCTAATGTGCAAACGCGCAGGTTCCGTTTGACGCCGCCTAACGCAATGTTGTTTGGTCGCGAGCGCGACCGTTTGCCACAGATGTGAAAACAACAAAATACGGACCGTGGATATTAAGTCATAACCCGCCGTTTACAAATACGACACGGACGGAGCTCGCCGGCCGCGCGCCACAGGTAACTTCCGCTTTCTCTCCGAGTTCACCGGTATTTTGATACTGATGTGTGAATGATGTCTTACTGGTAAAAAGACGGAACGTCACAGCATGTGTGAACAGCACATTTTTGTATTTACTGGTAAATTCATTCTGGTAAATTCATGGTAATTTACCAGAATTACTGTGTGAAAGAGGCTATTGACTTTACTTCATTGAGGTAAACGTTTCCCCACTGACGCCAGATGTACGTCTAGGAGTGACAAAATTACGGTAGGACTGTGCAAACAAAGTATCTGTCTAGCATTACCATGTCAGTGTATTGATTCATTTTTCATCGTTTTTGACACATGTGACATTTAACAGCCTTTGCATGTGAGCTCTTCATTTACTCTTATTGGATAAATGTAAATATGTTTACCCCTCGTTCCAGCAGCATGTCTCTGAAGTGAGTGATGCGAAGCTCCAGTGGTAAACCCATCTCATTGCCTTTTCCTCTGTTCACTTCATCACACTCAACGGTGTGCTCCAGCCTTTAAAAAAATAAAGAAATATGAATAATTATACATATCAAGAATTTTGGGGTGCATTGCAGATATTCTGGCAAACTCAAGGGTGGAGGAGAGATGCTGAATTGCTAGAAGTGATATGCAAGCAGCTCATGCTATATGATGATAGCACAGATAATCAGAATCTATGCAAATTTACGTCTATCATTTGAAGATTATTTTATTCAATGCTTAAGACAAACAAAATCTCACATTTCTTCTTAAAATGTAAATTGCGTGGATGTAGGCACTTGTCTCTAAGCAGACGTTTGGTTGGACTTCAAAAACCAACTGTTAAATAAAAAAAATCCTCAAGAAGAACAGTTTGAGAAATAAGTGCCAAGCTGTGAGTGCAGATGTTGCCATCCCAAAATCAGCGACGTCCTGTCGAGCCACGATTATCAGGGTGAGCGACACACACATCTGTCAAAATCTCTCACGTCAGTTAAAGCATCCTTGTCTTATAAATATGTAGTCATGTTTTCACACAACTCCATCACTTACTTGTTACGCTTGGTTTTTGATCCACAGTCTTCGTCGTTGTCATCTTCATCATCAGCAAAGGGAGAATATGAGCCGTCATCTGTTGATGAAACAAACTCATTTCAATTCACAATATTTACTGTACCTCTCCCATAATAACATCTATACTGGTGCAGCGATGCGACAACTGTATCCTATCACCTCCGTCTGTCTACAATTTTTAGGTTTATTCTTTATTTATAATCACTGATGTTGCATCTCTTGTGTCAACACTACCTATATATAAGTTCAGCATATCAATAACCTCATCATTCATATCACATTGTTCATGTGTAAAATAAATCCATGAACATTTTTCCTATTTAAATTGTAAACATCAAATAGGTAAAGGTCATGGATAGGTGATATCTGTGAATAACGGCAATAAAACTAAATCAATACAGATGAGAAGCCTACAGGGAAATCAAGCCAACCGTATAATAACTTCCAGACAAGACCCAGACTAATTCAATATTTGTTGAGCTGTTTCATTGGATTAGTGCTTTCACGTAATCCACGAGTACAGCCGTGGTTTTGCAGTTTGTGGGTGTATTAACGTTTGCTTGAGCATCATTATCTCACTGTGAGGATTAATCTTTCGTGTCGAGTTCATCCCACGAAATGTGACCCTGAATTTCATAGCAAAATTCAAGCCAAAAGTTAAGCAAGTTCTCTTTAAAAAGTAATCGAGGGGTTGGCATTACATGTACGCATTTTATCCAGTGCTTTACAATACATTTATTTTTATTCGGGATTTGAACCTATGATCTTTTATATACTGCTAATGCAATGCTCTACCACTGAGCTATACCAGCTTATTTATAATAACAAAAGCAGCATGTTTGGATTTACCAGCAATACTAGTATAATTAGATGAAACTAGTTTAAATGAATAGTTAACAGCAAGAGCAGCTCTCACCTAAAGAGTCTTTCTTGCGTTTATGTGGTGGATCCTCTATGATGCGGTTGAGGTCTCCACGGTCTTTCAAATCCATCGGCTTTTCCCACACTGACAGGTGCATTGTGGGATTGAAGAAAAAGACCCTGTCGTCTCCTGTCCACACCACACACCTGGACAAAACAGATGTAATGCATGCTTTCACACAAGGGAACAATCTGACAGTGTTTCGTGATATTCTCCCAGGTGGCTGAGAAATCCCAACGGATGTCTGAATGACAAAAAGCAGGGGGCGACTGAAGCCGGATCTGCTGTTTTGACTGTTTAGTTTTGAACGTGATGTGTTTTTTTTGCCTCACCGGCCATTTCCGGACTCATCTTTCACGATGACAGTTCCACAAGATTGTAAATGGATAAAATTCACGATGACTACAACCTCAAGTACCTACTTTTATACATTATACTTCTGTGTCATAAATCAAAAAGTGACACATTTTTGGAAAAGGTCCTTTTGCGTCACAATTATGATTTTTCAGGTCTCGTAATATTTCAGGTCTCACGCAGTGCATGTCGGATGAAGTATTCATGGATTCTGCAGTAGTCTGTGAGGTAATTTGATACAACCTCATGCCAACCATGACAAACCAATTCTGACATTTCATTTTGCTTCGCCGTCCCATCAGTGAGATCGTCAGTGCTGTAGAACTGACCCAATGATATTAAAGATCTCTGAAACGCCGCCATGCTCATATGCAGTTATTCATAGTGCAGACAGATGGCTGGCACTGGTCACATGCTTTATTTATCCTTCCCGTAATTGCAGGGATTCTGTATTTGTAGATCACATCTATACAACCTCAGCATATTTATAAAACAATAAACATAAAATACCCTTAAAGGCCAGAAACTCTCCCCGAAGAGCTCTTTTATAGCTTTAGAGACTCAAAGATGATTTTTTTCAGTGTTTAAATGCATTAAATACCACCTTCTCCTATCCCAGCTTGATATGCAGAGACTATGGGTCCTATCATACACTCGGGTGCAATGCAGCGCAAAGTTTTTTTCAGCACGGCACAGTTGTCATTTTCATGTTCAGCGCCATGTTGTTTAAATAGAAAATACATTTGCGCCCATGGGCGTCCTGGTTTTAAAAACGAGGTGTGTGAGCATTGTTGGTGCATTGCTATTTTGAGGCAACTAAAACAGACTACGCCATTGACCAACTAAAACCTGCTATAAAGTCAATGGCGCAATATTGTTTTTGTTATTTAAAGAGCGTGTTAGTAACATGCACCTATAAACAAGACGGCAATGCGCGTTTGCTTATCACATGCATGGATGCGCAGCAGCACACAAATGTTTTTAAATATGGCTTTCATTGGTTTATTGCACGTTATGCCCAAAACACACCCATTACTCATTGCGAGAATAGAAACAACTCTTTTAGACTGTGTGCTAGGCGCACAAACCATTTTTCCCATTGTTAAATTACAAGGAAGCAAGGAAGAACATTTTCGAGTCTTGTCGCTTTTAATAACTCTTTTAACAACAATCAGGTACCAAACTTTATCTTTCTTATTAACTATTTTAACATTAAGCAAATCCTGCACTTTATATTCAAATTTCTGCATGTTTTGAACCGAAACCAAAATGTCAGATGTGCATGTGGATGGACACGTATCTTTGTATAGGATAGACCTCTCAGAAAATGTACAAATAAAGATAATTTTGGAAGTTTAATGACTCACCCAATACGAATTTCACCTGAAGTGTATAATAATGCAACAGTTGTAAGTTCCCTGAGGCCTTAACGTCTCAAATATGAGTTCAATTCAAAGATTTACCAGTGAATTCAGCTCTATGAGTCAACAAATCTGAACGCATTAAGCTGCGATGCCTGCTGAGGTGCAAAAAATGTGTTTGTGTGTTTATGTTTGTATTCAGGGAAGAGAACAACACAATGCTCTGGCTGAGAGAAATATCTGGCATAACACAATGTCCCAATGCAGATTTGTGTTTGTTTTTAACACTTGATCACTGCATTTCACTTTTGTGTGTCATCAAACACTCAATTTAAAAATGATGTGTGTCATTTAAATGGCCTTATAGTCAATGACATTTATGAAATAAATGAAAGATGATGCGACAAACATCTAATAGCCGGTTACAAAAGTAAATGCCCTTAGACATGTGCATTATCAAGTTTATGTTGTTACTGAGACAACTGTGAAAGTTCAATTTCTTGGTAATTACATTGCATGCAGACAGAGATGTGTTCATTATTTATGGAGTTGTATTAAATTAAGGGTGAGCATTGCAATCATTTCTGTGCACACAGATCAGTTATTTACCATGGTGATCCTGGTATGGGTGTAGATGCAACAGGCCGCTTGTCTCTGGGCAAACTGTCCTCATCCATACTGACTTTAAACGCCTCTACCTGGACATAAATACACACTTTATCAGTCACATACAGTATACAAGTGAGAATATTGATGGTTATAAGTGATGATTTAGTAGTGGTCAAATAAACCACTATAATAAAAGTGTGACAAATTAAACGTCATTATATCAAAAAATGAATAAAAAAAGCTTAAAAGAGCGTTTGTATAAGAAAAGGCAGCTTGGTAGGTTTGAATCAAACATGCTGTTTATTTTCTCATCTATGATTAAACGGGTGAAGTCAACTGCAGTTATCTAACCTTAAACACTGCTTACAAGCTAAATACAGTCTATTATCAACTGGATAACAATCTAGATGTTTAGCACTAAATGCACACTCACAACACCAACCAATTACCCAGAGTTCCTGCATGACCAACTGATTACTACTTCTCTAGTCTTCACAGTCAAATGAATTATCGTTCTGGGGAAATTTTGCCAATTAATTCGACTGAAAAGATTTTAAAAGCCGTCACCTATGGGGACACCGCGGTACACGGCACTCCAACAAAGGCAATTATTAATTCAATGTTAATTGGACTCAAAATCTGATTTCGCCATAGTTTGACCTTTTCCACAAATCAGTTCGCTGTTCTCTTAAGACAACCTGAGACAAAAGGTCTGGCAACACCTGAACTGAGAAGTGATGCCCTTTATGTAGATGTCGCTTATAACCTGAGTTTAAAGGAGATATTTCACAAGACTTTTCAAGATGGAAAATACATTTTTTGGTGTCCCCAGAGTACACATGCAAAGTTTTAGCTGAAAATATCCAGCCCAGTCTCACGAAATTTCGTTATATTGTCACGTTATTTTTTTATTCTTTTTTCGTGATATTATCATGAATTTTCGTATTTTCCGTGATCGTATAACGAATTCCTGTTTTCGTGTGATTATCGCGTATTGGTTGCTCAACTGTTTTGTCCTATTTTCTTACCATTGTCGCTTCGGTTTAGGGTTAGATTTACATAAAATTACATCCCTACCCAAACCCAACTCTAACCCCAACGCCAGGCAACATTAAAAAAAATAAATCAGAAAAATAGTATAAACCAATGTATAAAGTGACATTCTAATGCAAGCACCAAATCTAACCCTAAACCGAAGCGACAATGGTTTAAAAATAGGAAAAAGCAGTTGAGTAACCAATCCGTGATAATAACACGAAAACAGGAATTCGTGATAATATCACGAAAAAAGAATCAAAAAATTACGTGACTATATCACGAAACCTTGTGAGACTGGGTAGAAATATCATAATTTATTATAGCATATTAAAATTGCCACTTTGTAGGTGTAAACAAAAATGTGCCATTTTTTGGGGTGTGTCCTTTTAAATGCAAATGAGCTGATGAAATGCAAACACTGATCTCCGTAATGGTGGATTGTTGAAATTAAAACTCAATTGTGCTGTCAATTATTCTCTCTCTCTCTGCACTTAATGGCAGTGCCGTGGTTGGTTAATGCAAATTAATGGGCGGTTTAATTATAATAAGATCCCCTTCTGACATCACAAAGTACGGACACAGAGAGAGGATTTCTTGTCCAGGAATTTCTTGTCTATAATATTTCATGTTTTTTGAAGTGGACTGCTGATGCATATGACTTGGGGTCTTTGCTGTTACCACACGTGTAGCTAATTGCGATAGACTTAAAAAAAAAATAATAAAGTTGAACAGTTGATGTTCGTTTAATTTTGGACTATCTCTAAAGTATTAATGTACACGTTTCTATCTTCAGTATTAGGGGAGAACCGGGGTGGGACGAACGTGATAAAGCGATTTTCTCCGAGCCCTGATAATCTCAAACATCCCAAACTATGACAGCATCTTTAGCACACAAACCCTTTACAGAGCTGACAAATATCACGATATTTACTCGCCGTTTTCCGCGTGTAGATCCAGAAAGGTGTTTTCAACCATGATAAGTAAATTACAAAAGTAATCATTTTTTTCTTATAATACATTGTGTTTCTGGTTCCATGTGTTACAATACTGATCAATCTACAGGTTATTTAGTTTTTCGAAATAAGTTTTTCGAAATAAAAGTAAATCTGGTTCGAACCTGTTGGGTCAAAAGTAACGCTTGTTACGTTTGTCCCGCTGCTAATACTGTTGTATATGTTGAAAATTGATACAAGTATTATTCTAATTTGATTTAATTTAATTTAATTTTCATAGTGTTCAAACTGAAAATTTTTTATTCTCAACAATTTAACTTTGTACTGTTGGTTGCTTTTGAAACATTTGATAAAACTGAAATTTAAAATAAAAATGTAACTTCATTATTTTTTACAAAGATAAATGACAGAATAAGTTTGCAGTTACATATTAACGAGGTCATAGTCATGCATATTTAATAAAAACGTGTAACACGAAAATCTTTCTTGTTTTGTTGTGTTACAAAAGTAACAATTCAATATTTATCTTCAAAGTTAAATTAAACTGAAATCATTTTACATATATTCAAAATCCCACCTGGTATTGATAGACCACTAAACCATTATCTTTTACAATTAATTTTTCTGAAAAATGGTACTTTCGCCCTGCTCTCCCCTATTTGACAGTTATTTGAATGTGTGCATTATAGCTGACAACCACATGAACGTGTTGGTTTTGTGACTGTTTTTTGACGATAAGTAATCTCATTTAAATGCTGTTAAAATTAGAAACATGTATTATGGATTAACTTTAGAGATGGTCCTTAAATTCAGCACTATCAAATTGTCAATTACTGAGGGATCTATTTTAGCTTGAGCGAATCCCTGATCCAAGTAAAATCTCATTTGTTCATCCATGCCAATTTAGCAAAATATACTTTTGCTGTCTACAAACAAAACAACACGTAAGCTTTCATTACATCACAAGTATGTCGAGATCACGAGAAAACAACTTTTATCTCGAGATCAAAAGAAAATGAAGCAGAGATCACGAGAAAACAACTTCTGTTATTTCGAGATAACGAGAAATTAAGTTGTGATCATGAGAAAACAAGCAAGCAAAATATATACACTCACCTAAAGGATTATTAGGAACACCTGTTCAATTTCTCACTAATGCAATGGTGTAATGGTGTGAGGGATGTTTTCTTGGCACACTTTAGGCCTCTTTGTGCCAATTGGGCATCGTTTAAATGCCACTGCCTACCTGAGCATTGTTTCTGACCATGTCCATCCCTTCATGACCACCATGTACCCATCCTCTGATGGTTACTTCCAGCAGGATAATGCACCATGTCACAAAGCTCGAATCATTTCAAATTGGTTTCTTGAACATGACAATGAGTTCACTGTACTAAAATGGCCCCCACAGTCACCAGATCTCAACCCAATAGAGCATCTTTGGGATGTGGTGGAACGGGAGCTTCGTGCCCACAAATCTCCATCAACTGCAAGATGCTATCATATCAATCTGGGCTAACATTTCTAAAGAATGCTTTCAGCACCTTGTTGAATCAATGCCACATAGAATGAAGGCAGTTCTGAAGGCAAAAGGGGGTCAAACACAGTATTAGTAAGGTGTTCCTAATAATTCTTTAGATAAGTGTATATACAGTAGTACACATCCTCTCTCGGCTTTCGTAACAAAGAGAGCCAAATTTCAATTTTCAATTTTTCACATACTTGCAGAGAATGGTTTACCAAATCTAAGTTTCTCTAAGTAACGCTCTACCCCTGTTCATAAGGTCACTTGTCAATGGTGTCATGCCCATTGATTTCTGGATTTCAGAAACCATATACGATTGACTTCATGTGGCACTGTGCAGACCGATCGGCATACAGTGACATCATATTATTGCAATTTTTTTGCAATATTATTCAAGTTTGATGTTATACGCCAGTCGCATGCGTAAATATGCAGAATGTGGAGATACTGGAGTCATTTCTAGCATGCCGCTTGCTTTGTTTTGGCTTGTATCAAGCCACACTGTGGGCTCACATTATAATGTACATCATTAACATGATTTGTTAATCCTGTCTGATCAATTTTTATCGATAGTGAAGGTAAAAACTACAACTCCCATGTTTCACACCTTTACAGCATCATCACGCTACAGCCCTTGTTGTTGTTTAGCGACCACTAATGGTGAAAATTACATACTGTGCCTTTAAGTTTAAAAAACTTACCCAGAAAATAAAAATACACAGTAACACCAGACTAATAGATTTTGAATGACAAACCTCAGCTTTATTCCCTGGGTTTGGATCGTGATGAAGAACTAGGGCATCTCTGCAGGGCGTCTTCTTCAGTTCCAGTATCTTACCTGAGAAAGAGGAGGACAAACGCTTAATATGCCTCTGGTAATGACATCTTAAATCCACATTGTCTTTTTTAAACAATTAGTGCCTCATAAATAGTAAATATTGTAAAAGACAATGCCCTTTAATGTCAGGAATTATAATTAAACATTGAAAAATTTACTCCGTCTACTAATGAAATTGTTATGCCATCCAGTTTCATTAATGGCATCCTGAAATGAAAATGCTGCACATCAGCTCTGAGTTTATAATGAAAGCTATTTCATTCTTTGTTAAGCTGAACAATGATCCAGCAAAGATGGGTGTCTATATTTACATATAGTCTAGAATATATTAACATTATATGTGCAACTTAAAACCATTCAAGTGTGTAAATGAACATATTGTTTGATTTAAGATGATTACTGAATGTGTTTTATCCAAAACTTGAAGTTGTAGCCACTGTATGTATATATACAACATGATTTCCAGAAAATCATCAACATATACATTCACTTTTTAAGCAAATCTGAAAACTTTCAAAAGAGATTTAAACATTTTCAAACAGAAATTGCTCAGAATAAATTATGATTGCAACAACCAAAGTCTGGCAGGCGAATCAATAGGAAAAGCCCACTGTGGCTGTCAGTGATGGTTGAAAGCATCGCACACAACATTCCCATTCACTTTAGTTAGTCTGGATACATTCAAGCAAAGTCGGGCATAAAATATGTTTTGACTGTATCTGTATGAAAAGGTTTGCAATGGGATGTGGCAAGAATGAGGTGGAGTTGAAATCAGAATGCACCGCTTGATCTTTTGTCCTGAATGAAATTAAACTCAAACAGAAACCGCATACTGAATTAAGCTGTTTACAATACAACAACAAAATCAAAAATATCTCCCATTCATAGGTGTGACTGCTGAAGTTTCATTCTTCATGTGAAGAATACAGTTCAAGACACGCAAACACATTTAATAAAACACAAAAGATGAGAAAGGCGTTAAGAGAAATATGAATGTTTTGCTGATTTTAGTCAAATAATGGACAAAAGTGGTTCAGACACTTTTGACCAATGAATTTCCAATAATGTTTCCAGTTTTCGATTCTGTAGATGTTACTTTGGATTCATGCAAATTCCCCAAAAAGACACTTGGTACAGGCAAGTTTTGTCATACACAAACTCAACAGTCAAAATACAGTGAATATTTTGGATCAGTGCAAAACTGAAAAATCAACATTTACTATATTTTTCATGAATTGAAAAAATCATATTCCCAGGTTTTCCGTGATCATGGAAACAAATGAGGAGCGGTGCAGCATGAATGTGAAACGTGTCGTTTTATAAAACATTCAGGGCCGACACATTCCGATTAAATTTGCATGAAACTATTCGGGCCCCATAGCAACTCTTTGTATTACAACAACCAACTGCTTTGCAATAAAGGCCGAATGAAGATTCTGTTTGATTTATATCAGTTATCATCTCGACGCTTCAAGCGCTGACGGGGAACCTCTCATCCACGCCTACACGAGCCATTTATCTGCTTCTGTCAGATAAGACACTTGCTGCATGGCGTGCAGCCACTTTTTGTCTTACATTTACTGATAATAATGGAGAATGTTTATGTGGCCACTGACTGCTTAAACAGAATACACAGAATACGGGCGTATAAACTTGATCTGCGGTACAGAAATGCTAAATCGCCAATTCGACCAAATTTGCATGCTTTTGTATGATTTGCTTTCACCCTTGTGACGTTGGGTTGGGGTCTCATTATTGCTTTTATTCTAATAATCAATATACAATTCATTTTGTACAAATTTCATATGAATTAGCCACCTTGTAAAAAAATTAAAACATGAATTCCTATGAGATCCAGATGGACATGAAGAGTACTTTTTATTACAAAGGCTACCTACATATTACTGTAATTTGTTTATTTGAACCAATTATTATTTCATTATTATTATTATTATTATGTAATTTTAAAGGTTATTGCTCACTTTTTTCTATTTTTATTACCAAAAAATCAATTAACTTTATTATCAATTAGCAAAGTAATTGTTAGGCACAGTCCTAGATTAGTTTTAAACATTTTCAAAATAAAGTTTTCCATTCATTTTTCTCATTGAGGATTTCGTAAAAATCTTGTCTCGTCTAGTCCTTGTGAACTCAATCTTGTGTCTCGTCTCGTCTCGTGGATTAAGTGTCTCGTCACACCCCTATTGGACATATATAAATATAGCTTTAAAGTTTCGTAAAAAAGTAATTTTGTCACACGATTTAGGTTGTTGTTAAGCCCAAAGTAAAATAAAACAGCGGCAAAAGCCATATGATAAAAACATCGATGTTTAATAAAGGTTACATCTAATATGAATCTAGTTTTAGAGCTATTTATGGTTTTATAAAACGTAGCGAATCACATGATGATTGAAAAAGCAATAACCAATTATCATCCTTTTCTGTGTGTACCAAGAAAACAACAAAAGTGAAAGAAACATGGAAAGAAAATGATCTTTCATTGCTTGCAGGGTGAAACTTTGCAATAAACTTGTCAAAAAAAATCCACAAATCACAAAAAGTCGATCTCTATTTTAGAGATATGACAGAAAAACAAGAACACAAACAGTGGGCTCAGATAAAGACAGCTAAAGGCATGACATGACATTCATTCTAACCTAATCTAAATTGAAACATTGTTTGTTTATATATTAAGATGACCCTGATAGATGGAGATGCATTTACAGTAATCCGATGCTCCTGTGGTTATGGTACCCTGTATGTCTGAATAAGAAATCTCACACTACTTCTTATGAACTCCCACTGTTATATGGGCTAAATGCAAAAAAGCTGTTGTGAAATTGCAGTTTAAGTATGTGTAATGTATTAACACACCTGCAGTTCTTTGCTCTTTCCAGTTTCCAGTGAGCAGGGTCACTCCAGGAGCGGTAAGTGATGTTACCGCGGTAATGTGAGAGGGCAGTACAGGTCCCAGCAAACTCTCCCAGGTGTTTCGTCTTCCTGAATGCCACAAACAACAAACATGAAAATCTGTTTTAATACACATGAACTGTATCATTACAACTGTGCAGAACATTACCACATGACCATCAATGTAACATGGTGCAAAAACATTACCTTGGACCACAAAACCAGTCATAAGTCGCATGGGTATATTTGTACAGTAGCAATAGACAATTCATTGTATGGGTCTACCATCCCAAAAAAACATTATGATGTTACCGTATTTTCCGGACTATAAGTCACTCTGGAGTGTAAGTCGCATCAGTCAAAAATGCATCATGAAGATGAAAAAACATACATACAAGTCACACTTGACTATAATTCACGTTTATTTAGAAAATTATTTTTAAAAAATCCAAGCCGAAGAACAGACATTTAATCTGGAAAGGCAAGTTATTCAACTAAACAATAGCACAGAACAGCAGGATGAATAGGTGTCCATACATGTTAACGTAACATTAACATTTATTCAGCTAAAACAATAGCATACAGAACATACCTGGGAGGCTGAATAGGATTAAACAACACGACAAGCCAAATCAAGTTCAAAAAGGTCCCGGAGTCATTCCACATCACTGAATCCATTAAATTACATAAATACAGGAGCAGCATAGCGGACTCTCACGGCTGTAGACGGTAATGTTTCTCTTGGTTCATATGAATTAATTTTAATTTATAAGTCGCACCTGACTATAAGTCGCAGGACCAGCCAAAATATGATTAAAGTGCGACTTATAGTCCGGAAAATATGGTAAGTAAGGATCATGTTCAGGAAAGATAGTTTGAAAATTGTCTACCGTAAATATATCAAAACTTTATTTTTTTGTTAGTGGATGCAGTTGTTACCGACCTCATTGGGATAACATTAAGATTCCAGATTTTAAATAGTTATAGTTATATATATATATATATATATATATATATATATATATATATATATATATATATATTCATATATATATTCATATATAAAAAAAATTTAATATGACCTGTTTTGTTGTCCAGGGTCACACATTTGAGACTTGGGTCACTTTTATAATGGAAAGACATTTTTTCTTAAAAGTTTTATATCCCTGCTAAATTGTAAAAATCTAAATATTTTGACATTATTGCAAATATTTGTAATATCTAGTAATTTAAATATGTTTCAATTGCATGTGCATTTTCAACCAAAACTGTAGAGCCAGAAGGGGAAAAAGCAGAAAAATATACAAACATGTAGAAATTGAACAGAACTGATTTTTTTTTCAATCCTACACATTTTTAGCCAGCTTACATTAAGTAAACGATTGTCGCTAGGGGTTAGAGCAAGTTTTTGTTACATAAAATGGCATCCTAACCCAAACCCCAATTCTAGCCCCAACTCCAAACGACCATGGTTTAAAAATAGTCAAAACATGAAGAAACCTATATATTAAATGACATCCTAAAGCAAATCCCAAATCTAACCCCAAACCCAAGTGAAAATGGTTTAAAAAACAGAAAACAAATGAGAAACCAATAAATAAAATGAAACAAAAAGATGTGCCGTATAAATGAACGGGAAGGGCTGGCGTGTCATATGCATGTAAAATTGGAATTTGGCATATGTATTGTTAATTATCACCTCATTCATTCCACCTGTGTGTCATTAGTCTTTGTGTATTTATACCCGTGTTTGTGTCACACTCATGGCTGGATCATTCTGTCATGATAGGTTTGCAGAAGTGAGGACGCAAGTGCAGAGCTTGATGACTGAATAAATAACATTTAATAAATAAACAGGACACAAAACACATGAATCAAAATAACAGCAGTTAAGCAAAACACAGGAACAGATGAACATGGAATGAAAAACAAACATGGTAGTACTGACATTAGTACAAACACAAGACATGACACGGAGGATTTCATTTCTTTCATTCCTTTATCAATTAATCTTTTTAACTCAGGAGGTAATATAGGTTAACTTGAATTGGAGTAGTAGTAGTGTTTATATTGTACACTTTTTTTTTTTTTTTTTTGATGTTGCTGTTATTGTACTATATGTATATATTGTATGTCTTATGTGGCAGCCCTTTGTCCAAGACAAATTTCCTTCAGGATAAATAATCTAATCTAATCTAATTAAACAATGGATTTCCTACCGTGACACGACCTTTCAACTTTGTGCTATTTATACACATTTCATAAGAATGGGTTGGGTCTGTATACCGTTCACCTTAGCAGACCAGAAATTACTATGTTCAAAAACCAAACAGTTTTTAAGCAGTTTATCAGCAGATGTCATTGAATTAAACCATGTTCCCTCCATTCAACTGTGACCAGCTGTGAAAAGTAATGTTATAAGAGAGATGATGCAAAGGACACACTATTGCAAAATACACAAACATTAAACGGTACAACACAATCTGTCCCTTTTCCATGAGCCAAAAAGGCAGTGGATTTAACTCCCAAAGCGCTCATAAACAAATAAACCTACCGCAGAAACAATCGACTTTATCACTCCTGAGAGCCTTACACAGATGCATATCAGCTTATGAACTGACAGACATCTCACAAACTTTGCTTTTATCACCCAGAGGCAACAAAGCGTTTCATTTCACACGCTTAACTTATTAAAGTTATCAAAGCTTCAATCAAAAGTTCTCCTGACTAGTTAAACATCGAAATGTTAAAAGGAGCTGGAAGCTTATTCTCATCAACACGGGCCATATTTAACCTTTAATTTTATAGCGTCTGTCCGAATTTTGCTCGACAGACTCGGTTTGTTCATAAAGGTTAATTACATTTGGCTTTAGCTCTGGGCTGGGCATTGCTGAAACCCAGAGGGGTTGACGGATTGTCAGGTTGAATATGTATGTGCCATTTCCACAAGCACATGAAGCAGATGCTACAGTACGCTTAGGTCTCGCTTTCTGTGATCAGATTTTCATGAATATCTTAAAACATAAATATAAAACAAACTGTAATAAAATAAAAATTATAATTTTTTATAATTATTAAAAGCTAATGCAAGTGATATCAGCAAGGGAAATGCGTATTCATACTCACATTATTAAATATAAATGTGTAAATATTTGGTCTATTATGGTGTTTAGTGATATACGCAGTAGCAGCTGTGAAGTAAAAATGATTCTCATGCTACAGTAAAAATGCTTGGTTGTTTTAACCCATGGTTGGGTAAAATATAGAGAAACCAACGCTATCTCATGGGAATTTGTACGTATTATACGAGTTGGCTAATTCGTATTAATTCATACGACCACATTTATAGCTTTTTGTACAATTTGCCTTGACCCCTGTGACGTTGGGGTTAGGGGCTGGGTTTCGTTATAGTTTTTTTATGATAATCATACGTTTTTGCGCAAGTAACTTCGTATGAATTCATACGAATTAGCCAACTAGTAAAATATGTACAAATTCTCGTGAGATAAGACTGGAGAAACACACACAAAATGTTAAAATACCAGCAAATATACATATTTAACTCATCAATAGGGTAAAACAATCCAGCATTTTTGTGTGTATGTCTAACTCCATTTATATTATTTATGATTATGGTCTCTTTGTCTAGTTGTCATGAACAGACCTAATGTTGAGGGCAAGCATAAATTATTGATTAAAATTCTGGGTTATTTTCAACCCAGCACTTGGTCAGCCAAGCCACTAGGTTAAATTTACCCCCAAAATGTTTATATTTAACTCAATAATGCCAGCATTTTGGGTTGAAACTAGAGGTCTTTATGGGTCCACTTAGATCTAAAAACCCAAGGTCCGACCCAAGACCCAAGCGGGTTTGGGTCAAAAAGTGTCACGTGTGCCTCGGGTAAGGTATTAATCGGGTAATTTAAAATTAATGTGTTTTTGCCAAACTGACCCGAGAAGACCAAACGCCTCTCTGTTTGCCAAGAGCGCTACCTACATTGTGTGGCTGTTGGTAGGTTAATTTTTATTGAGGCAAACCTGTCAATCAAATTTGAATACACACTGTAAAGGTTACCTTGGTGTCATAGTCAGATAACAAATGAAAATAAATGGAGCAGTGGTGCCGTTTACATTTGGGTCCAGTCGGGTTCCAAAAATTGCCACTGGGTCGATGCGGACTCTGGTCTTATTTTGTCAAGTTTGTCTCAGGTCGGTTCTTTCTTTTAAAAAGATGATTTATCCATGTCGGATTCTGTGATTCTGGAGATTTTGGGTCTGGTACATTTCTAAGGACCCGAGAAGACCTCTAGTTGAAACAACCCAGCATAGGTTAAATAACAAGCAAGCAGGTGGTTGGGTTCCTCTCTTTTTGACCCAATGCTGGTTTTAAAATAACTTAGTATTTTTTAGAATGTATTGTATCAATATTTTCTTCTTTAAAACTACAAAAAAAATAAAAAATAAAATAAACAAGAAGCTCTGCTGACAAAGTCTATTAGTGTGACAGTTGACGGACATCATGGAAGTTGCATATATCTTTTGAGATGTATTATGCATTATGGGAGTTAAATGAAGGGGGAGATTATAAGATCTGCTCATTAAGACACTTAATGGTGCATGAAGTTAAGATTTGCATCTGTTCGCTCAAACAATATGGCTGCTTCTATTGCATTTGATTTGAAAGCACGCTTGCACATACGCACAGAAATATGGTGTATTGATAAACCACGGCAGCTATTGATCAATAACACACTTTATGATGTTGGCTTGTTTTTCATTAAATTAGCTTTCATATGTATCACTCAAAGATGTGTATCACTCGTCAGCCTTCATAAAGCATCTCTTGTGTATCTCTTCTCAATTCTGAATTAGATGCTTGTGTCGCATATAAAATGAAAAGATCTTTTAATGACTACAGGCCTTCTTAAAAGTAGGCGTCTTCCAACCAAATATGATGATAAATCCACAATCCTGTTTTCCTTGTTCTAGTTTATTGTGACAGGATTGTGGCAGTCCCATGTGGAAGCACATGGCCATGGTTTGTTTCTGTGTGCCATGTTCTCCCCCGTCTAGTATCATGACCCCGTCCCCTTGTTAATAATTTTTTGGTTACTGCCTCTGACCTGTTGCCTTTATTATTTATCCCCTATTTAATGCCTTTGTGTTTGCTGTCCTGTGCTGGTACATTTTGTAATTATTGGATGTGATGTCTTGTTAAGTCTTGCCCCCTAAAGATTTTGATGTTTTGTCCCATCATGGGTGTTTTCTGTTCATTTAGTAAAGTTTTGTTTTGCAAAATGCTTTCTGCGCATTTTGATTTATGTCTGAAAGGTTCTGTGGATGTTAAATGTTCCACCAAAAACAACAATTTTAGGATCCTTTGCAAAAAAAATGTGACAAGAAAAACATCTAATCAATAAAATATGGATCGCTTGAAAGTTTGTTTTATTTAACCAGGAATGTCCCATTGAGTTACAATATTTATTCAAGTCCTGGTCAAGTTGGGCAGCAAAACATATGGACATGAATATGAAACAAAAACAAACAAACAAAAAACAGAGTGCACTAGGGATGCACCAAAATAAAAATTATAGACCGAAAACCGAAACATCGAAAGAAATTATTATGCCAATTATTAGTACCATTGCATTTATGGCTATCACTGTGTACTAACTTTACTAGGTGTGTGTGACGGATCACAAAACTCACGATTCCGATCACATTACAGTTTTTGAGACACGGATCTGATTATTTTTTGGATCAGCAAAAAACGGGTGGGAAAAATCGAATAACAAATAAAGAAATTGCAAACATTTATAAAAAAGAACAATGTTGCACATTAAGTAAGGTCTGAAATTAGCATTGGGTACAGAAATCAAATTAAATGAATTATAACACTGCCTTTATTGTATAAATTAAATATAATTATTATTATTTTTAGAGCTACAGAAGTGATTTTCTCTTTGTCTTGGGTTTTTGATTTGCATTTAATCACACAGATTTAAGTAGGCTAATTGAGGTTACTGTCTCTAAGACCAAATAAGCACAGACTGGTTTCTGCCTGTAATGTATACATACACTTTACGATGTAAAAAATGTTTTTATTAGAAAAAAAAATACTGTGGAGATCATTTTGTTTGTATGTGCCCTGTCAGTAACAGAAAGATTTTATGTTCGCTAGCTTTTTGAAACGCGTCTCTCCGTGTATGCACTACTGAGACTGAGGGTGAATTCCAAACAGCGCAGCATAAACAGTCGCTCTACATAAAAACGTTACGTTGTTTTTCATTGCTTTATTCGCCAAATGCATGTAAATGGACTAGAGTATGAGACACATTAGCGCAACTCGCTCTAAAGTTTGCACTTCAACAGGTCTGATTTTTGAAGGATGATCATGTCTGACTGGAGCTGGACCGGACACATTCAACCGCATGTGCGTCTGTGCGTACAGAAAGCTGTTCACTTAAGCACCTTTTTGTGGTTAAATATGTCCACATCGCAGACATGTTGCTTCAGACAAGCACGTGCAGGTCACGGTTTCTGTTTGCGTCATCACAACATTTCGGCCGTATTGTTTCGGTAATAAAAGTCTTTCGGCTGAAAATTCTCTTTTGGGGCGAAAATTTTTGTTGGCCGAAAATTCGGTGCATCCCTAGAGTGCACCCATTGTTTCCAGCATAAAAGTATAAAAAGCCCAAACTTGCTGTCATAGGCACATCCTGTAAAGCTGGGTAAACCGGGGGTCAAACAACAGAAATGACTCTTGGGAAGGTTAAGAGTTTGATGCGTTTTGATGTCAGGATTGGTGGGCCAGAGGGAGACAAGAGGACATTATCTATAATCTGTTGTTATAAAGGCATCAAACAGAGACAGTGAAAGCTTTTGGGATGACCTGCACATGACAAATGGCTGCCTAGGATGACAGACGGAGACCTTTACAGCCAAAATGATGTGCATTGAACGTTTCAGGTTTAAATGAAAGGTCTAAAATGAGCATCCAATTGCTGGCTGTCCATTATTCTGAGTCGGATGATTTGTTTGAGAAAGCTTGAGAATCCGTTTTGCATTTTTTCAATATGAAGTTTATTTCTAATGCTGTTAGATTCTTTCTACCATTCATAATTGTATTTGAAAAGTATTTTCCCACTTTTTTTTTCTTCATCACTTGAAAACACCTGGCTATACAGATCTGTTAAATTTAATAATCTGGCTATGGCAAAGATTAAAAAACATCCTACGGGATTCTGAAATTCACAAGACAGATTCTTTCTGCATGAAAGATATCCTCTATCCGGGTGCAAGAACATAAGAATTATGCTTTAAGTTTTCTTCAAAACTAGAACAAGTACCGCTATCCTGAAACATGTTGTGAATGTCAAAATAGTAGCTTTGGTCTGAAACGCATGATAAATATGCTTTTCACGCAAATGCTGCTATTTCTGCAATCGTTCACAGTCTGTCTGTACTTAGCACCTGTACACGCAGGGTTTGTAGTGACAGCTTCCCAACATGTGAATATATCCATCACATTATATTTAAAAGCACTTAAAAAAAATCTGTAGCTGCGAACAGCCCCTACTTGCATTTATTTAATGCATTTGTCTCAAAGCGTGAGATTATTTGCAACGCATCCACTGTGTGTCCTACTAATTTGTATCGGTTTACAATCCCTGTCATGCCCATGTGACCAAGAAAATAATAACTGTTTATTTATGTGGGAAAACAAAACTGTCATTATGAATGTATTGTTGACGGTGGGCTATGACTGCAGTCGTGATCGTGTGCGCTGGATGGGTCGATCTGCTGGCCTTCTCCATCAGACATGCTTCGGTAGCTTTAGATTATATTCAGTGAGAGCCAGATAGCGTGTCAATTTTCATGGACCTTTTATCGCATCACCAGGCCTTTATAAAAGATAACCACCATGAAGGTTCTGACTAGCAGCCCTGATAAGACAATGAAGTGTACGTAAGAATCTTGGATTAGCAAATTTGACCTAGCGGTCAAAGAAATGCCTTCTTGGAAGAAAAAAAACTTTATTTAAGAAACAATTTTGCATATCTGAATTAGTACTGAATGTTTTATGCAAAAATACCCCAAGCAAAATTGGCTAAGGGTTTAATACAGAAGAAAATTAGCCCCCTTGGTGAGAATCCAATCTGAATGAATGAGAACTCAACAGAAAATTAATTTTCAATCTGAATTAAACTAAATCCTTCATTGGCTTGGATGTTTTACCTCAGCAAGCAATTTTGCGTTTAAAGACGTCTAATAGCTGTCCAAACACAACCCAGATGTCTAGGCTAACAACAAGGCAACATTTGGACTGTCTGTGAAAATTTAAAAGACCCACCATTGGGACTAAACCCCTTTATCATCACTGTTGACTTTGCTCAAGTTATTTTGGCCAAACAACAGTGAACCAAATTCAAGGTTATTTTGGCTAAAAGTGGGTTACTCGTAGCTGGACTATATTGGGTCAATAGTTAACCTAGACAGCAGCAATGATGGCTATTGCTTGCTGGGACACTTTAAATCTCAGCTTCTCTTATCAGAACAAAGTACAATACAGACATCTAAAGCTACCAACTAAAAGTGGTACGATCCTTCAGCAGCAATATTTGGGTTTTAAAGAGCACATGAAGAGTTTGGTTCCAAAACGCAATAAATCCTTTTAACTAATTTCGGTTAAAATGTGTTTTCTATACCAAGAAAGTGACGAGATGAAAACCACTATTTTCTGTTACAAACTTTCACTTCTCATCTTTAGGTTATAATAATTGATTGAAAATCAAATTATGGATTTGAATTTTTAAAGATTTACTATAAAAACTGATATTTTTTTCACAAAATGCTATAAATCTATTGAATCAATGTATAAATGTGCATTCATCTTTGCCATGTTATATTCATTTAGTTGACTAGTGGTATACACTGAATAAACATTAATGGCATTAATCAAAACACTTACTTTGTCATATTAAGAACACTGTCATTGCTGCTGCCATTCTTGAGATGTCGTCGCTGAACTTTTTCGACAGCGATCAGGTGTATTATGTTTTTGTCCTGCTCGATTTTCGTTGACTTTATTAATGGAAAGTTTTTCATGAGATCCCCTGGGGTCAATGTGTTAGCATGACAGAAGCTTGATGCTGTCATGAGAACAAGCAACAGCCGGCATTTTTCCGTCTCCCGAGTGCCCGAGTGGCTTGCGTTTCTGCAGAGAAGGAGGACTGGCTTTTATCGCGTTTTGGGAAAAAGGGAGAAAAGATGACAGAATAACATAGCGGATATCGGATTTATTTTGGGGATTTGGTGTAATACAATGTGTTTGCATGGTTTATGGTTTAAAAACATTATTTTCCAAACACCAGCCATTATTGTTGCTCTTTGCCCTGCCTCCCTGAAAAGCACTGATTTTATAGACGATTTCATCGGACGCACGTGCGCTGACGCGATAAACGTCTGGATCAGAACTTTACTTTCGGTTTCGTTTTTTTTTATGGTCTGACTATTTGCTAAACTGATCTCTTGAACAAATTCCTCATCGAAAATAACAAATGTTTTAGTTTCCTATGTAATCTATGTGTTGTTTTAGAACGTTGTGATTGGCCTGAATACCTCTGACGTCACACAATATTAACAGGAGTTGACATCGTCTTTACTACCTTATCAATACGAGCCGAATCTGATCCAGAAAAAACAGATGACCAAGCTGATCGATCAACTTTACCAGCGTGGCTTGAGCAGGATGTATCAGATTAGTAAGGATACTAAAACATAAAAACTATGTCTGCATTTGTGATTGTAGACATGACAAACAACAAGCGGTACTCTGCACTGCACTTGCGTTTGAATCATGGTTTAGTCAGTAGTAATTTTTTTAAATATGAAAACAACTTAACATACAGGCTGTGAGTCAGAAGCGGGAGGAGTTATGATAATGACTGCTGTGTCCACGTCATAGACTGTAAAAGAAGATAGACGAAGCCTGCTCACTCTCTTCCATTGGTGAAAAGTGAAGCCGCCAGTGTCCAGATACGGCGCTGACATCTCGGGTCTTGAGTCTGCGCAGTAGCGATTTCGGGACCAGTCCTGCGCATTAGTGAGCAGGAAGTAAAGCCGCGAAATCAAGACCCCGCCCTCGCTCTCGTAGAATGCGCATATCACACGATATCACAGCTGTCAATCATGACGTGACACCACCGTTTTTATATCATTAAATAACTAACTAAACACAAACTTATTTTAAAAACAAACATTTGAATTAACATCAGTGTGATAAACATTACTACAGTAAATGACAGAAACCAGCTTCGGAAAAAAGATAATTGAAGTGTAATTAAATTGTTTAGTTGGTCTCAAGTCCCATTGAATACCATGGGGAGGCGAGGTTTGTGACCTATACTGGGACCAGTCACTGGGGGGGGGGGTGATTGAGACATTTTGGCTTCACTTTTCAGGGCTTGTGCGGCACGCTTGGTCCACATCAACAGGCCCAAGTAAACTGTAGCATACAATCCTTGAGTTCGTTGCAGTCCAAGAAAAGAGTCACGTCATCTTTACTTTGGGATTTGTACCTTTTGCATACTAATACACACTTACACAACAAAAGAAATGTAAAATTGTAAATCGGATAATTGGAGCTCTTTAATATTGATGTTGCACAGTCATAAACAGTACTTACATCAAAGTGCGGATCACCTTCCTGCCTGTAGCCTTTTAAAATCAAGCGCTTGGGAACAATAAGATTGCTTTTATTTACAAGCAGTGCACAATAACATCACACGCTCTCTCTGCGGCGTCTTTACGTATGTGCTTGATAATCCATCCATGATGAGTCATTTTATTCCTGACAAACTCACCGAGTGAGAACGCATGATGCTTCAGCCTTCCATTTTAAACCTCACCCTGCCAAAACTCGTATCAAAGAAATAAAGGAATAAAAAGTGACCTAGTTCAGTCCCACGGCACATCAGACTCACATCAGAATCAATGAGCGAAGACGTGCAGCGCATCTGCCAAGAAACACAAGCTTTTTAACTCCAGAGACTCCCGTTGGCCCCTTGAAGCAGTTTGTTTCCTCTCACCCCATCGCTTTCTTTGTGCAACTCCCTCTTGTGAGCGAAATGAAGTGGCCCAAGGGCGAAACTGTTTTGGGAGAGATGAATTGAATGTTAAGAGCTGTACTTAAACTCTTTCATAATTATTCCCAAAATTAATTAAGGAAAACCCAGTGTGGGTTCGAGTTTAAAGAGATTTGAGTGATCTGCGTTTAGACCCACGTACAAAATGAGGGGAAAACGTGTTTTATATTTTATAACATCAGTCTGTGATCTATTGATTGGATAATGGATCCCACTGTGAAGTATTATTGCATCCATTATCGTTGCTTAAACCAATCCCAGTTATAATAACCATGAAATTGATATACGATATCAAGATGCAGCTTCTGAAAGATTCCTTGCATTAATGGCTTCTTAGATGTGTGCTCGTGTTTAACTTCAGCATCTGAAGTTTGCAAGACCCAAAGGCATTGTGAAGAAGCAACCAATCTTGTCTTTGGTTTTTAAAGACGCCATCTGCTTTGTAATAGCAACCCAAAGTGAGTTTTCCCCCCTTTTAGGCTGTCATACCATGATGGTCCTCTCCTAAAATTCGAAGATCGATTTCGCTTTGTAATTTTGCCCTGTCATATAGACATGACAACGAAATTTCATCTGCCCTCTACATCGCACCACTTACTGTAAAAAAATATATAAAATTAAACATTGGTCTGTACCGCATTCAATATCGTTCCCTGTAATTTTCTACAAAAGTGGCACTTTAATCAGTCCTATTTTATAGTTTGGGAAAATGTATTGAAATGCTTTTACTTACAGAGAATTGCAAGTGCATAAACACACAGACGCAGCTTTCTGAAAAGTCTCTACCGTTCTCGGTTCTTAAAAGATGTCACGCCTCAGCGATGCATTGTGGGATGCCAATCAGGCTTGCCGTGCCAGGGCTACCACCCCTGGTCTTACTAATCCCCCCGAACAGATCATCTAAAGAGCAGGTAAACAAAAGACCTCGAAAGCCTAAGATTAATTTGGGAATTACACGGAGCAGCAGGATCGTACATACACAGAGATGAAGAAAGTGAGGGACAGGATTTACTCAGATTGGACATTTACGTTTGGAGACTAAAATGGTTTAATTACAGTGAAGCTCACAGGTCACTTAACAGTCCATTAATTTCATTCACCAATAAAATCATTTCGTGCTGTTGGGCCTCTTTCATTTTGGTTTTAACAACTGGATTAGTAATGTATTGCTAGAGATAGACCGTTGACAATTTGGTTACTGTCAAACAAACGAGTACAAACCTCCAACAACCCAACAGTCAAATACATTAACCGGGTTTCTTTCAAACAAAAGAGTACAGACCTCCAACAACTCAACGGTCAGATAAATTAAGCTTAATTCCCAAGAAGTACAAGAGAACAAATTGACTTTTTTGGACTGTGCATTTTAAATAAAAGAAGGAAAGAAGGCAGAGTACCGGGCATCAAAACCCAAATCAATAGCTGCTGTCTGATTCCTTAGTTGGAGGTCATCACTTAAACTCTTAAAAATAATGGTTCCTAAAAAGGTTTTTAGTAAGAACAGATAAGACAATAACAAAGAGAGAAATGATTAAATACAAAAGCAGTCACTGGGACAGTAGGCTACCCTTTTAAAAATTACACATATGTACCCAAAAGAGTGCTTTTTAGTACCTCAAAGGTACATATTTGTACCTAGATGGTACATATTAGGATCTTTTAAAATGGTACTGCCCCAGTTACAGCTTTTGTACCTTTACCTTGTGGTGGAGTAATGCTATATAATCATAAAGTCTGCTTTTTCTATCTACACAAAAAAGAAAATGCTTTGTTTAAAGTGCACCTATTTCATTGCTAAACACAAAATGATGTGTTAACGTGGTTTATGGTTAAAAACACATTATTTTCCACATACAGTACAATTTTGTAGCTTCAGATGTACGGCTTTCCTTAAATGCTTTGATTTTGTACAAAACTCATCAATTTGAAAAGTGCTGTGTCCCTGATTGGCCAGTTAATCTGTACGTTGTGATTGGCATGAATACCTCTGACGTCAGCAGGAAATGTGATGCTCCTTACCATGTTTGAAAGATTCGGTCACAATTCAATGCTGACAGGAGTTAACTTACAGGCTGTGAGTCCGAAGCGGGATAAATAATAATAATGTCGGTCTTGTCCACATCAACAGGCCCAGGGAGTAAACTGTTGCCTACAATCTGTGTGTTTGTTGTAGTCCAAGAAAAGAGATTTACGTTGGAAATTGTATGGGGATTGTACCTTTTGCATATCTTATCTTGGGGACTTATTTTGACCAAACAAGTGATGCACATGATTCACATGACCCAACAAACACATATTTTGAAACACGAGCAACACACGACACATATTTTGAAATTGCGCCCCTCGGATGAGCAGTCACGAGCCGCCACTCTTGCCCTCCATAAGTATTGGGACGATAAAGGAGTCAAGAAATTTTTAAACATTAAAAGGTGAAGAAGAGACAAATATACAGAATGTCACAGTTTATTTTTCACCTGTTTTAACAATTGACCAACTAAATGGAGCAACAGATTTGAATACTTCTGTAATGTGAGCATACTAAGACAATTGTCTCACAAGTGTTAAGTGATGAGCTGTGTGCATTAATCGTGCACATATCAGAGTATGTGTAGTATCAGTTTAATCCATTGCATGTGCGGTATGAGTTGAAACAATCAAATCTTTATAAAATGTGATATTCTTTACTTTTGCCTCATATTCATCTTACAAATTTCTTGTCTCCACAGCAAAAAGAGCAATTTTGTCTTTACTGGCTCAGTACACATGGAGGGCACTGTAAGTATTTTCTGGGTTTTGCTGGTTTTGTTCCGTTTTGACCCAAAGCTGGGTTGAAAATAACCAACCATTTGTTTATTGTCTTGCAGACTAATTAGTTAATATTAAACTTACTTAAATTACTCAAACGATGCTTGGATGTTCGAGTTGTGAATAAACTAATGCTAGCATTTAGCTATTTTCTCTAAATAAATTTACTTGGCATGTTTAGAAAAATTAAAATACATTTTTAGAGGTATCAATTTTACTATTAGCGCTATCATCTTCAGATGGGAAACAGAACATGGACATGGTCAGGCCTGTGACTTTATTTGCAGTGCATTTCTAGATGACTCCAAGGCCAGTTTCATTTAGTTTTTCATAAAAAGATTTCATTTATGTTTTGTGGAGTTATTAAAAACGTAAAATGTAAGCTCTTTATAACATTTTTTTAATTAATTTTGACTTCTCAATAAACTTCTAAGTGTCTGCTTTTAAATGAAACATTTGGCAGCCAGTTTCACCCAAAGTAATTTAGTTTGTACCTCTATACAGCCCAGCTGTTGGGTTAAATGAACCCAGAAAATGTTTATATTTAACCCAAATAAAACATCACAGCATGGATTTGGGTTAAAATAACCTATAATAGATTACATTACAACCCAACCAGCTGTGTTCATCCCTTTTTGATCAAATGCTGGGTTGAAACAGTCTTTTAACCTCCTAAGACCAGAGCTTTGGTTTGGCTTGCATTTTAGATTTCTTCCAGCTATTTGGTGTTAGAAAGAACCAATAAATATAATAAACATTTTCTTTGAACATGAAGCAGTCTAATTGTCCACGTTTGTGTACAACAATTTCAAGTTACACAAAATTAAGATTATAGTGCAAAACATTTGATGTCCACGTATGTGAAAACACCAGGTCTTAGGAGGTTAAGGATGTTGCATCGCTGTGCCGCCATGTTTGCAATGCTTCGTAAAGCAAGACCTGTCTTACTATGGATCCACACCAGACGCGAGTTCAACGATTTGCGCAAGGAGATTACATACAAAGTCAATGCAAAGACGCGATCAGACGCGTCCTCACGTGGGGCGATGTGAATGGCGCTTCATGGGCAGTGCGTTTGCCACGAAAACACGTGCTATTCGACCCAAACGCGAAAAAAAATTCACATGACACGAAATCCCACGAGTAATCTAGAGCGAGTAACGCGATGCACTGTGTTTGGTGTGTACGTAGCATTATACTGTGTATGCATAAAGTCTTTCTGCCAGATGATGTCATTCTATAACCGTTGATGATTGGTTCTCTTTACTAGAAGGCGGGACTAGAGCGGCCATATTGACTGTTGTGATCTATCAATACCAGTGATGCATCTTTTTAATATTAAATATCTTTGGTTAAAAAAACAAGCATTTTAGAAACTTTACAAATTCATGTCAGTTCACCAAGAAGTTTGACTAGTGTGTAAAATTTTGAACATCGATAATCTCAGAGGGGTTTGCATAAATTCGCTTTATTTTCCCTTTTGTTTAATTCCAAATGTAATCACCAGTTATAAACCACACACAACGCCTGCTGCATACAGTACAATGTCCTTTCTTTTATTCTGGCTGTTTGCTTTGTGTGCATTGTTCTGTTTGTCTTGCTAATGAATTTGGACTTAATTGGAGATGTAGATAACAGAACGTGGAATGTACTCTGGTCCCCTGAAAATAGCGGGTTAATAGAGATTACAAGAGTGAACCGAGTCAATTATATTAAATGCCAGCCATTTTCCATCTGTGAAGAACATCTCATGTTTTTAAAGGTCACTTAGGATCTTTAGAGAGATCTGTTCAATCTTTCTCCTGGAGATCTATGTTCCTCCAGAGTCTGAGTAATACAAATACATGGAGGGACAAAAGTACACAAGTTCGCACAGCAACACACACACCTGTCTACATAACTTTTAAGTGAACTCAAAGACCCGCACGCACATTTTCTGCTGTTTTTTCTGCCAGCTCTCAGAAAGATGTGATGTGATTTTTTTATAGTTTGTGCATAGTCTCACGTAGCCAGACCTTCCTAGTGAAGGTCTGGGAAACATGGCAGCTTTGAATGGCCAAGGACCGCCCAAGAGGCCAAATGACTGACACATAAAGCAACCAATCACATTTTGTTTTGTGCCACGTCATTTTTAGGGTCTTGGAGATATCACCACAATAACAGACAGGCCAGTATGCAACCACCATTCATGAACGTCTCTGAAATTTATAACAACAAAAGCCAACACGTCAAAATACCTTGCATACTTTAAACATGCAGCATTTATTCGATCTTGATGATGCATATTGTCATAGATGTAAACATGACAGCTTTCTTCTTCAAATCAGACGGCTTTGTGTTGTTTCCGGGCAGACATCTCCCGAATATCCTGTATAATTCAACCAATCAGAGGACGACTTTAAAATCTGCTGAAGTGTTTACAGAAAAGTGTCCCAAATGCATCAGATGTTCAGCTTACGGTCCGTGAGCTTGAGCAAGTTTGTGTACAGTATGGTAAAAACAATGGGAATGGTTTTCTTTGTTTCCTAAGGTGCCTATATGCAAATACGCTCCCTATTAAGTCACTGACCATCTTGAGCTCATTTATGATGTTTTGAACAAAGTTAGTATTTGAAATGTAGGGTAAATCTCCATACGAAAGTGAGACTCCATTCAAATTCAAATTTATTTCTGTAGTGCCTTTTTTGCAATTTTGCATTGCTGCAAAGCAGCTTTATAGTCAATTATTATTGGTATTTACAGGAGAGACAACAAATATGAAACTATACAATGCATCACATTCTGTATCGATTGTATATGTCTCGTTTTTTTATTTTTTATTAACACATCTAGGAGGAAAGAGCAAAATTAGCATTTTATGTAAACTATCATTCTCAAGGGAAAGAGTTTTTCATCTTCAAAAGATCCTCTTAAGATGAATAAAAAGTCTGAAGTGAAAACACTACATAAGTCAGTGTGACATGAAAACTCAACACAAATGCCACTTTTGAACACAATGTGTCTTTGCTGCGTTCAACAGCATTTGACGCCTTGAGATACTTCAGGTTAGTTCAAGATCTTTCAAATGAAATAAAAATACTTGGCTGTGAATTTAGTGATGGTAACTGAGTCAGCGCTGACGTTAATGCCTGAAGCCATGACCTTCTTTTAAAACACAAGTGAAATTATGAGGAAACAATGTCTGAGATAGACACTTGTTTATCAGATGAGTGGAAATTAAATCAAAGACATTGCGATCAGCACACTAATGATGAAACGGTTTGAAAGACTGACAGGATGGGAAAACAATCTTCTAGCAATACCATTGCATACCTGTGTTTGATCTAATCCAGCTAATGTTCTCAGATCTAAAGGAGACCTGCAGCAACAGAATACCAAAAAAATTTAAAGCACCTTGAAGATTCTTAATGCGAGTTTATTAAAGGTTTGTCTTTTGTTTTGAAATAACAGGACTAGTTATACCTCACAGACATAAACTATGATATGCCACTAATGATGCTTGACAAAAGTAGGTGATGTTACCTAAAATTTTCAATCTAAAGTGCAATTCATAGACAAACATTTAGATCCTGCAAGTGTCATCAATATTATTTACCAGAGGAGGAAAAAGCCAGAGATGGACAAAAAAAGCACAAATTGATTTGAATTAGACTGTTAAAAGTGAAAAGTTGGATCAACTTTAAAACATTACTTCAATTAGAAACACTAATAACACTTTGGGTCATATCTTGCACCCAGCACAATTGACTTTGTCAGTGACGCATGTATCATTCGTATTTTGCACCGGCGCACAGCGGGTTTTTCCCTCCACAGACGCACGTCGGCAAACTAGGGAATGAACTTGCGCTCCCTGGGCGGTTCAGCGCAAAAAAAAGGAGGCGTGTTCCGGCACAAACCATCCCTGATGCTATTTTGCAGTTTCAAAAAACAATTGCGCCACTGACCAAATAAAAAACTAGTCTAAAGTCAGTGGCGCGTTGCGCGTGGTTCATTATGCTATTTTAAGGGCGCATGCTTGACCATAATGTATCGTGCACAATGCGCACACACTTTGCTTATCTAATCTACACAGATGCAACAGTTATTTTTGCAAATCATAAGTTGTTACAATAAAAAATATTAACACATGAGATAAGGGAAATAATTGTGGTGAACATTGTGGTGGTAGTTTTTTTGTGGCTGCGTTAAAAAATTCTCATGCAAATAACGATTAAAATATTTTCATAAGTTTGTTGTGTGGCTGTATTACGTTTATTTATTGAAAATACTAATTAAAATGTTTTCATAAGAAACCTTAATGTATATGAACTTGATTTGTAAGTGTACTTTGGGGTTGGACCTTGCTTGCGTTTCTTGGGTCCGATTTCAAAGCCCCCAAACCCTTTCAGCGGTGAGGGTGGACGCAGCAATGTCCTCTGCTGGCGTCAGGTCATGTGTATAGGCAGATCTACCTCCCGTTACACGGCGTGCCCGATTTATGCTGGCAAGCTTGGGATTCCCCCATCTCCTGACATCATTGTAGCGCTTGGCGCAACGATGGGGATGCCAGCTGATGAGACAATTGTGGCTATTTCCTCTCACGCATGTTTAACCTACACTGTTTGGGCAGGTTTCTCCTATCCCCATACAAAACAGCTTCTCTGTCTTTGACTGCTCTTACAAGAACGTGGTTCTCCTCAACTGTGAACCGCTCCTGGCGTGCGCCTGGTATATCCGTCATAATAATAGCAACCCGCCATGGAACTTGCGCCCTTGCGTTTAAAGGGAATGTTGGATAGTGTTCTGATTGGTTTATTTGACGTTACACCCAAACCACACCTATGAATAATGAACCTACCTCAGACCAACCCCTTATTGATTTGCGCCTGGTGCAAGAGTAATTTCTCCCGCCGGGAAAATAGCAACAGCGCCCAAGATCCGCCCACAAAGTCACTTGCGCTTTGCGCTACGCACTTGCGTTTCAGATTGTTAAAATAGGGCCCTATTAGTAACACTACACTATAAACAAATGGTGGGTTATTTTCAACACAGCATTGGGTCAAATAGATTGGATTGTAATTAACTCTTTCACCGCCAGTGTTGTAATAAAAGTTGCCAGCCAGCGCCAGTGTTTTTTATGATTTTCACAAAAGTTTAATGCCTTCCAGAAAATGTTCTTCTTTAAATATTTAAACATACAATATATCAGATGAAAGAACAGACCCTCTGCTTTCAAAAAAAAAAAACTTGTAATCAGCTTTTGAATATGGGTAGGTTTCTGCAAAAACACCACATGTTGAGCAAAAAGCAGAGATAATTCCATTTTTGTGACGGACTTTTCATAGAGTTCCCATTCAGAGCGATTTTTAAAACAGACACGGACATGCAGCTGCTTGCCTTAGGGCGGGTGTAGGCAAGTTCGGTCCTACAGAGCCGCAGTCCTGCAGAGTTTAGTTCCAACCCTAATCAAACACACCTGAACAAGCTAATCAATGTCTTTAGGATTTAGACATCAGGTTAGATTATCAGTGCTTAGGCTAAAATATGCAGGACTGCGGCTCTCTAAGACCGAACTTGCCTACCCCTGCCTTAGGGCAATAGTTCCAGGTTTAAAAAGTTGCGGATAATAGTGGTATTGCGGAAAGACGGGAATACTCGTCATTGGCGGGGAAGCGTTTTCTCTTGATTGATGAGATATCTCGTCAATGGCGGCGAAAGAGTTAACCAAGAAAATGTTTATATTTGACATAACAATGGGTTAAAACAACCCAGTATTTTGGGTTGAAACAACCCAGCATGGGTAAAATTATAACCCAGCAGGCTGGGCTCATCCATTTTTGACCAAATGCTGGGTTACAAAGGTATTTGTTCAAGAGTTCAGTTCAGTTTAGAGTTCAGTTTAGCAACTACAGAAGTTGAAATTTTGTTTGTCATAGTACCTAGACAACTTTTTAGTTCTTATTACCAAAACATGAGTTTGTAAATGCATATATTTAATGTAATATCATGTTGCGGTAAAGAACATTTTTGATAATGATAATCTAAACAATTTAAATAATTATATAGGAATAATTTTTAAAATCCTCTAAAAATAATGGTTATAGTAAGTTCAGACCTTAATCTTATATGTGTAAAAAAATGGCTTCAAGGGCTTTTTAAAAAAAATCTGATGTTGGATACCTTCTAAGTCTGGATTTCGTGGGAATCAACCATCTGCATTTGAATCCCTGTGTCAAAGACCTGAACCATCACTTCTGGTTGTGATGACATGCACCTTACGGCAGGGGTCTTCAACGTTTTTTGGGTCGGGGACCCCTTAGATGAGGGAGGCATGGAGCAGGGACCCCCTGATACTAAATGTGTAAAACTGATATTTAAGTAAACAGTAAGGTACGAGAGGCTGCCTTTTCGTATTAGGCACAAAGCAAAGTGGAGTAAAGTACAACTATTGACCAATCAGAATCAAGGACTGGAACTGTTTTATAAATGAAGAGTTTCGTTGCAAAACGAGATAAATCCATTTTTTACCTTTTTGTCAAAACATGTTTATTATTGTTAACATGTTTTTATTTTGTTTTATGGTGCTACTTAGCTGTATTTTTTAAGTTATGAAGGTTTAAATCAAAACAAATCAACTGCAGTTGAATTGATATTAATTGGAATGCACAACCAAAAAACGAGATTTCTGAACAAGTAAAAAAAACCGGTGGTTATCTTGTTTTGCAACGAAACTCTTCAAATAGAAACAAACCATATTGTCACACAGCCATACTATATTAAGACAGTACATTGGCACTATTATGCTGTTGTTGTAGTACATGCATAATTTTTTTGTTAAAGTAGATTTAGTTTTTATATGAATATAATAATAATGATAATAATAATAATAATAATATGAATATAATAATATAATATTATTTTAAGGTATTTGCCGTGTAATAGATTTTCATTTTACTGTGAATTTACCTGAACCTGGGCTTTCAGTTTATAAAGATGACTGATCATGGTGAATGGCACAAAGACTCTATTCTGGTGGGGATAGAGGTTGTGCTACTTTATAATTCAGAGGTTTGTTGCCTTTCTCGTGTATCGTCATTGTCACGAGTTTGAGTAACGCAGGTTTATTTTGCATAGCTTCATATCAGACGAAAGGAGAAAACATGCATCGAGTCCGCGCGCATCTCTTTGGGGGAACTTTTTGAGAGGCAGATTTCAAACTGACTATGAATCTTGCACCAAGCACCATCACGGTGCGCGTTTCATACATTTTTGTCAAAGTTTATAATGCAGACGCGGTGTGGCGTCATTTGCCTGTTGAGTTAGCGCTTTAAATCTGAACCGCGTGAAACAGCCGTCCAATTTCAGAAATATAACTCAGATGAGACAATGTCGCACTGATTCTAAAATAACTTTCTGAAAGAAAGACACACATGCCTATAAGATTTACCTGTTTTATGATGCCTTTTCTGCTGCTACTGCTGCTTCCTGAGTGTACATTTATAATCTTCAGATATTTTATTTTGGTCCGCTTGCTAAACTGAACGCGCGCCTTCGCAGCCACGCACGTGCACAACTTAAAGGGGACATTTAACGTTATTTGTACATAAATTTTACGTTTTTAGCAAAAATAGCTTGTGGTCAAACATCATTTGGCGGACCCCCTGCAGTTCCGTCGCGGACCCCCGGTTGAAGACCCATGCCTTACGGCATTGTTTCTATAAATGTTACGGTAATGTTACTAGGTCCTCTTTACTGGAGCGATCCCAGAACATTACGGGATGTGTTTGTGTTCACACAGAAGCCTCTCTGCCAATTATACGAACATTTTCTGGGACCAAAGTGCTGTGTGAATGGGGTTTATTAAACAGGTACTGCATTTTAAGTCAGCATCTTAACCTGAGATGAGGGAATAAGGGAATAATTTACTGAAGAATGCACAACATACTACTTGCATAAGCTCACAATTGATTCCAAAAGCATGTTAGTTAGCTAATAACAAAATCGTCAGACAAAATGTTTTACTCAGGACTTTGCAGTGCATTCTGGAATTGCCCATGAAACTAAATGAAATTCTGCCTTTGGCCAAAAAGTTATCTACGTTAAAACATCCTACACGTCAGCGGAGCCCCTGTGATGCCTTCTAGATAGGCAGCTCACTAGGTGCAGGAACAGAGCAAAAATCACATTGTAGATGAGACTGGATTGAGAATTCACAAAATATTAAAGAAAACTTGAAAGATGTCATGTTTGGCAGATATTTCTATTCCCCAGCTCTAAATATTTGTCTGTTTCACACCAACCTCACTGATCCATAACAACAATACCGGTATATTTGATCCATCCAGATTCTGTTTTCCTAAATCTTTCTCTGTTTGCACGGAGGATAACCACAATCCGTCCAACATTAACCTCCCTGAACGTTTATCTTTCCTCCATCTGTCATGACTGTCACGTTCATAAATACGCCGGTGCTTTTTCTAATATGTCCATTAATTTCCTCCTGTAGGCAGCTGGATGCAGGAATGCTGACATGAACTCGAAAAGTTTTGCTTTAATTTGAAGGAAAACAACAATTTAAACCGAACTCCCATGGAGAAGGAATGTTAAGAGTATTGAAGGATTTTAGCAATTACGGTGCAAAACAGCCCCAGGAGACAAACAACAATTATTTAATGTTGTGGTGGAGACTGTTGTGATGTAGTTAAAAAACAACAAAACTTATTTTTAAAGGGCAAACTTGTCATAATGCTAGGATTTTATACAAAGATTCATTTAATAATTTCTTACCCGTCAAAAGTATTGGGTTGCTTGACTAAAAAGTGTCTTATGAAACTTAAACACAGTTTGATCTGAATTTCTATGCTTGACACAATATCAAGCCCATTCATTTTACTGTGACTCTTCAACCATTTGCACTATCAATAAATAAATAAAAAATGCTTCTCAAAGTAGACAAATTGTGCTTTTTAACAATATATGGTTTATTTTGGTCATTTCTTGCTTTCCGTCAGATAATCACTGCTTGCTGTTTTGTGGAGAGCGGGAGGGGCGTATACAGTAATTAATAATTGAAGAGTTCAGATGCAAAAACTGCTAAACACCACCTCTGTCAAAAATAAGATTCAGAAATGATCACGTTGTTGTCAGAATGCACTAAACATCACGTCGACTTTGTGCACTTGACCTCTAAAGTCTTATTCGGAAGGTAATTGTTTACATTTAGGCATTTAGCAAATACTTTTATCCAAAGCTACTTCTTATAAATACATTTGCATGCCTACTCCGTTATAAAACTCATGCATTCAGATGAAGATTTGTGGTGGATTTGTGAATTTATAATACAAAACACCTGGGGCCTTGTGTATAAAGCTTTGCGAAGATTTCATCCTTAAAGTGTACGTACGCAAGGCAGATTTTGCGTAAGCACAAATGTTTTCAGATATATAAAGCCATGCATACACCAGAAACTGCGCAAAAGACGTACGTGCATCTCCGCCCCATCCGCTACTTTTTTATATAATTACAAAAACACCGGATTCTGGATTTGGACGGCAATAAAATCATGACTACCCCTGTAAATAATGAAAAAAATACCTTACGTCCCCACGAGAAAAAAATATCGTCCAAATAGGGTTTAAGTGCATGAAAGATGGATTAGATTAACTACGGCGTGCAAAACGACCTAAAATCACAAACTTGTGTCCCCTGAGAGATCTTGGGCCTGAATACAACCATTTTTGGCAGTCACATGGACTACAGCGCCACCTAATGTGTAGTTCAGTTTACACTTTGACTTTCATCATTTGCCATGTTTCTAGTTACATCTTTTGTGATTTTGCAACTGTTTACTATGTCTTGTCCAAAGGAGTGGATTTTTATACAAGTGCTTTTGCCATAAAAGCTTGCATGCACTTAGAGGGTTTTGCAGCTAAATCCAGTCAAATTTGTTAAATTACAATGAAATGACAAAAGTGACACTTGTGAAAAAAGGCATTTCAATTACTGAAACTTACGGAGCCCCTAAGGGGACATGGAGCAAAAATTAAATAAAGTTTAGTTTCGTGTGCGCACGTGAAACTATCGCGTGCACATGTGAAAGCGAATGTTTCATCTGCGCGCGTGATAGATCCATGTGAATTGTTTCTTGAGCATGCGAAACTAAACTTTAAAGGGGGCAATAAGTAGGATTTACCCCCATCTAGTGGTGGAATTGTATTTTGCATTCAAACGAACAGTGCTCTCTAGCGCCTCCCATTTCAAAATGAGTGTTGCAACTACGGTAGCCGTTATGTAATCACTGATCTCCTTGTCCGTTGCAGCTGGTTCACATGTTCTGAATGAAAACGCGTTGTGGAAACGTGTTGGTAGGCTAGTGCTTTTTGTCCCTCTCTGCTTTTAGAGTTTATCAATACGGCGGAACGATATGGATGCCTCCTTGGACTTACCCGTTCAATGTAAGTAACGAGGAGAAAATCTAAGCTTACAAAGAAAAGTCAGATCATCGGCAGAGGTCATTTGACACCAACGAGGACATATTTATGAATAAAGACATTGATTTTGATTAAAAAAACACTTAAAATCCTACTTACAGTCCATTTAAAAAGAATTCTGCACATTTCGCGTGAGCACATGAAACTAAACTTTAGATTTTTTTTACTGCAATGTCAGCTTAGGCACTCGGTAGAAACTAAACATAAGAGCCTGATAAAAATGCTCATTTACAAGAAAACATGTCAGATGCAAATAGAGGGTTTTGCATCTGCACTCTTCAATTGAAATAAATTGAAAGCAATCTGATTTCTAAAATAAGTTACCTTGCACTTGATTCTAGCTTGTGTTAAAGTTTGACAATCCAAAAAAAAAAAAAAAACTAAATGTGTGAAAACTACACATTTTTGCTTCAGGGTCTAAGGGGGTAATGGCAAATCCATTTAGCCAGAAACATTAATGCCTCTTAATGAGACTACTACACACGCGTACACGCACACACATTTTGAAGCTGCTTTACATCCAGCTTCTGTCAAACAATGGCCAGGTGAAAGACCGAAATCGTGAATTTTCTAAAGGTCTAACTGACATCTCTGAAAGCCTAATTTCTTAGTATCAGCCCTATTGTACAGCTTGCCTGCAGCTTTCCATTAACATGCTCGGCACTTACTCATGAACTCACGCAGACAGTGAGAACAAGGAAATTTAACAGAATGGTTCAGAGGGAGCTTACGGGCAAAACAGACCCTTGAAGTAAAGGCACTTAAAGTACACTTGCGGGACACTTAGCATAAAGACTCCGACTGAAAGTGATATTTTATCAATAGCACAGAGCAATAAATTAACCACCACTTTCACTGTCTTCCCTCAATACTTCAGGGCTTTCTTGACCTATGGACACCAAAGTCTGTTTGCACATCATCGACCAGTAAACATTTACATGTACGCATTTGGCAGATGCTTTTTTCCAAATTGACTTACAGCACATTACAAGGTATATTTTTTTATCATGTATGTCTGTTGCTTGGGAAATCCTATGATCATTTGTACCACTAACACAATACACTGAGCATTGAGTCCAAGTTTAGTGAAATCTAACAAATCTTCTCGTTAATGGACCCAAAACATTAGGACTGAATAGTCTCACGGCTATAGTCCGCACACTGACTGTCTGATGCATGCTACACACAAAACCTGAAGCACCATCATGTAGGACTACACAATATATCACTTTAGCATTGACTTCACAATGTGTGCATACGCGAAAGTTACATTGCAGAACGTGCAAACATATATGTCAAAAATAAATATAACTATTTTTCTCAAGTTGCCATCCCTGAGCTGTATGAGAAATCCAAGGCACTAGTTGATGCAGCTTTTTTATTTACCATGAAGATAAAGATATTTTATAAAAAAATATTTTTTGTCTCATATAGATATATTAAAGTCTTTTTGTAAAAGCAACTCACATCGCAATGCAATATGCACAAAATAAAATATTGCAATGGCAGACTTTGTAAAAGATCTGGCGAGCTCTTTAGTGAGTAAGGGTACACTTAAGGCGACGTGCTTAAGGATCAGTGAAGCTTTTAAATAAAGCTTGCTATGAAAATTTAACAAATGTGGGTGTATAATGTGTGCGGTGACAGGTGCTATTTAGACACTAACTGTAATATAAAATAATTTACGCAAATGTCAAGCAAACTGTACACATTGCCATTTTCTCTCAAATAGTGTGGGTGTATTGTGACTTTCAGATTTTAAAACCATTATACACAATGCCTGTGCAAAACTAACTCCTTATTAATACTGTAAAAAGTGAAAAGTTGGATCAACTTAAAAAAGAATACTTCAATTGGTAAAAAAAGTATTTTTAACATACGAGCAGTGGCGACTTGTGACTATTCTTTCGAGGACCGCAAACTCAAAATATGTGTTCGAAGTGTCGTGTGTTGTTCGTCATTCCAAAATATGTGTTTGTTGCATCATGTGCAACATGTCCATAAGTGCCTGCTGCACACGTCAAAATGGTTATGATAAAAGAGATGCTTAAGTTCACAAAATACTTGCAAGACATTCACTAAACAGTAAACTCTGATTACACGAGATTAACCATTGACGATTTAACTCGTCAATTATGAGAAAACGCTTCCCTGCCATTGACGAGTATTTCTGGCTTTCCGCAATACCGCTATTATCCACCAGGTTGCAAACTTATGCAAGTAACGCCTCACGTGAAACAGTTAAAACTCTGTGTATGTTTTAAGGATCGCTCTGAATCGGATCTCTATCAAAAGTCCTTTACAAAAATGCAATTATCTCAGCTTTTTGCTTAAAATTTGGTGTTTTTGAAGACACCTACCCATATTTGAGAGGTGATTACAAGAGAACAAATGATGGATATATATATATATATATATATAAATAATGATTATTAATATGATTCTTTCATTTGCTATAATGGATGTTTATATATTTTAAGAAAAACATTTTGTGGAAGGCATTCAACTTTTGTGAAAATCATGAAAAATGCTGGCTGGCAATGCTGGCGGGGAAAGAGTTAAGCAAGTATCTGGCAAACTTTTATCATAAAACCCTTTAGACATGTGTGCAGCAGACACTTATTATGACAAGACGCATGATGAACATGGTTCACATGAGACGGTGAAGACATATTTTGAAATGATGAACCACACATGACGGCTACATACATTGTGACGAGCGTCGCATCGTGGATACTCAAAAAAGGAGTCGGTGGCTGCTACTGTATACAAGTTGAAAGAACTTAATGTTCTAGGTGTTAACCAAATAAAGTATTTTTTAAGTTGATCCAACTTTTCACTTTTTAAAATGTGTGGTTTCATAAACAGCTTGAAGACGGTTAAGGTTTCACATTGATTTACTTTGAGTAAACACAGAGTAAAGACTTTTACAACACTACAAAAAAAGTTGGATCAACTTAAAAAATACTTTCACCTAAAAAATAGTTACATTGTATATGAAAAACACTTTATATGAAAAATTTAGGTTGAAATAACTTAAATTGAATTATATATTATATTTTTAGGTGTTACCAGGTAAAGTATTTTTTTTAAGTCGATCCATCTTTTCACTTTTTACAGTGAATCTATACCATACATTTTATGTATTTTATAACTTTTCTGTTTTTGTCTTCTCGTTTTTCCTTATTCCTATACTGCTTGTTTTATTGTTGCTTTTTTAACTTTTGGTTAAGTTTTTTTGCAACATTGTGAAATTGTGAAAAGCCAATGCTATCTCACGAGAATTCATACATATATTACAAGTTGGCTAATTTTTTAATTCATACGATCACATTCGTAAGTTTTTGTACCATTTGCCTTGACCCCTGTGACGTTGCGGTTAGGTGTGGGGTTAGGTTTTATTGTTGTTTTTTTCATGAGAATCATACGTTTTTGCATGATTAACTTCGTATGAATTCATACAAATTACCCAACTCGTAAAATATGTACGAATTCTTGTGAGATCAGGCTGGAATTTATTCTTTTAAAGAAGTACTGTGCTGCATGTACTCGACAGTGCAACAAATAACTTTACACTGAATCCATGCTAACCTGAAAAATATCAAATGAAACTGGAGCATACATTTAAACTGGACTAACAACAAATCCGAGAGGAAACTTCAAAGCTTGATCTTAGAAGTCCATCTCAGACCAGTGTAAAAAATCATAGTCTTGTGAGCTGTAAAATAAATAAGGTAGATAATCGATTTAGTTTCACAAGACATTTTAAAGCCATCTATAAAAACTAATATTGGACAGATGAGGCAAGGAAAGGGTGAGTGTGAGCATAGTGAGAGACAGACACATGAATAGAGACTGGAATAAAGGTGGGAGTACTCAAGAGGTACGAGCGAGAGAGAGAGAGAGAGAGAGTGAAAGTACAGGAGTTCAACTATGAGCCAGAGTTCATTAAAAATGAAGCAGGAACCTCTTTCTGTTACTGCTCCCCGAGGTGCAGGTGCACGGCTGGATTCTGCAGGAGAGGCACCGGTGGAATGAGAGCAATGCACAATACGCCTCTGTTCTTAAACCTGCTGTGCTGCCCACCTACAGCATTTTAAGGCATCATGGGCTGTTTCAAATTATAAGCAAAGACTGCCATTTAAAATCCTTGTTTTGCGTTCCTGTACCTCAGTCGGAAGAGTCTTGCGTTAGCATCGCAAAGGTCAATCCCCAGGAAACATACTGTACATACCGATAAAACATATACCTTGTAATGCACTATCCTGAAGTCACTTTGGATAAAAGCTTTTGCCAAATTAAAATTTTAAGGTAAAATTGTGGAGAAGGCAATCCCATAAAGCCTTGCATCACACTCTGTGAGATAAACATCCAAAGCGAACATTTTATTCGAAATTGATTTTAAAACAAATTAAAAATTGATAATTGTTCCAAACATTTGTGTGCGCCAAGTCCTTTGCATGCTTCTCGGAGTATTGCATCACTACCTTAGGATTAAGAACAAAGCTCAGAGCTTCAGGAGTAAACAAAATGAGCTAAAGTCTAAAATCACCGAGCATGTCCCTGCTTCATCTCCAGAATACATATTACACCAATGACAGACCCTGAACAAGATGTCACTTATGCCTTGTTTGCACCTGGTATTACCATCCATCTCAGGTGATCGGATCACAGGTGGACAGCGCTCAATAAAGGTGTGGACGGGTTTCAAAAGGTTTTTTGATTCAATCACTCAAATCACATTCAGGCTATGTTTACACATTAGTGTTGTAGTTCTCGAGACCGGTCTCGGTCTCATGGCCGGTCTCAAGACCACTTTTTAAAGGTCTTGGTCTCGTCTTGGAATCGACCACATTTCTTGTCTCGTTCTCAGACAAAGAGGACTCGGAATTTTATTTCAAGACCGGTCAAGACCACAACTGATGGCACACTGCAAAAAATGATTTTCAAGAAAAAAATTCTTAGTATTTTTGTCTTGTTTTCACTAAAAATATCTAAAAATTCTTAAATTAAGATGCTTTGTCTTGATGAACAAAACGACCCAAGAAAATAAGTCTAGTTTTTAGAGCAAAAAGTGATTTTGTGCATAAAACAAGCAACAAAATCTTTCTTGAATTTATTGTTTAAGAAAAAGATTCAAGATTTTTTTGCTTAACCTATTGGCAGATTTTTTTGCTTGTTTTATGCACAAAATCACTTAAATTTGATATTTTTTATCTAAAAATTAGACTTATTTTCTTGGGTAGATTTGCTCATCAAGAAAAAGCATCTCAATTTAAGAACTTTTAGATACTTTTACTGAAAACGAGACAAAAATACTAAGCAAATTTTTTTCTTGAAAATCATTTTTTTGCAGTGCACACCACAAATTTATTTTTTATCATTAATGTTATGCAGTTTATTCAGGTTTGGCATATGATGTTGGCATTGTTTAAGCATTGTTTAAGTTTCTCCCAATCACAGTTTTTCTAATTTTATTACTAAAAACACCTGCATTGTGTTAAGTTGATTAAATGGTTAAGTTGATTTCAGCTCTTTAGTGTTTGTTCACTTTTATTTGCTTATAGACAAAGATAAATTCCCATATATCTGCAATGCCTTTGATTATTTTATCAACTTCTCTGATGGCACATACACGCACGCACGCACACACACACACACACACACACACACACACACACACACACGCACACACACACGCACACACGCACACACACAGACAAGAAGTGCCTAATCATATGTACATTCCACACTTTATCGTAAGTGTTTTAATGCAGTGACTTGCACTGGTCTTAGTCTTGGTCTTGACTTGGTCTCGGCCTGTCTGGTCTTGACTCAGTCTCGACCCTTTAAAGTCTTGGTCTTGTCTCGGTCTCAGCCTGTCTTTGTCTTGGTCATGACTTGGTCTCTGTTTAGGTGGTCTTGACTATAACACTATTACACGTACATGGTTATTTTGAAAAACTGATACATTTACCGTCGTTTACGCCCTTCGTTTACACGTAAATGTAGATTTCGCCTCTGAAACCGATTCTTTCTAAAAACTCCGGCCAAAGTGGATATTTTGAAAACCTTTGTTTGCACGCTTGCATGTAAATTGAGACAAAAGGATGTTTAGGCGGCCAAAAATCCATTATGTCGAAGAGCAGAGACGAGTGATCGGAGGTCAGCAATTTTCCACATGTTCGACTTCATGCGGCGCTGCAAGAACCGACAGGCGGATGATGTCAATGTACCGCGAGAGCGAGTTGAGAAATCACACGTAGAGGTCTAATTTCAAATCGCTCTCGTGGTACTTTAACGTCATCGAACACCAACTCCTCCCTCCAACATGTAAAACCAGTCCGCATCACCACCAGCGCCGCCGGTGATTGGCTTACGTTGGCTTGAGCTTCTCTTGACGGCATATATGCACGGGTATGTGTAAATGAACACTTTTCTGAAAACTGACATATTATTTTTGAAACCGGAGAGGTTGAAATGTCCGTTCATGAAAATAGCTGCCCACGTGCAAACGTAGCCTCAGTAGCATCTTCTGTATAAATTTGGAAAGGCTGTATACATTTTAAAACAAGATGCATTTACTGGTATTTTATCGTTCCAATTTTATCAGATTTCCAACTTTTTTATCATTACAAGCATTTTTCAAATAATATATATATTCTATATAATCTTAAAATAGAATATGGCATTCATTTGTATTGTTGATATTAAACATAGCTTTACGTTCTATGTTTATCGTTGGCTCCTAAGACAAAATATTGAATGCTTTCTCATTTGTAAGCCACTTTGACAAAAAACATCTGCAAATGATTAAATGTAGATTACTAAAGTAATCTCCTCAGGTGTTAGAAACAAAAATGTTTTGTTGGAATGGAAACTAATAAGTATTTTGAGAATCATCATCACAGTTTCACAGATCTCTGTTTGTCTGAGTAAGTTTAAATGTCATATTAATGTCTGAAACAGGAGACTTATTCCTGTTGCTATCGTGCAAAGAAGTCCATTGTTATGGGTGACGGAGAGCAGGCAGCGCAGAAGCCCGTGCATTTCCATTTGAAAGAAGCCCTGAGAGGATCTGAATAAAACCATGACACCGGTGTCAAACAGTTGCATCAATTCAGGACATTATGCAGCGACATTTCATTAATCTTCTCTCATTTGTCCCGTTAAAAGAGCCGCTGTATAGAGGAGATTTTAACACACACCTCAGCTGTTGTATGGGTCTGTTTAATACTCGTATTAAAATTTCCCTCTTAAAAAATGGAAAAGGCTTCGGCACTTGGCAGTATTTGTGATTCAATGTCACGTTTGCATGACTCGAGAGCAAATTTTTGGATCTCCCTAACAATAACAAATTCAACTCTATCCTCTTTTAGCCTCCTGCCATCTCTATCTCTCCCCGTTTCTCTTTTTAAAGAGTATCGTGTGTTTCTGGCAACCGTCCTGAGCAGAAAAGATCAGCTTCAAGCGAGCATCAGTCTGTCAGTCAGTTTTAACTCAGAGGATCCTTATCCGTTCCAGAAATGTAAGACGTGTCTAAAAAACCCACGTCTGCAGTTCTCATGCAGACTCCTGTGACTGTGGGCTGTAATCTATATAGCACTCTGATCTGAGATGAAGAGAAAGACTCGATACGAATGTACGACTTCTGTTTTAAATACCTTTGGTTAACGAGTGGGTTGTTACCTGACAGGACCCACAAGAGATTACAGTATAATCCCATTCCTGCAATTTGATTGGTTACTGAAAATATTGATCCAGGACCAACAATGGTATTGATCAGTGATCACATCCTACTTGGTGAAATCACGTTCCCCAACCCCATTCACACAGCACTTTGGTCCCAGAAAATGTCTGTAAAATTGGCAGAAAGGCTTCTGTGTGAACACAAATGTGTCGTAAATTTTCTTAGATCGCTCTAAAAGAGGACGTATAACATTACCGTATCATACACGGAAAGCATTCTTTGTGAACAAAAATGCAAAAACAAAAGTGTAAGGCCACTTTTTATTCATATTTTCCCCACATTTTAGGATAACAGTAAACTCATCAAAACTATGAAATAAGTACGCTAGGGCTGTCATAACGATTAAATAATTGTCTCACTGTGATTGTTTGACCTCTTCGCGATGATTTCAGATCACCGCAATGATTGCACATCTCACTAAAAAACACAAGGGGGGGCTGCAGCGCCTGTATAAACGAGACAGTATTAGATTACTTTTAAATATGTGTTATGTGTATTTACATTTACTGCCAGGTAAACCTTGCACAAGATTTTATTGAAATAATCACAACAATATGTGAAAATTATTTCATAAACGAAAAAGAAAAATATAAGAATTAAATGTCAAACCAATAAAACAGGCAATTAATCGTCATAATCGCCAAGGCCCTAAAACAGGCAATTAATCGTCACAATTTAATAGACAATTAACCACTAGCCAAATTTTATATACGTGACAGCCCTAGACAGTCCTAGTGTATACTCTTAAAAGTAAATGTGCCTAAATGGTTCATCATAGCGATACCATAGAAGAACCATTGGTTCCAAATAACCTTTCAGTCAACAGCTCCTTAAGGAATCATTTCATTTTGATAATCTAACAAAAACTTTTCCATTACAAAGAACCATTTTTAAAGGTTGTTCATATGTTAAAGGTTCTTTATGTAACCATTCAACCAAAAATGGCACCCTTTACACAGAAATTGCAGAAATGTTCTCGTCATTTAATTAAGCAGCTTCTTCAGGTTTCACCCTGAGATGCTTAATAAACAGTATTGAAAGAGTTAATCTATTTTGGGCTTTAATTGCCTGCTTTTTCTTCATTATTTGGTCCAAGCAATCCATTTCAAAAACTTTTTTAATCAAATGTTTTGTCTTATAATGAAAGAAATTAATAGGATGCACAATCATATTTTCTCCACATTAATTTCAAGCATTCAAATCTATTTCATGCTGGTTAGAGCCATCCAAAAGACATAAATAATAAGTCACTGGTAAGCATTGACTATAATATAACAGTGCTTTCCTTACATAAGCTCTTACCCGCCAAGGTAAAATGCAACCCGCCCAGGAAGATAAAACTTGAATCGACGTCATCCTAAGTGGCATGTTGAACGACTGTTTCTTTCAAAACACTGTTTTTCCCATACGTTGATTTATTTCTGGTGGCCGCGCCCACAATATTAACATTACCACCACACATAGACAGTGTACACAGACGTGACGTTATTCAGTGTCTCTCCGCAGTGCAACAACTTCTGCTTAAAATCACGACTCGGCATAACTGTCAACCCTCAAGTTTTTCCCGGGATTCTCCTGTATTTTACCAATCTTTCCCACCATCATCCCGTTTAAACAATTTCCCATATTTTCTTAAAAATCTGATATGAAAATACATTTTCTTGATGGGAAAAATTACCTACAGTAAGAAAATAAGTCTAGTTTTTAGACAAAAATATCAAAGTTAGGTGAATTAAACAAGCAAACAAATCTGTCATCGGGATAAGAACATGTTACATTCATTTTTTCTTAAATTAAGTGTTTAAGAAAAAAGTAAACTTTTTTCCTACCCCATTGGCAGATTTTTTACATGCTTGTTTTAAGCACAAATTCACCTAAATGTAATATTTATTTGGCTTAAGAGTAGACTTATTTTCTCAGGTCATTTTGCTTATCAAGAAAATACATACTGATTTAACAAGTAAAGAATAAAGTAAAGAGTAAAGAATTATTCCGCTTCTACCACAGTTACCAAAAACATTGCTTTGGTGCCTATTTTAAGACATTTGACAAGTTGGGTGTGCGGTTTACAGAAACATAATCAACCCCCACGGAACATTTCTCAGCCAATCAGAATAAAGCATTTAACACCCCTGTGGTATAATTGTAAGATATTTGTACTCAGTGGTTTAAGTTACTCCATTATTTATTTATTTATTTATTTCGATGACTCGATGACTCCTATATTGAAGGGGTTTTATATACAGCAGTCAACAGACCACCTTGTAAAAAACAATAAATCCTTTTATAAATTTGTGCAATTGCTTGAGCTAGAAAGAGCTACTGAACATAAATAAAATGTGCAAAAGGATTTTGAAAAAATACCCTTAGAAAGAGCTACTGCAGAAAGAGCTATTGAACATAAATAAAATGTGCAAAAGGATTTTGAAAAAATACCCTTAGAAAGAGCTACTGTAGAAAGAGCTATTGAACAATTAAAATGTGCAAAAGGATTTTGAAAAAATACCCTTAGAAAGAGATACTGTAGAAAGAGCTATTGAACATAAATAAAATGTGCAAAAGGATTTTGAAAAAATACCCTTAGAAAGAGCTACTGTAGAAAGAGCTATTGAACGTAAATAAAATGTGCAAAAGGATTTTGAAAAAATACCCTTAGAAAGAGCTACTGTAGAAAGAGCTATTGAACATAAATAAAATGTGCAAAAGGTATGCAAGTAAAATTTTCAACATAGTTAAATGCTTAAACTAGTTGTTCAGGTAGAAAGAGCTTGAAAAAACGTTAAAATGACACAAAGATCATGTCTATGGTTTCAAGAATAACAAAATACTGGCCATTTGAACTATCACTTTATTTTGTCCCATTGTTTTCCATTTTGCTGGTGGTAAAACTCCCGTGCGTGTCATTCAAATGTTTGAAATTTTGTTCACTTGTAGTTTAGCAATTAAACTAAATGTATATTACAATTTCAAGAATGTTTTTACTCCGCACATTGCCTGAGGAAATCTGTGGTTGCGTAGAGGGGAACCAAACTAACAGCCGTGACAGTGGAGATTGTCTCGTACCTACAAAAGGGTATTGGAAAAAGTTTGCGTCTGACCTGCAGCGATATCATTCTGGCTTGGTGGGATGTCAGCCAGCGAGTCCTTTGATTCTGACCTTGTTCTTTTACTAATCAGAGTCTAAAGCCAGAAGGGCATATTAAGCGCTCATTGTATTTTCATTTTAACCAAGCAGCTATGGTTGCACGTTTCACACACAAACACACACCTCTCCAGACCACGTTGAGTTGTTGGCACCGACAGCAGCAAAAGTGACGCATGCGCTTTTAACTTGTAAACTCAAGGGTGTATGGCTAATGTAGTCTCTGCTCTCGGTGTGACGAATTAGGAAGCGTGCATTGTGAAGGGTGCTCTGAAAAGCGGCAGCACAGCCAAAGGATTAAATTAAACCTCTGATTTAAACAGATGTGCAATGAGCGTATCGGTACGCTAAAAGCACGTTCTGGGCGCACAGAGAGGTGGTGGTACGCTCAAGAGTTATATTTGGAAGTGGCCGTACTGAGTACCCGCACGTACCGGCCCACTTAAAGCACTGTTTGTACTGAAAACAAGACAAAAATACTAAGTAAGAAAGTCATGAAAACAGGGGTGGGTGGTTGTGGTGTTAGCGTTTGGGAAATATCCCTTATTTTCAAATCCCAATGTTGACAGGTATGCGACTCGGTACTACAGTGCACCACCCTGGACTGACCGCATTTAGTTCACCCCCCACCTCAGTCTCCAGAAATAAACTGTGGGACACAATGAATGATCCATTTTTCTTCTTTATGGAACCAATCAGCCAAAAATGGTTCTTCTATGACATCATGGAGCACCTTTATTTTAAAGAATTGTATATGTTAAAGAGGTATTGTGAGCTACAATGCATTTATCTCAAGTAATTGCCAATAAAATGTCTTTTGCATGCATAACAGCCATAGTTTACCGTTCAATATCCTTTTTTTTCTCAAAAATATGTCTACTGTTGAAAACTGTATACATTTTCTATAAAGAGAGATATTAAAGACATCGATTTACATTGATATTTCCTCTGCAAATCTCAAAAGCTTCCAAAAACAAAGTCATTTGACCTTCATTGGCTCTTTTCCATCTCTAGAGGTACTTAGAAGCTATTTACTTGCAGCTTGCAGTGAATGAAATGACACAGTATAGGTTCTGTCTAGAAACTGACACTGTATTGTGTGAAAATAATGACATGAAAAATGACTGATAAACCTGAACATTCTCCCAGCACATCTTTAATCTACGGAGTGAAATCTGTGCCCGTGCTTCTGTTGTCTGCTCATTTCCCCCCACTCAGACCTCCGCTGCTAATCACCTTCCAATCTAAACAAACAATGCTGTGATGAAGATGTTTACTTCGGTGCAATTAAAATTTTATAACCAATCAGATTCAAGAGGCTGCCGCAGAGCACGGGAGATTCGTTTCCACATGTGGCCGACGGATTTGCCATTAAAGCCCAGCACTTCTGTTTACTGCATCAAAAAACATTATACAATATGTTTAATAATTTAACAAAGGTCTACAAAAGAGTGCAATAAAGTTTGGGGAACTAGGCCATATTCAACTCGCTTGATGGAAGAGTAAATAATACACAGTTGTGATAAACAGGACGAGGCGTATGAAATATGAATATATACTTACATACAATGATCTTGCATAATGCAGATTACATCCCTGCCTTAAAAACTCTGCAGCACTCCATGAAAATTGTATTATGCAATGCTGTAAGGTATTGTTTGGGCCAAATTTAGGTACAACAAAAATTGTGCTCGTCTTTGGCATATTGAATAGCTCGGTGCATTAGTTGCTCAAAAGGTCATGGTTTCAAACCCAGGGAACACACACATGCTGATATATAAAATTGTATACCTTGTAATGCGTGTAAGTTGCAGTGTACACTATGTTGGTTGTCTGATGAAAAGCCATTTAGCTTAAAACGCCACCTGTGAACTTTAAAGGGAACATGTCACATTTTTTTTTTAAGATGTAAAATAAATCGTTGGTGTCCCCAGAGTATGTGAAGTTTTAGCTCAAAATATCATATAGATAATTTATTATAACATGTTAAAATTGCCACTTTGTAGGTGTGAGCAAAAATGTGCCATTTTGGGTGAATCCTTTAAAATGCAAATGAGCTGATGAAATTCAAACACTGATCGCAATGATGCTGGTTTGTTGCAATTGAAACTTAATTATTATTATTTTTTCTCTCTCTCTCTCTCTCTCTCTGCACTAAATGGCTGTGGCATGATTGGATAGTGAAGATTAAGGGGCGGTATTATTATAATAAGATCTCCTTATGACATCATAAGGAGCCCCTTTAAATAAAATTATTTATATTTTTTTGGAGCTCTGGTGTGCCAACCTTTCTTTTTAACATTAACAATGTCTTTGAGTCGACTGGATGTGCACACTTTTTGTCATTTTTTTTCTTGACTAAAAATCTATCTTGGCGTCTTCTTTATGTGGCGCAGTCTATCCATTGCTATGTTTGAAAGAAAGTATAGTACAAGTGTTCTGCTGACTGCATACCCAGCAAGCAATTTTGCTTTTATAAGATGTCTCATAGCTGTCCAAAAACATCCCAGGTGTCTAGACTAAAACAAGGCAAAATTTGGCCTGTCAGTAAAAATTTAATAGACGACTAACCATAGCCCAAAAATAAATAAATGAAACCAAACACCTTGTAATCACTGTTGACTTTGCTTATGATGATATATCATAAGTAATTTGGCAAAAATTACATGTAACCAAACTGATGGCTATTGCATGCTGGGTACTGTGCAGATATGGTGTTTTTTTAAATATTATGTAAAAAATGATGCGGTGTGCATCACTACATTAAACTTTTTAAACATTTATGTTTATTTTGTATTATTTATGTATGTACTCGCAAACATTAAAACATGCATAAATGCAGACGCCATCGTAACGTTGAACTTTCTGCACATATCTTCTCCACTCCATGAGCCCCATAAGCTTCATGGCACGGTTCCACAAACGAATGCTACGACTAACTCTCTCTAAACTCCTGAGTGTTTTCATCTGAGTTATAGCTTCTGTGCTAAACCAACCCTAGACTGCCAGTGGTTCAAAATGAAGACTTTGTAATATTTAAGAATATAATGCTACAGTGGCCATAGATTATTATATGGATCAATGGGGCCTATATGCCCAGTTAAACCTGCACCAGCCATTTTATTATTCACATTTCTATCATGGCACAGTGACTCTCGTGAGACAAGAGCAAAACAAACCCAGGTGATTTGAAAATTTGGACTGACCTCAGATAACCAAGGATGTGATCTTACTAGAAGAACTTGAAAAAATTGTGAGACTGGTTTGGCAAAAGGCCACATGGAGGATTGGGACCACTGTGAGGTTTAGTTCATTAAATAGGGTTGTAATAAATGAGGTAATAAAATGTGTACATTTTGCATTGCAGTAAATTAACACTATTTAAAATGCAGACCGTGTTCAAGCTAAACTGCAATTAAAGTTTATGTGTATTACCACAAAGCTATAAAGTTTCTCACTTTGTAGCATGCGTACTGGGGGTGTAACCGTTCACACTGCTCACAGTTCGGTTCGTATCAGGGTTTTATGGCCACAGTTTCGGTACAGTTCGGCACTGGCAATGTTCAAAAGTTTTGTCACTTAAAAAACATCGGAGCTTTTCCTTAAACAAAATGCATTTCAAACTCTGTTTTTAACCAGATGATCAGATTAAAGAAACTGCATTAATCATTTTTAAACTGCATCATCTACAGCTGAAGGGCTTTACTATTTTGACAAATGGCAATAAAAACATTAAGCGCGTTTGCAAGTATTTATTATACAGTATATGTGCCTGTCTGAATTAGCACTGTGTATAGTGGCTGTTAAAATTGTTTCGGTGTTAACTGCGTAATCTTACGACCGGACTTGTAATTATGCCCAATAGCATACTGTACAGCAGCATGCGGGACTAGCCCAGAACAGTGTCTGCAATATTGAATTTATGATGTTATCGATTGTCAGGTGCAGGCTCATCAAGTGATTGACATACAGCACATTTGACTGGACGACTCTACTCTACCGTAAAGGACGTGAGACACAGGAGATCTGTTTCTACAGTATAGTGGTTAGCGGAGCTTCAGCTGTTTTTGTTACTTCACCAAAACATTCATGTGTTTGTCACGCCGGGAAACGGGAATCAGGACACATATGCAGGGTTCACATAAAAGGATAACATTTAATATAAATAACATAGAAAACAAACACGGGAATCAAACAACGGGCAGAATAAATAAACAGGAACAGACAGGATGGAGACAAATGGCGACAATGATCTAAATCTATTGAATCAATATATAAATGTGCATTCATCTTTGCCATGATATATTCATTTAGTTGACTAGTGGTATACAAAAAAAAATAATGGTATTAATCATTCAAAACACTTACTTTGTCATATTAAGAACACTGTCATTGCTGCTGTCATCCTTGGGACATCGTAAAATTTTGCTCGATTTTCGTTGGCTTTCGTGTAAAATAATGGAAAGTTTTTCATTAGATCCTCTGGGGTCAATGTGTTAGCATGACAGAAGCTTGATCCTGTCGTGTGAGAACAAGCAACAGCCGGCATTTTTTCCTCTCATGTAAATTATTTAATTTTGTGATGGCTTACATTTCTTCCCCGCCACAGAAAACCACAACAGGTTTATCAATGCCATCAAAATTACAATTTTGTTTTTGTTTAGTTGTGGATCATTAAGTACAAAGTATAGATGAGGAAAACTAGGATTCTGTGTGTATTTAAAGCACCGCCCTTATTGTTTATAATGTGTGGAATTGTGCGCTGTGATTGGTTAAGCAAATTTATTGCATTCTGCAGATAAGGAGGATTGGCGTTTGTCATGGTTTGAAAAAAGGGGAAAAGATGACAGAATAACACGCTGTATATCGGATTTTGCTTAAAATGAAGAATTGACTTTGTAGCCTCTTATGGAATGGCTGAAATTCCACAAGGGGGCGTATTTGATCCTCAGACGTTGCACAATAAACGTGACATCCAAATATATTCATTATAAATCGTGAATGAAAAGTGAGATTCGAACGAATGTCCGTTAGTGAACTAATTGTAGACACTATTTATATCGTAATTCGGTCAGAAACGTCAAGATTGTGAGATGAACAAATCGTTTTGGATTAAAAGACTTGGATATTCCATTTCCTTGGACTTTTGGGGATTTATGAACAATTTGTTTTGGACTGTTTCACCGAAGCGGATAAAGGGAAGATTTTGAGGGTAAGTAAATATCCTATATCGGCGCCGCCCGGTTCAGGTAACTAACAACTAGATTACAGTTTTATGACCGCTAAAAATCATATTATGCTCTGTGTGTGCGCTTAATGGAATGCGATGTGCCGCATGACCGTATATTTTGAAGATTTAATGCTTCAAAGTTACAATCACGTAATGCAGCCTCATGTGCAAGGGAGGGGGTGTACCGTGTACGGCACAGTGTTCCTTATCAGGTTAAAGGTGACCAGATACAACGCTGATTTTGGCGGTAACTAATTTTTTTAAATGGAATTTATCATTTTTTTGGAACCAAACTTTTCAATTTTAAGTTAAAGTAATATAAAAATACATGCTGCATTTTTTTACAGTGTACCAGTGAGAGATTTTTTTCTAAGAGTGCATAAATGTGCCACCTTACTGTGAGATATTAACTTCTAAGCCTCTCTATGAATCCTTGAAATTGAATGACAAGCACAGTTTTCTTTCCTCTGCTGAAGTGTTTTCCATTGAAACAGCAAGTTGGTGCATATCAAAGGAGTCATAGCCACGTCACATCACAAAGCCTTGGTTTCTTGCATATTGCCATGCATGCAGAATGAGCCACCCACAGAGACTTGTGTATATGCTAAAAGTTTAGTTTAACACTTTAAGGGCATTTATTTGCTAGTGTGCTTATAAGTTAGACATAGAAGAAAACAATCATTTTACTTTTATGGTTTAAGTAAGCTTGGATGGTTTATGATAATTTAAAATTGCAGTTTGAATACAGCTTCAAAGGGCTCTAAACGATCCCAACCGAGGCATAAGAGTCTTATCTAGAAAAACAATCGTCATTTTCACCAAAAAAATAAATACGTACTTTTAAACCAGAACTTCTCTTTTTGCACTAGCCGCGTGATACGCCAACGCGACCTTACGTATTATGTAATCACGCTAAAAGGTCACGTTACATATTTGAAACACACACTTGCACACCATTTTAAACATTAATTGACAAAAAACATTAATTTGTAATATTTCACATACAAATACATAGGAACGGTCCTCTTTCTCCACACTTGTAGACACTGGAGCAATAGTTTGGCCTTGGTATGCAACCCTTATGCTGCTTTCACACCAGCCGCGGTAGAGGCGTCAAGCGCGAGTGATTTCAATGTTAAGTCAATGGGAATTCCGCCTCATTCACGGGTCTAGTTCGTGCGAATAGCGCATAGCCGCAGCAAACGCACGAGTTGAAACATTTTAACTTTGGCGGAAAAGTAGTGACGTGATTACAGGAAGCGAGCGGAGTCGCACAAGCCCCTCCCATGACGCAAATTTCCGTGTGAATGTCTCAATAACTATAATTTCACGCGCGAATGAAGCGAGTAAACTCCAAATGTTCAAGCGGCAAACAAGACGCGGTAGCGTTTCTGCCTCATTCACGGGTCTAGTTCGTGCGAATAGCGCATAGCCGCAGCAAACGCGCGAGTTGAAACATTTTAACTTTGGCGGAAAAGTAGTGACGTGATTACAGGAAGCGAGCGGAGTCGCACAAGCCTCTCCCATGACGCAAATTTCCGTGTGAATGTCTCAATAACTAGAATTTCACGCGCGAATGAAGCGAGTAAATGCCAAATGTATAAGCGGCAAACAAGACGCGGTAGCGTTTCCGCCTTATTCACGGGTCTAGTTCGTGCGAATAGCTCAGAGCCTCAGCAAATGCGCGAGTTGAAACATTTTAACTTTGGCGGAAAAGTAGTGACGTGATTACAGGAAGCGAGCGGAGTCGCACAAACCCCTCCCATGACGCGAATTTCCGTGTGAATGTCTCAATAACTAGAATTTCACGTGCGAATGAAGCGAGTAAACGCCAAATGTTCAAGCGGCAAACAAGACGCGGTACGGTTCCTGCCTCATTCACGGGTCTAGTTCGTGCGAATAGCGCATAGCCGCAGCAAACGCGCGAGTTGAAACATTTTAACTTTGTCGGAAAAGTATTGACTTGATTACAGGAAGTGAGCGGAGTCACACAAGCCCCTCCCATGACGCAAATTTCCGTGTGAATGTCTCAATAACTAGAATTTCATGCGCGAATGAAGCGAGCAAATGCCAAATGTTCAAGCGGCAAACAAGACGCAGTAGCATTTCCGCCTCATTCACGGGTCTAGTTCGTGCGAATAGCGCATAGCCGCAGCAAACGCGCGAGTTGAAACATTTTAACTTTGGCGGAAAAGTAGTGACGTGATTACAGGAAGCGAGCGGAGTCGCACAAACCCCTCCCATGACGCGAATTTCCGTGTGAATGTCTCAATAACTAGAATTTCACGTGCGAATGAAGCGAGTAAACGCCAAATGTTCAAGCGGCAAACAAGACGCGGTACGGTTCCTGCCTCATTCACGGGTCTAGTTCGTGCGAATAGCGCATAGCCGCAGCAAACGCGCGAGTTGAAACATTTTTACTTTGTCGGAAAAGTATTGACTTGATTACAGGAAGTGAGCGGAGTCACACAAGCCCCTCCCATGACGCAAATTTCCGTGTGAATGTCTCAATAACTAGAATTTCATGCGCGAATGAAGCGAGTAAATGCCAAATGTTCAAGCGGCAAACAAGACGCAGTAGCATTTCCGCCTCATTCACGGGTCTAGTTCGTGCGAATAGCGCATAGCCGCAGCAAACGCGCGAGTTGAAACATTTTAACTTTGGCGGAAAAGTAGTGACGTGATTACAGGAAGCGAGCGGAGTCGCACAAACCCCTCCCATGACGCGAATTTCCGTGTGAATGTCTCAATAACTAGAATTTCACATGCGAATGAAGCGAGTAAACGCCAAATGTTCAAGCGGCAAACAAGACGCGGTACGGTTCCTGCCTCATTCACGGGTCTAGTTCGTGCGAATAGCGCATAGCCGCAGCAAACGCGCGAGTTGAAACATTTTAACTTTGTCGGAAAAGTATTGACTTGATTACAGGAAGTGAGCGGAGTCACACAAGCCCCTCCCATGACGCAAATTTCCGTGTGAATGTCTCAATAACTAGAATTTCATGCGCGAATGAAGCGAGCAAATGCCAAATGTTCAAGCGGCAAACAAGACGCAGTAGCATTTCCGCCTCATTCACGGGTCTAGTTCGTGCGAATAGCGCATAGCCGCAGCAAACGCACGAGTTGAAACATTTTAACTTTGGCGGAAAAGTAGTGACGTGATTACAGGAAGCGAGCGGAGTCGCACAAGCCTCTCCCATGATGCAAATTTCCGTGTGAATGTCTCAATAACTAGAATTTCACGCGCGAATGAAGCGAGTAAATGCCAAATGTTCAAGCGGCAAACAAGACGCGGTAGCGTTTCCGCCTCATTCACGGGTCTAGTTCGTGCGAATAGCGCATAGCCGCAGCAAACACGCGAGTTGAAACATTTTAACTTTGGCGGAAAAGTAGTGACGTGATTACAGGAAGCGAGCGGAGTCACACAAGCCCCTCCCATGACACAAATTTCCGTGTGAATGTCTCAATAACTAGAATTTCACGCGCGAATGAAGTGACTAAACTCCAAATATTCAAACGGCAAACAAGACGCGGTAGACGCAATTTTGACGCGGCTGGTGTGAACCCACGGTAAGTATGCAATATTATTTTCGACCTGGAATGAAAATAGACTCATTAATTAGATGTCAATAGTTTCTTAGTGTACAGGTGTGCAAATGCTAGTTCACTTCTTCAGAAAGTGCACTGACCAAAATTAAATCTATCATTAGGTGTGAAGTTATTCAAGCCAGCACAGTTATAAGATGGCATGCTAACCTCATTTCTTTTCAAAGTAAAAGGTCAGCCTGGTTGTTTCCTCTTCACAGACACAGATCTCCAGATGACCTTTTTCAAATGCACCTGGGAGAACATTTTTGTGCTGTGACCCGACATGGTTCTTTCATGCACTCGGTTTTTCATGCACATCCAAGAGTTTTCAGTAGAAATGCTCTTTGTTTTGCTTTGTCTCCACTTCTGTTTCTCTGTCTTTTTTCTATTCCCTCTTACTCTAGCTGGGGAAATACAAGCCCTAAGTCCAAAAGCCTGAAAATCTGTCAATCATTTGGCTGACTAAAGAGTCACTCACAGAGAAAAGATACAAATCAGGACAACCAGTGTGATAGCCGAGTGCTGGGGTTAGCCAGGGTTCACAACCAATGCTGTTTGTCAAAGATTATAAAACCTACAGTATCTGCGCTTGGTTCCTGTGCGCTGGCTTACGATAGACTTCATCAGATAGATAAATCTGATACATAACATACAAGGAAATGTTATACAGTCATTTATGTGCATACTTGTAAATATCCATTCATAAGGGCTGTACGTCTTCACAGGCACATCAGAGAGCTACAATAGACCTGGCAGAGATACAAACTCACTGTGATAAATCTGGCAGCTACAACAAATTTCGGAAGAAGCCCCATCTCAGCACTTTATATTCGACTGTCCCGTGAATTAAACATTAGTGGGATACAGGTGAATCGTCATAGGTTTCTCCATTGAGAAAAGTGAGATGAAATAGCTTCTAGGTTAAATAAAAAGGCAAGCAGACACTTGGGATGAAGCGACGTATGAACGAGTGTTGCTATTTATGGAGTCACCTAAGAACATAGCAAAGCAGACTCAAGAATGATGGATTGCATTGCATAACCGAGTGCCGGTTCGAAAATGCTGGTAAGTTCAAGAGGTTTTTGTGACAGGCCGGTTTCAAATGCTGATCTCAACCTCCAATAAAGGCCAGAATGCACCATTAAAATGTGATTGGTGGGCTACATTTCGACTCTCCTGAAGCTGAACCAGAGCCTTGTGTGAGGAACAAGCTGAAATTTAATCCATTATAAGGGTATGCACAAGTTCTTCAGGGAGTTACTAAAGGCCTAGCAGAAATATTGACTTTGTAATAAAAGGAGAGTTAAAAGAGAATTAAACACAGTGTCTGTTTGACTCGAAGTTCAGATGTTGGTGTGCTCACCATGCTGCCTAACCAGGGCAACTACCTTGGTCATCCATCTTTACCACGGCATTTCCTTTACACTTCAAATTGTGCAAATTCAAATTGCGAATTGAAAACAGGCAAACATGTCAATTTTTTAAAAAAAAATAACAATTTCGCGTTTTAAAGCCTCCCTAACCTAAAAATGCACTTTTAAATCTGTTTCTATCAGAAAATGAGTTGTCAGCATAATCATCCTGTTATTATACAAATCCATCTATTCTTCTTTGTGTAATCTTCTTTAAACCACAACAGTCACACAAAATAGGCTGTTGGGGATCCCCTATCAATGTGATGTCACATTGATTACGCCCCAACAATAACCCCTCACAGACTCCGCCTTATGAGTACATAGTTCAACTTTCTGCCATGTTTTGATGTAGTCCAAAGCACATGTGTAAGCGCTCGTTCCCCTACTTTGCATAAGGAGAGGGGAACAGAAACTTTCTTTCCATTTAAAGGACAAGTTGGGTATTTTACACTTAAATCCCTGTTTATGATGAAAAAGAACGGTTTTGAATTAAATTTGGACATATGATGCTGCCCCAAAATTTTTGGCTGTTTGATCTATCACCTCCCACCTCTACAATGGCTGTATAGGTGCACTGGAACAATCCTTCCCAAAATGCATCAAACCCTCGTCCACAAAGACGTGAAACTCACCGAGTGGCCAGGGGCGGTCACCGACACGCCCACACAAAAATCGCTGCGAAAGATACCCTCCAACAGGTCTTATCATAGTTTTTGTCCAACTCCATTGACTTGTATTAGATGTGCTGTGAGGTACGGTATTACTCCGCCCCGGGAACGTTGTTTGTATTCTTGCAATTGGCAAAGATGGATTATCACCACCAACTTTGCTGGAGTGTCTATTATTCAAGCTCTCAACGGAAGAATATACGAGTGTGAGGCGTTTGGAAAAATAGGTCCACAAGTTTACAACGAATGCTAAAACACCTGTTGGAAAGATTCTTTTGCAGCGATTTTTCTGTGAGCGTGTCAGTGAGCGCCCCTGGCCACTCGGTGGGTTTCGCGTCTTTGTAAACGAAAGTTTAATGCATTTTAGGAAGGATTGATCCTGTGCACCTTTGCAGCCATTGTAGAGGTGGGAGGTGATAGAACAAACACCAGAAAATTCTCCAATATGTCCAAATTTCAGTCAAACCCGTTCTATTTCATCATAAACAATCTGAAAACAGGGCTTTAAGTGTAAAATACCAAACTTGTCCTTTAAAGAGACACACACAAAAACACTGCACTTTTCATTGCTGCCACAAATGGCCATGTTCAACATCGTATTATGAAAGATCTATAACTTTACAGACACATTCTGTGGATACCAGAGACTATTTAATATTGCTGCAAACACCTAGGTTAGAGGCCCTTTAAAGACGATTAATACATTTCCAAACACAGCCCAGATGTCTGGGCTAAAACAAGGCTAAAACAATTTGGGTTGTCAGTAAAAATGTAAGAGATGCCCAAACATAGCCCAAAAATAAAAGGAAATCAATAAATGTTTCTTTTGGCTAGAAGTGGGTTACTCGCCAGACTATATAGAGTAGGCTTAACCTAGATGGTAAAATGATGGCTATTGTTTACTGGGTATGCTTGCATGAGGTGCCTCATTTATAAAATGCTGCATAGAAAACGTCCTAAATTATACGATAATTTCTCAAAAGCACGCATGTGTCATCACACATGCGTGCTTTTGAGAAATTATCGTATAATTTAGGCATCGAAAATCTGTGTACACCTCACTTTCAGACATGAAATCTATAAATGGCAAATTAGATTGAAATTGTGCGCAGTTAAACAGTCCGCCTGTAGCCTCTTATGGAACGGCTGAAATTCCACAAGGGGGTTCATTTGTTCCTCAGACGTTGCACAATAAACATGACATCCGAATATATTCATTATAAATCGTGAATGAAAAGTGAGATTCGAACGAATGTCCGTTAGTGAACTAATTGTATACAGTATTTATATCGTAATTCGGTCAGAAACGTCAAGATTGTGAGATGAACAAATCGTTTTGGATTAAAAGGCTTGGATATTCCATTTCCTTGGACTTTTGGGGATTTATGAACAATTTGTTTTGGACAATTTCACCGAAGCGGATAAAGGGAAGATTTTGAAGGTAAGTAAATATCCTAAAAGATTACAGTTTTATGACTGCTAAAAATCATATTATGCGTTGTGTGTGCGCTTAATGGAATCCCGAAAGTCTAAACTTTACAACGATGTGCCGCATGACCGTATATTTTGAAGATTTAATGCTTCAAAGTTACAATGACGTAATGCAGCCTCACGTGCAAGAGAGGGGGTGTGCCGTGTATGGCAGAGTGTTCCTTATCAGGTTAAACAATGCCTATTTAATGAAAGAAAGGATGTGTTAACTTTTTACACATTTTTTTGTGTTATGCTTCTTACACATTATCATTATGTGTCATTTTGTGTAAAAAAAACAACTTTTTGAAAGCAAGAATGGCTTATATTTCCAAAAAAACCCTGCAGCAATCAGACAAGCAAAAGTGTGTACCTTGACGTGGCGCTAAGTGCTTTTTACGTCAATGACAGTTTTTATAAATATGGGCTTTGCCGTGGATTTTTGTGTATGCACACTTTAAAGGTGCAGTGTGTAATTTTAAGAAGGATCTCTTGACAGAAATGCAAAATAATATACAAAACTAAATTATCAGAGGTGTATAAAGACATTTCATAATGAACCGTTATGTGTTTATTGCCTTAAAATGAGACGTTTTTATCTACATACACAGAGGGTCCCCTTACATGGAAGCCCCATTTTGTGCAGCCATGTTTCTACAGAAGCCCTTAACGGACAAACTTTTTTACTTAGTTGTCTCCAACAATGACATGTTTGTTTGGTGGCGGCTACCATAGCTTCTCTAATGTCTTTCAAAATCAAGAGGTGAGCAGTGGACTGAGCCGTTGGTTGCAGTTCGCAACCTCACCACTAGATGCCGCTAAAAATTACACACTGCACCTTTAAGATCAAATCTGTGCATATGCACGCTTTATAAATGAGGCCCATGTGTTTTTTATTGCAAAACTGCAATGGAAACTGCAATTTTGTTTTGCATTTACATGTCACCACACTCTAAAAAAACAAACGGTGCTATATAGCACCAAAACTGTTGATTTGAATCGTAACCATAGAAGAACCGTTTTTAGTGCCATATAGCACCGGTGAAGCACCGGTGAAGCACCTGTGTAGAACCATATAGGTGCCATATAGCACCACTATAGCACCACATTTGGTTCTACATAGCACTATATGGTTCTACACAGGTGCTTCACCGGTGCTTCACCGGTGCTATATGGCACTAAAAACGGTTCTTCTATGATTACGAGCAAAGAACCACTTTTGGTGCTATATAGCACCGTTTGTTTTTAGAGTGCAGATGTGCATAAAAGTCACATGATCATCCTTTAAAGATGCAAAATCGCATGCTACTGTATAACTTCCCAGAATCATTGCTGCTCCAACGTATAAGGAGCTTTCCTTGCCATTAATACATGGATAACACGTCTGCATCTCCTTCTAACAAAAAAATATTGCTAGTGATGTGACTGTGATATGCATAAACGTACCAACATCCATAACCGTAATTTTTGTTGTGAATTTTGTTTAAAAAATGTTTTGTAACGGAAACCAGGTTAATGAGTGACAACCAGACAGCGTTTCTGAATCAGTACGGCGATGTACAGTAATGTGGTCTTTCATCACCACACTAACTGCCCTGTCCATCAGTCTGTGTACTTGAGCTACTTATCAAATAAACCGAAACAGATATTATATTATAATAATGATAACATATTACGTAATTAAAATTAATATCATTAGTCTGCCTTCAGCTCCTCGTCCTAATTGCAGAGAACTGGAGGGTCAAAGCTAATGATGTGAGGCAAAAGCAGTCCGATTTCAATTACAACAATCTTATTACAGACGCATTAAAAAGCACATTCTGCTTGGATGAGAATCCATGTTTACCGTCAGCAAAAACACAAGCCTTTTGAAAGTTCAGATATCAGATTACCCCAAAGCATCGTTTAATGCATTATTCAACATCTACTTTATGGTGCTATATATGAATGAAATGAGCTTCACTACATTAGACTATGACAAGCACATTATGAGAAGATAAAGATCCATTCCTCCATATAACACCTGCTATTAAAGCAATCGCTTTCTCTGCCAGCCTGTTTTCTTAGCTTTGGAATCTAGAATAAAGACACACGCAGAACAAACAGACAGGATGCATTTTTCAAATATACAGTTTTGCTCAGATGCTCTTATAGCTCGGTTGTTTTGTTCAAGTACCAACTATGTCTGATGCGTCTTTTAAATTCCTTCTGAGAAATAAAGACAGAAATCCTATACTGTATGTTGTCAAGACTCCACCGGAAGCAAACTGGAATATATTTTTACTGAGGATTCGAGAACTAAGATTAGGACATCGCCCACCGAGATCAGACCTTTATCTAAAGTGAAAAACAACTAGAGGCACAGCTTGACGTTTTCAGACGATTTACCTCAAACCTTTTTAGAACAAGAATTTGAAAGGGAATTTTAAAGTGGAGGTACATATTTGAAGACTGACCCTCTTCATCGGTCTTAAAAGCACAACTCCTTCACGACTCAGACGATTGGATGCTACTTCTTTTAGACATCGTGGCAGCACCTATCTAGATTATAGGACCTCGCGTTATAAGAAAGACAGTAGAAACAATAAGAGCTTTATTCGTCGGTTCGGAGATATGGGGAACTAGATGGGCTTAATTGATTTGGGGGATCGGTGAGTAATTCTAACTGCTATGGGAAACTGGTTAGCAGACACCAAATCAGTAAAGATTGCAAGTGTTTAGTATAATAATGTAAGAATCGATGTCTCAGAAATCTATAGGGGGGCTTTCATTGTTAAATAAGCTATAAAATATTCCTACTGCGACATGGTAGCACAGCTAGTCATTTATGCTTGGAAATTCATATGGTAATGCATAGCCTACCATTGTTTGATAGACGCAATGCGATTATTTATTGGTAATGAATGAATCTACAATCAGTGCAACAACAGATGCACATTAACACTTGAGTTATAAATGAAAGACTTAAAATTGTAAAATCAACATTAAACAACAGAATCCGGACTCGCACCTAAATATTTTTATAATTGTGTAAGCTGTTTAACCATTGCATGTCCATTTGGCAAAAAATAATAATAAAATAAAAGAATAATAAATAATAATATTTTTTGTCCAAATTTTTTGTAGAAAGCAAAGCTGAATTCAATACATTTTTGCACTTGAAAATATATTTCGCTTTAACCGTCATATCAACATAAATGCATTTTCATGGCAAGCAAATATCTATCTAATCTTACAAAAGCCATACATTTATGCTAATAAAAGCAAATATGTAACAATGTTATAGTGCTTTTTATTGTAATTTTTTAATTTTGTGTTTTTAATAGGGCCGGGACTTTAACGCGTTAATTAAGATTAATTAATTACACAAAAAATAACGCGTTAAACATTTTAACGCATTTTAATCGCACTTATTAACGGAGTCATTCGTAAATGCTGCAGACCCTGTTTTAGTTCGTGAACTCCGGGGTTGTGCTGCACTGTAAATAAAAGTAGACGGAACCTAAACGAACAGCTGATTTTAACGTGACAACGCATCAATTTCAAAGTAAAAATGATTTATTCTGGTAAATGGAGGTTTGCAACGGAGGTTTTGCCCAATAAACATCTACCAACAAACTACAGACTATTTTAACATGTATCCTAATGTCTGTTATATGTTAATGTTTGAGTATTGTTGGGTTTAAATATTGTTGTAATGTTGTTTTGTTTCAATTTAATTAGCTTATTACGAGTTTAATTTAAGTTTTGTTTGCTACTTTAAAACGAATTTCGTTTCAAATAATTTGTCTCGTAATTATAAACAATGTTTTGTTGTTAGGTTTTGTGAATATAAATTAAAAAGAACATTAAAAGCAACACCGTGCATCTCATTGATGCATATGCTACCGAATGCCAAAACTTGCAGTGAGTAGCCTATATCACTTACTTTTTTTAAAATCAGCCTGGCAGTGCCCGGAAATTAAATTTACACGCGCATTTAGTACATAATGTAGCAGCACATTTGATTTGCGGTGTGCTTACGACTTTTAAAAATCAACTTCATATTAATTTTAATAGGCTACTTTGACGGAGGACACGCACAAGAACAGCGACGGCAGGTAAAGGAAAAGGTGTTTTTCTGCCGAATAGAGTCAGTTTGTAAGAACATTTTAAATGGACTATAAGATCATCAATATGAACTCTGAACAATGAACTATTATAAACATAACAGCAAGAAAAACTGAAGAGGAACTCGCAACATTAAAGCAATGAGCATTTATGTAGGCTAAAGCTATATATCACCTCTTATTTTTTAATTTAGTTAAGTTTCAAAGACTAAAGGAGCGTACATTATGCAGCGCTTTTCACATCCGAATCCCACTTAAGAAAACTATAAACGATGTGCAACTTAAAAATTTGCATAATATATTTTTTATATATTTTAATTTTAATATAGGCTATATAGTATATTATGTTTTGTTGTTTTATACGTGAGGTGGTGGATCCGCGCAAATAGGTACCGGAACACAGACAGTCAAAACCTGAGAAGTCCCGAACCCTGCAATTATTAAACAAATGACTACTTTAAGAAATGCGGGCCAAGAAGCGGTCGGGTATAATATATATATATTTTTTTCTTTGCGGTCCGAGTTGCGGGCGGGTTAGATGAAAACCTCGGTCGGGACTCGGGTGCGGGTTGTTTATACATTGACCCGCGCATCACTGGTTAGCGTCGATAAGAGCATGGTTGTGTGTAAGCTATGCAACAAGGAATTCACATATCACCGCAGCACATCGAGCCTCAAGTATCATCTCAATGCAAAACATACAGCAGCTAGCGTGGACATTAGCCCGACTCAGAGTACAACGACATGGTTGAACAAAAATAAACAATATTTTGTTGTTTAAGCTTATGTATTCAGTCATTATTCATAAAAATCCATGTAAAAAAATTACTTCTTAATGTTCTCAGGTCAAATATTTATGTGTGATTACAATGCGATTAATTTAGATTAATTAATTACAAAGCCTCTAATTAATTAGATTAATTTTTTTAATCGAGTCCCGGCCCTAGTTTTTATGTTCTGTTCTTGAGGACATTTTATATAACACATTCTGTTCAAACCTATAGGATTACAGCATAGACAGAGCTTGCAGGAGGGCTGGGGGGCCAGGCCCCCTATTGCTTAAAATGACTTGTATAAAAAAATATATTCCACAACAAATACACACATTATTTTGGGTTCTTATAAATGTTAAAACGTTACTTTGTAAGGAGGAGAGGCGGGACAAACACAGACCAATCAGAACGACCTTTTTCTACTACTAAACAACAGCATAAACGTTAATTTAGCTTGTCGCTTGCTATAGGCGGTTTCATCGGACGAACGTGCTGTGATGCGATTACACGTCTGAATGGAACTTTATTCCCAGGTTCTGTTTGTTTAAAGGTCTGAATAGTTGCTAAACTGAACTCTTGGACATATATATCGTCAAAAATAACATATGTTTTGGTTTCCTGGGTAATCTACATGTTGTTTATTTTGCTTGTTATATAAATAAACTACTTTAAAAGGACTTTTTTGTTATTTATTCTTATACCAGAATATTCAGTTTACCAGAAGTTATGCGTTTTTCAATATGCGTTTTTCAGAAGTTATCTTGTCAATTAAGAGAATAGTAATCTGTAATACAGCGATTACAGTGATAACACAATCTTACCCAATTTAGAAAAAATGAAGCAATTATTTTTTTTTTTATTAATTTTACACTACGTGTATGTTTTGATGATCATTCTGAATCTGATCTCTAGCAAAATTCCTTCAGAAAAATTCAAGTATTTCCGCTTTTTGATAAATTTTTGAAGAAAAATACCCATATTAAAAAGTTTATAAACAGAGAAAAAATATAAATAGGATGAAACTTTTTTCACCCAATTTAGTTTGTTTGCTGTTTTTTCATTTGATATATCGGTACGTTTATATATTTGTAGAAGAAAATTTTTTTGGAAGGCACTTTGTGAAACATTTGTGAAAATCACAAAAAAAATGCTGTTCAGCCGCCTAAAACCTTTTGGTGGAGATTGTGATTTTACCTCAAGATTGTATCAATTAATGACCTTATGTACTGTTCACTGCACATTCATTGTAAAAATTATAAGTTGACTTACCTTAAAAAAGAGGAAATCTGAAAGTAAGCAACTTCCGTATTGTTACGTATCCTCTGGTACACACATGCAACAACATGCGTCAAAAAACAACCTACAAAGGATATGTAAAAAAAAAAATTTGTTATTTTAATGTAGTTTAAATGTTTTTCATTAATTTTAAATATCTATTTTGATGTTAAAATAATAGCATATGTTTCGGTATATATATGTTATATATGTTTCGGTATATATATATATATATATATATGTTTCTATATATAGGAACTATAATAGACCAGTCTGGCCCCCAGCTAAAATGTCAAGATGCGCATATGGATTCCAGGTGTTATAGAAATAAAGTTTATCTTGAAATGTGACGTGAATATATTTTGTTGAATTGAATATATGAAAGGCAAATTGTATTTTTAAGTGTTATAGATTATATTTTAAGAATCAATAAAAATATATATTGGTAGAAAATATATTTATTTAAATACATTCCAAAATATATTTTGCACAAATTTCTTTTCTTTTTTTTGCTGTATGAATGGTAAAAGCATAAACAGACTATCCCACTGTCACAGCACGAGTTACTAAACATATCAACCAGTCTTGTTGCATACAAGGCTCAGCACATTGAATGAAGCTAATGATAGATATTTCAAACATCAAAGGCTTAGCGGCATAATTCTGCTTATACTCCTAAAAGACGTCTACGAATACATCATACATCGGCTTTTAACAGCATATCGAAAAACGGCAAACCATAGTTTCCATAATGAGTGTAGCGTTTTCTAACCAATCTTCCTGTCAGTTCCTGTGCTGTTGTCATTTCAATCATATTAGCAGTGGAATTAGCGATGCTATTCGGCCTTCAATTATTTATTACATATGAAAGGCTTTGAAATGAGTCAGACGTCGTGTTAGTACGGCCACCGATGATTTTAACACGCGCTTGCTCAAAGACAAATTACAGGTAATGTCGCCATGCATCTGCAAAGCCAGACACAAAAATTACGACAGATCTGTTACTCGCAGTGCGACATTGGCAAGAAATCAAATTTGCAATTTACGGCTCAACTCATTTTAGTCTGGTAATAATTTCTCCTGTCAATAACAAACTAAATAAATAAATAAATAACTCGTCTGGCAATTACAGTATTATGATTCTTATTTGTATACGGTTATGGTTGTTTCAGTGGTTTCAAAGGCAATAATACATGTCTCGGGTTTTTAATCAACCTCGTATTAAATGCTCTCTTATATAAAAGCCTGTTTTATTGTTAGCCAAGAAAAAGGGGACATGAAATTATTGGACAAAGAGAGAGAGAGGAAAATAAGACAGACATAACCCTTTTTTCTCCCATATGAGCAGTATAACTTGATATTTAGGGAGCGTTTGCGGTAACCAAGGGATTAAGGTTTGGCAGATTAACATGACTGTTAAACCTTCTCTAACTACACCATTATGCTGTCAAAAACATATTTCTCCATCGACTGCAATAGCAGCCATGTATTCTGGCGAAATAATGCTGTCATGATGTCCATTTCACCTATATTCAGGTGTCTGCCACTGACGATAAAAATGAATTGTGGGAAACATTTTCAAAGGGTACCTGATCTTGCTGACTATCATTTCTGCAAATGACAAACTGCTCTCTGTCAAATAGCTTTTGGTCTCGAGTCACACATGCTCACATCACTTGTCGTTCCTCCTTTTCTTGCCCTTGATACATCATAGCACACATCTTTAAATAGTGCTGGAAACGCATTTTAAAATGTTAATACGGGTATATTTTTAACACTGTCAAATCTAATTGTTTTAAATATACGAAATGCTTTTGAATCAAATTAAAAAGCAATGAATCATGAATCAAAACAAATCACTGTCAATCTTAAGATTCACACACTAGGCGTTTAACTGTTAGGTGAGCTATATGATTCGATAGCAAAAATGGGTCATTCCTATTATTGCAATGTAGTCAACCCCTAATGAAAATTAGCCAGGGTTTTAATAAATATAAAATAAAATAGATGGTTACTACACTGTCAGAAAATGGGTACTAATGCTGCATTCACACCAGCCGCAGTGGAGGCATCAAGCGCGAGTGATTTCAACGTTAAGTCAATGTGAAGACGGGTTGACGCGTGTCTGGAGGTCTCGCGGGGCGAATGAGGCATTTAGCGCGGCGCTGTAGACGCAATTCCGCCTCATTCGCACAAATTGCGCAAAATTGAGCGTTGCCGCGACAAACGTGCAAGTTGAAAATTTTGAAGTTTGGTGTAAAAATGCACCACATTAACCAATCAGAAGCTTGCTCTAGTAGTAACATGATTACAGGAAGCAGAGATTACAGAATCGCAGAAACCTATGGAAGGCCCTCCCATGACGCGAATTTCCACGTGAATGTCCCGATGACTGATGAATTTTAAGCGCGAATGAAGCGAGTAAACTCAAAATGTTCAAGCGGCAAACTAGATGCAGTAGACGCGTTTTTGATGCCTCAAATACGGATGGTGTGAACCCACGGTAAATGACTCCCCAAATGATCATCTCTGTTCGTCCAACCTGTAAAATTATTGAAAGGTGTGAGGAGAACTCTCCCAATCACCATTTCTTTCTTTCTCTCTCTCTCTCTCTCTCTCTCCATAACACAGATGGACCTTCAAGTACATGTTATCCATGATCTGCACCTATTCACTGTCCAATCTGAAGCTTTAAAACATCCACATTGATTCAAAAAGCTTAGGGGGCGTGCACACGGCCAGCGCATGTTTTCAATTGTTTCCAATGGAAGCGCAACGTTTTTCATAAAAGCCCGCTGCTCAGCGTTGAGCGCCAAGAGTAAAAAGAGATTCAAATTTGGGTGAAAATCTCCGCTCGTCAATGTCAGTTCTCAGACGGCCATCCAATCACAGTGAAGGAGGGGCGGGACAAGTATCACAACAACCAACCGGCTCACAGCTTAAGTATCACGGCTACCAATGTGCTCAGCTGAAGAAAGCTGGCGCTCAGCTGAAAAAGACAGCTGGCGTTCGCCGTCCTCGAGGCGTTTTCAGCTGCGTTTAAAAGCTTTGGTGTGTCCTGCCCCCTAGAATACAAACCAATACATGCTGTATTAAATGTATCAGAATTAAATGCTCAGCTATTTATTTCTTAAATTGTAAACACAATGTGATTAAGAAATAGTCAGGAAAGCTTTTAGCTACCAACAAATAATACACCATACTGTACTTTACTGCTTTATATACATTATGCTTTTTGCAAATAGTTATTTCATTAAAATACATTGCCATCAATAGTAAAAATGGTTAATTGCATTAATGGCATCTATCAGCAGGGCCTAACCTGACCATACCAACCAGCCAAACCTTGTCCCTGGCACAATTTAACTTCTTCACTCTTTTCTATAAGTTTCTGATTAGTAACATTATCAGGATTTCTCAGGAGAAATGTCTCTCCTATATATCTGTCTTTCATAGCGAGGATTTGTGAATTATCAGCGAAGGTGTTTATCAGCGTTTCACGAATTCCAAGTTAATCCCTAAAGTGTTATCTTTATTTCCAAGCAAGGAAGAGTTTGCACTGCACATCAGGACCCACTAATACTGCTCTTATCTAACATGATGTCATTTTCATAACTTTCCTCCTCATTTGGCAGCCCAGCTTGGTTAAATTTGGACACTTGGCCTCTGGTGGGTCAGATCTTGTAGGTCATGCGCACTACATGGGTGGCATTTCCATAATGACAGACTCACAATTGTATGCACGTAGACTCTAGCATTTATTATAAAAGTATTTCAAGGGGATATTTCACAAGAATGTTTTATCTCATATAGATCATTTATAATAGGATGCTAAAATTGCCACTTTGTAGGGTTTTTTGGATGTGTCTTTTTAAATGCAAATGAGCTGATTTCTGCACTAAATGGCAGTGCCGTGGTTGGACAGTGCAGGTTAAGGGGCGGTATTATCCCCTTCTGACATCACAAGGGGAGCCAAATTTCACCTATTTTCTCACATGCTAAGTTATGGGTTGTTTATTTTCACATTTTCTAGTTTGATACAAGCACTGGGGACCCAATTATAGCACTTAAACATGAAAAAGTGAGATTTTCATGATATGTCCCCTTTAATGCTTATTTAATGTTGCTGTAAAATGTCACAATCTAACAGCTGTCAGGTTTAATTTTTCTATATTTATTTTGTTTTTGTAAATTCAGTGCACACATTTAGGCCACTGTAAAACAAGTCACCTACACTCGGGGAGTATAATATTCACACTTACATGAGTACCAAGCATGTCATTTTTTTTGTGGCAAATGGAAGGAAACACGTTTAAGTGTGAGCCAGAAAACCTCGCCTCCTACATCAATGAGACATTAAGACACCATGAGCTTTGAGAAGCTGGCAGCGACATGTACTGAAATCACACTAGTTTGTCTCCACGCACAACATTTCGACATAAATAGACACCACTATCTGACACAAACATGTATAAACACTTTAATGTGCAACGCAACTCTGATCATCTTTTTTACATGATGTCAGTCATCTGTGTTCAGTACAGAGAGAGACAGTATGATCATACAATGTAAAGTATCACTTTATGAATGAGTATTTAGCATTGTTTTATAATAGCTTTGCAATAAAAAATAAACCAGAATTGAGACAAAAATTATATAAGTATTTTAAGTTTTAAAGAAGATGCCAAACACAGCCTAGACGTCTAGGCTAAAACAATGGACGTCTAATCAAAGCCCATATTTAAATTAAATAAATGAAACCAAACACTTTGTAATCACTGTGAACTTTGCTTACATGATGGAATATAATACATCTTGCAAGTTACATGTTTATTTTGGCTAAGTGTGTTACTTAGACTATATCAAGTCTAGTTAAATAATAATAAACTTTATTTAGTATAGCGCCTTTAAGCATCTCAAAGCGCTTTACATAAAAATATGAAATTTAAAGATGCACATAACATTGCAAGCAGTAAAAAAAACGACCAATACAATAAAAAGCCAATAAATAACAAAGTAATCACATGAATCACATAAAAGCTACCCTAAAAAAGTAAGCATTAAAGGGGACATATCATGAAAATCTGACTTTTTCCATGTTTAAGTGCTATAATTGGGTCCCCAGTGCTTGCATTAACCTAGAAAATGTGAAAAAGATCAACACAGTAACTTAGTTTTGGTAAACCATTTTCTGCAAGCATGTGAAAAAATAGGTAATTGAAATTTGGCTCCACTTTTGATGTCAGAAGGGAATAATACCGCCCCTTAATCTGCACTTTCCAACCACGGCACTGCCATTTAGTGCAGAGATCAGCTCATTTGCATATAAAAGACACACCCAAAAATGGCACATTTTTGCTCACATCCACAAGTGGCAATTTTAAAAATAAATTATCTATATGGTATTTTGAGCTAAAACTTCACAGATGTACTCTGGGGACACCAAAGATTTATTTTTCATCCTAAAAAGGCTTTGTGACATGTCCCCTTTAAGGTACGAATTAAATAGACTAAGGGATTCTGCATTACTTATCTCAGAAGGCAAAGAATTCACACAAATATTGTGAGCTGTTAACCAAATTATTTAAGGGGCCAAATTATTCAAGGCCTTATAAGTGAGCATGAGAATTTTAATAATCAATACGAAAACGAACAGGAAGCCAGTGCAATTTTTCCAGGATAGGTGTGATGTGCTCCCTTGTACTGGTCCTAGTCAGAATTCTAGCAGCTGAATTTTGTACTAACTGTAATTTACTTAGGAAAGCTTTAGAGACTCCAGCCAGCAAAGCACTACAGTAATCAATACGTGAAAAAAACTAAAGTCTTGATTAACTTTTCACCCACAGAGAAAGTCAACATGGGACCAAATATAACAACGTTTCTGACTGCGTTACGGACATGATGGTCAAATGTTAAATTGGCATTAAATATCACCTCCAGATTTTTAAGTTTAGTTTGGAATTGTAAAGCAGAACACTTAATCTTATGGACTCTGCTTTATGCAACTGATGAGGTTAACCAATAAGCATTGCTTTAATATTTCACAAAATGTTCTTTACATTATGTAGGATAATTTACGTAGAAAACAAAATATCTAACAAAATTACTTTAAAAGGGTTTTTACAAGCAGAGTCACATATAGGCAGTACCAAAAATGTAACACTTTTTTAACTCTCTCCCCGCCATTGACGAGTTATATCGTCAATTAAGAGAAAACATCTCTTGTCAATTAAGAGGGAAAAAATGTGTTCTTGATGAGTTTTTATGGTTATCTGTAATACCGGGATTATCCACTAGATGGCACTTACCCAATTTATAAAAAAAACTTTAATGTTAATTAATTTTGCACTCCGTGTATGTTTTGATAATCATTCTGAATCTGATCTCTAACAAAATTCCTTCACAAAAATGCAATTATTTCAGCTTTTTCCT